>NC_057861.1:35807500-36407500 GCF_019393635.1 Dromiciops gliroides | reverse complement strand
TGAATCCCCCTAGAATTATAGAAATTCTCAACTGAAAATGGAATACTACAATATGACCTTTTACCACATCGCACATCATAGAAGGCTAAGAGAATTATTCAAGAAATGGATATACATATGCTATCATATCATGGAAACCCATCTGATCTAAACCCCACTTGAAACCCTATGGACTGTAATCAAGGTTAGACTCTGGGTAATGGATTATTTGTCAAAGCAGTTCTTAATATTCAAATAATGGGTTTTTGCATGATAAAGAATCAGAGACTATATTTCAAAATCTTGTGAATTCAATGCCACATCTTGTTTTTTTAAACTGTTTTAAGCACAAAGAAGACAAATTACATACTATTTTAATGTAAAAATTGTAAAGTTTATTGTCTGTAAAAAATTCAATTATTTTACTTTCTCCCCAATAATTCACATACTACTATAAGTATTTTGAAAATTAACATAAACATAATGAATAAAGGGTTGTAGGGGCAGTAATGTAGGGGAAATAGGAAAGGCCTTATAGGAAAATAAGAGTAGATATTTTAAAAGGCACAGGAAAGAAGGGAGAAAACCACAGTCAAATCTGTATAAAGAGATAGAGACAAGAGATTTAATGTCTTATGTGAGAAACAAGAAGGCTAATTTATCTTTATCTAAGTATAGGTAAAAATAATATATGTTGGAGCCCAATTTTAAAGGGCTTTAAATGCCAAACATAGAAATTAGATCAGATATCTCATTTGATCCTATAGGTAATAGAGAGAAACTAGAAATTATGGAGCAGGGCAGTGATATGGTCATACCTGTGTGGTACTGTGGATAGAGTACTGGAGCTGAAGTTGGGAGGAGCTGAGTTCAAATCTCACCTCAGACACTTACTAGCTGTGTGACTTGGGGCAAGTCACTTAATCCCAATCGCCTTAAACATCCAGGTGGAGGAGAAAGTGAGGTTGGTGACCTTGCATAGTCCTTCCTCACTTAAATCCAATTCACTGCAAGTCATGAACTTACTTGTCTGTGTCATGGTCCTCTTTGAGCATGAAAGACAAATAACAACAATACACAGCTTGACTGAGTTCAGAGGTCTCCAAGTGCAATCTGATCATTTTACAGCTAATGATGCTGAGATCCACAGTAGGGACAGACAGGACAGCTAGAATTTGAATCAATTTTAGGTGGAACCAAATGCATTGCTTTTTCTTAGGGAGGAACCAAAAATAAACATTTATTCCATGGTCTTCATTTTACAGATGAGGAAAGTGAAACCTGGGGAAGTTCAGTCGCTGGCTCAGGGTCACATAGATAGTAAGTGGAAGATCCAGGAACTGAACCCAGGTCCTTAGATTTCAAATTCAGCTCTCTTTCCCAGACAGAACACTATTACCTGAGGCATATGGACTGCCCATGAACTTGACTCTGAACTTCCAGAGGTCAAAACACAGCCAGCTGCTGCCACTCCTCAGCAAGCCTTTCAGCTAAATGCAGAGTTATTATTATACTAATTAATAATCTGGGTGCTGATGAAGCTTATTAGGCTCATAGTACATGTTGCGTTATGATAAAGCAAGGATGGCAAGCCACGCTTCAGCAGGCATAAAAGCCTCCTTCAGAGGGGAATGTTTGTTAACACCAAATTTGTTCCCTAATGATAATTAAAACCTCTTGAAATTTTCTCTTTTTTATTAGTAGTCTGTCATTATGCTCTAAAAAAAAAATAAAATAAACAATTGCAGCTGGAGGCTCTAGCACTGGCCATGAGGCCTCCAGCTTCTGTGTTACTCTTTCCCAATGTGCTGTATTGAATGAGGCCACCACTCTGTCAGTGGAGTCAGGGATGAAAGGGGGGAAGGAGCATCTGTCCTAATGAACATTTTGAAACACTTTAAAATAGGATAAGAAAGTAAATCTTGAAATGACTTAAAAAATATTTAATGGGGGGGTGGTACAGCTAGGTGGCACAGTGGATAAAGTACCAGCCCTGGATTCAGGAAGATCTGAGTTCAAATCCAGCCTCAGACACTTGACACTTACTAGCTGTGTGACCCTGGGCAAGTCACTTAATCTACATTGCCCCCCCCAAAAAAACAAAAAAAAATACTTAAAGTGAAGGGGAAAGGAAAAGTGGAGATATTTAGTAGTTTGGTCAGTTAAATGGCAGAGTAGAAAGAATTCCATACTTAGAATCAGTGAAAGCCTAAATTCAAATTCTGGCTTGGACAGTTACTAGTTGTATTGTGTTAGCTTAATTATTTATTTTAAATTGTACTTTTTAAAAATTACTACTACTTATCTATTAATGGCTATTGCACCCATTTTGGCAGTATTTATTATTAATTAATATTACATATTACTAAAGTATTTACTGTGTGTCTCCCTGACTTCTCCACTAACTTCAGGTTTACTGGCCTAATTACATACCCCTAAGAGACAGTATCTCAAGCCAAGAGGGTGAGCAGAGAGTAAGAGAGGAAAGTAGAAGAGAGCAAAAGAGAAACTAACCATGGTGTGCCCAGGGATTTTATCCCCCTTAGATAGAGGCTGGTCACCATACCTTGAGCTAAGTTAATTGGCTATAGCCTCATTCAGTTACACTGATTGACATGACTTAGGGGGTGGTCTAGAGAGGGCAAATTCCAACCATTTAGGTGTGCTTCTTCCCCTAGCTAAACAAAAGAATAAATCTGCATTACTTTTGTTTACCTGGGCTCATCCCAGGCACTGAATTTTCTGGGGTGAGGGGGAGAGAGAACAGCTAAGCTAATGTCTGGCTGGATCTTTCCTAGAGATCCATTATTAATAATTATTTTCTCACAGTGTGATGCTGAGTGAATTATATATATATATAATATTTTTGTCATATCATGTCCTATCATATCATCATATCATATCATGTCATGTTATGTGATGTGATGTTACATTTATATTGTATTGTATTGTATTGTGTTGTATTGTAGTGTATTATTCTATTCTATTCTGTTCTTTCTATTAGTGTCTAATGGTAGCCATCTCTAGGGTGGGGCAGTGGGGAGGAAAGAAAAAAAAGAAAGAAATTTACATTATAATTCAGTTGTATATTTAAAAGGAATAGCAAGGGGGTGGCTAGGTGGCACAGTGGATAAAGCACTGGCCCTAGATTCAGGAGTACCTGAGTTCAAATCCAGCCTCAGACACTTGATACTTACTAGCTGTGTGACCCTGGGCAAGTCACTTAACCCCCATTGCCCTGCAAAAAATAAAATAAAATAAAATAAAAAAATAAAAGGAATAGCAAGTTGTGCATAGTAGATTTGCAGCTTCATGTACAATCATCTTTTTTATTCTGTTATATCATGGAAATGCTTATTTTATCAATAAAACAAAAATTAAATTTTAGGGCAGTGAGATAGTGCAGTGGATAGAGCACCAGCCCTGGAGTCAGGAGGACCTGAGTTCAAATCAGGCCTCAGATACTTGACACTAGCTCTGTGACCCTGGAAAAGTCATTTGACCCCAATTGCCTCACCAAAAATCAGATAGATGATAGATAGATAGATAGATAGATAGATAGATAGATAGATAGATAGATAGATAGATAGATGATAGATAGATAGATAGATAGATGATAGATAGATTAAAAATGAAGGAATGATGGAGTGAATAAATAAACAGATAGATAAATAAATGAATGAAGGACATCTTTAAGATAGACACAAGGGGAAAATGATACTTGTGCTGATCTTCTAAAAAGGTGAAAGCTAAAAGGTGAACATTGCAACTGTGGTAGAGAGCCTATAAAAATGTTTATGGTGGAATATGGAATATTGTATATGAGTATGACCTGCCTCACAGCCAATTTGCAAGTAATTGATTAAGGTAGAAAATGTGGGGCTTAGTCCCAAGGCACAAAAATGTAGCAATGACAATACTTGTATTTCTTCAGTAGGTGGAGATTATTGAACTTAGAATTTAGTGGGTAGCAATTAAGAATAATCATTTGAGATTGGAAGCTAAAAGATATCATGCTTCTTAAAACCATGTTTTTCACCTTCTTCAAGAGGAGATTACCCCTAGTGGAGATTTGACCTAAATATCCTATCCTAATGCACTCTCCTGGGAAGATTATTTGATAGCATTCTGTATTCATCTTCCCAGTGGGACACCTTACTGTCATAATTAGGTCATTTTCAGCCTAGGGAAAATATAATGTACCATGGGGTGTACATTGTTCGTGCTTATTGGTTTTAGGGTATTTATTTTAGATGAAAAGTTATGAACTTAATCATAATTGCTCTGAGCCCCCAGTTAGGAAAAATGTCATTCCTTTGTGCTTAGAATCATAGGTTAATAAAATTAGAGATGAAAGGAACCTATGAATCCATCAAGTTTAATTCCTTCATTTTCTAGATGAGGGAACTAAGGTCCACAGAGGTTGGTTTGTCTAAAGCCACAGAGCTAATAAATACTTGAGCCAAGATTTGATCCCACATCATAGAGTCACAGATCTAAAGCTGGAAGGAATAGAGATCATAGTAAGTCATAACTCTAAATATGGAAGGGATAATAAAAGCCATCTAGTCAACTTCCCTCATATTAAATAGGAGAAAACCAAAGCCCAGAAACTTTTGTCCAAGATCATAAAGGTACTATGTAGCAGAGTCACAATTTAAACTGAGGCCATGGGATTGTAGATCTATAGGTGGAAGATACATTAAAGACCATTTAATCCAATACATTTGTTTTATAGATGAGGAAACTGAGCCCCAGAAAAATTAAATCCCAAAGTCATATGGTTGTTAAGTAGTAGAGCCAGACATTAAACCCAAGTCCTCTGAGTCCAAAGCTGTCACTCTTTACACTGCAGTACACTTCACTCTTAGGCTGGTCCTTGTAAAATAGACACCTTCTACCACTAGCACATCAACTCTTGTCCCTGAATTGAAGCAGTTCCAGGTTGGTGGGGCCTGCTAGAGTTCATGCTTGGTTATGGCCTTTAGATCCTAGGATCACCTTGAAGCAAAATTCACACATCAAAGGATGGCTTAAGTAAATGTCCATAATCTCATACTTGGCTGGATCTATGATTTTACTGGTGTGGGTATTCCCTACAGTCTTTCAGATCACACTCTATCCGTGTCTGCCTATCCTCTGTGACTTTTATCTTTGTCTTCCTATATATTTGCCAAAGAGGGACCACAATATGAGATATAACATGCTTCTTGACAGGGAAATTCTAGTCAGATCACACATTACCCTCCCCTCAGACACCGTATATTCCAGCAAAACTATTCTGCTTTCTTTTCCCCATACACTACATTGGATCTCCTTCATGACTTTGGACAGGCAATGTCTGGAATGTCCTCCCTTTTTACCTGTACCACACTGAATTTTTAGTTTCCTTCAAAACAAATTTCAGATACTACCTCCTATGTGAAACCTTTCCTGATATTTCCCAGTGATTGGTGTTTCTCCCCCTCCTCAGAAATTATTTTAATTTGTGTTGTATATATTGAATTTATGCTGATATGGGCATATATTTTTCCCAATAAAATGTAAGTTCCCAGAGTACAGGAACTGTTTCTTTTTTTCCTTTTTTTTGTCTTTGTATCTCTAGCACTTACTTAGTACGGTGAAAGATAACCAGTAGTCACTCAACACATATGTCTCGGATTGAATTGAATTGAATTGGATTGGATTGATAATTGGATTGAAATTATAATTGCATGAATGCCAGTGGATCACATGGATTTTTTATCAGTTATTCCTTCCTTCCACAATGCACCAAGGCAGCTCTTTCCCTTTCTCTTCATACATTTCTTTGATGACATCCTTTACATTACTTTTATTTGTAAGGAGTTTCAAATTGTTCATTCACATAGGAAGTTTCCACTAAATGTTGGCGAAATCCAACAGAATTTATGTGAATCAGGGATTAAAGGGTTCATTTTACTTGTCTGCTAATGTAGACATAAACTAGAAGACTCTAGGGCTAACTGGCACTAACTCACCCTGTGTCATCTCCTTAACCCTGCTGTCTGTCTCAATTAACCCCAGACTACTTTGCCTTTGCTCACAGGGGCTATCCAGATTAATTAAGCTATGTGAAACCCTTGGATATGTTCTGAAGCCTGGCCAAGTCACAACTATTGGCATGGCCTCCTAGAGGTATATTATTTGGAAACTGAGCAGGGGGGTGCCAATTGTCTACTCTGAATCTTTACAAGACACCATCTGCTTTCTATGCCTTTCAGTTAAAGTCTCATAATATATGGTAGCCACTTCCCTATTCTAATTTTACCTTACTCTCCCTTATGCATTTAAGCAGTCTGCCAACTGGAAAACTATCTATCCATCCACCCACCCATCCATCCACCCATCCATCCATCCATCCATCCATCCATCCATCCATCCATCCATGCATCCTTTTAGCTACTTCCATTTCACTCATGTCTCTCTGTGTGTCTTTTTTTCTCCCTCTCTGTTGCAGAGATGGTCAATAATATCTTAAAAACCTTCCTTCTTCATCTCTGTCTCTTTGAATTCCCAGCTTCTTTCAAAGGTGGCTTCTAGCTCTATATCTATAAATTCTATGAGTCTAAGCCATTTAACCTTTCTGGACCTCAGTTTCCTCACCTGTAAAATAAAATTTGTACTAGAGATGAACTTCAAGACCCCTTCAAACTACATTTATGATCCATTGGGAAAAGAAAAGAAACATGAAAAAGAAGAGAGAAAACATCCACTCACAAACAGCAGTTGCTTGGCTTCTTCTGAAGCTCTGGCACACACAATTAAAACTGTCTCAGAAGACCGCTCAGCCATAAAGGTAGGAAGCCTATTTTGCTTTCAAAATTCCCTTTCTGCTTCAACAACACTTATAATCCAATTTTCACCAGCAGAGATGAATAATGTCCCTCACCAACACTTTTACAGTGGATGGAGATGAGCAATCACACCCATTGATTTCCTTTCCTTCCTCTCTGATCGTGTTTTCAAGAGATGTGTGAGGAGCCCTGCTCCAAATTTGTCTTGGGCTCTGCTGTGCTTGAAAGCAGGTAAATAATACGTGTCTCAGAGGAAGAGGCTCAGTAACCATGAAGGGCCAGCATTGAAAAAGAAAACTATCAAATACATCTGGGGGCTCTTTCACAATGAAACATTCTCGGGAGACAGTTCCCAACAAGCAAAATGATGTTCTCAGGCACTGCCTTACTCAGTGAGTGCCCTGAAAAGTGAATAGAAAACTCTCCATCCATTTTAGGCTTGGTGTGAGGAAAAACTTCCTAATATTTAGGGCTGTCCAAAAGTGGAGTAACTTGACTTGGGAAGTAATCATTGAAACAGCTGACATTTATATCAACAAGGTAGTTCTCACTGAGACCTCCCTGCATGCCTGAAATCAAAGTTCTGATGAATGCAACATGTACATGAGGCTATATGTGTGTGTGTGAGTATCTGCGTGTATGAACATCTGTATACACCTATGCATGTGCACCCATGTATAATGCATATGTGTATTTACATATATATACATATATGCATACATATAAATGCCTAGTTGTGGATATGAGTGTGTGGGCACACATATACTGTGGTAAAAAATGGGGAGAAAATGAAGTTTGTGGAAATAGGAAATTTCCAAAGAAAAAATAGGTTTTGAATCTTCATTGCTCAGTCGTCTTCTAAGATAGTTTGAATATGTATTTGTGTATACATATACATATATGTGTATATGTGTTTATATTTATATGTATATTCATGTATAAATGTATATAGGCATACACCGAAACTGAGGGATAAAGGTAAGGAAGGGGAGAGAAACAAAGAGCAAGAGGGAGGGAGGGAGGAGAGGAGGATACAGAGTGAGATAGTGACAGAGAGACAGAGAGAGATAAAGACATAGAGAGACTGGGAGACAGAGACTAGGAGAGAGACAGAGAGAGAGAGAGACAGAGAGAGAGAGACAGAGAGAGAGAGAGACAGAGAGAGAGAGAGACAGAGAGAGAGAGAGAAATGGGATATCCTTTAATATAAAGAACTACAGATAAGAAAAGTCTACCAATACAAGTTGGGGACTTCTCTTTTATAGATGAAGAAATTGAGACTTGGATGTAAAGCTACTTGCCCAGGATCGTAAGATGCTCTTAGGCATCCAAGGCAGGACCAGATGCTATGGCTATAATGCCACATAGTTACTTTCAATCAGTGATCCCATAACCTTCCTTCTCTTCAACTCCATTGCTCATTTTCTCTCTGCCTACATTATGCTGCCCTTGCAAAGCCCTTTTTGGTGGCTCCCTATTACTGGAGGTCATCAAACAGAACCTGATGGCCACTTGTCAGTCATGTTGTAGAGGTATACCTGTTCAGCTATTGGTTACACTTCATATTTGTTGTTCAGTCATTTCAGTTATGTCCAACATTTCATGACTCCCTTGGGGTTTTCTTGGCAGTGGTTTGCCATTTCCTTCTCCAGCTCATTTTACATGTGAAGAATTAAGTCAAACAGGGTTAAGTGACTTGCTCAGGGTCACACAGCTAGTAAGTGTCTGAGGCAATATTTGAACTCAGGAAGATGAATCTGACTCCAGACCCAGCACACTATTCACTGCACTATGGTGCCAAGCATGAAGCAACCTGATGCAATGGGACAAGCAATGGATCAGATGTAGTGGACTTGCAAATGAATCCTAACTTCCACTTTAGACCTGTGTGACCTTGGCTAAGTCACTTAATTTCTATGGGCCTCAGTTTCCTCACCTGTAAAATAAAAGATTGAATTAGAAAGCCCTCGAAGTCCCTTCAAGTCCTAGGTCTTTGAGTCTATGATCCCATGAAACACCTTGGGCCTAAGTTTCCTCTTTTATAAAATTAGGAGTTTGAACTACATGATCTTAGGGTTCCCTTCGTGCTCTTCTGTGGTCCCTTCCAATTCTGAGATTATATGATAGATAAGAAGGTTCTGCGGAACGTATTTTCATTGACAAAATGTGTTTTGGACTGTTCTTCAGCACGTTTGTGGAGCTAAATCTGTGTAAATGTTGAGGTTTTTTTGGGGAGGGGGAGGGCAGTGCAGGTTAAGTGACTTGCCCAGGGTCACACAACTAGTAAGCGTCAAGTTTCTGAGGCCAGATTTGAACTCAGGTCCTTCTGAATCCAGGTCCTGTGTTCTATCCACTGCACCACCTAGCTGCTCCTGTGGAGCTAAATCTGAAGGCATAACTCAACTTCATGCTTTGCTGATATGTGAATAAGACATTCTATCTCTTGACTGCAGTCTTTTTCTCCATATGTCTCCACAATGCCTGGATGCTCTACCTCCTCATCTAATTTCTCTAGTTTTTCTGGCTTCCTTCAAGTCCCAACTAAAATTCCATTTTTCACAGGAAGCCTTTCCCAACCCCTCTTAATTCCCGGTCCTTCTATCTTTAAATTATTTCCTATTTTTCATGACTATAGCTCATTCATATATGCTATTCAGTCATTCAGTTGTGGCTGACCCTTCATGACCCCATGAATTACAGCATACCATGCCCTTCTAACATTCCCTGACTCTGGAAGTCTGTCCAATTTCATGTTCATTGTTTTCCCCTATTCTTCGCCAGTTGCATTTGGACACCTTCCAACCTGACGGGTTCATTTTCCAATGAAGATTGGATTAGTCTTTTATCAGTTTAGAGTTGTCCATGCTGTTTTATTGGTGAAGATATTGGAGTGGCATCCCATTTGCTTCTCCAATAGATCATCTTTTATCAGAACTCTCCACTATGATCTGTCTGTAGTTGAACTGAGATACTCAAGCTCTTCTGCCATGACAAAACAGTGATCTGGGGTGGGGCATTCATAAATAGTTGTTTTCATCTTATCTGTCAAACTATACTGTAAACACCTTGAGAGCAGCTTCTATCCTTTGCCTTTTTTTTTTTTTTGCATCCCCAGGACTCAGTTAGCATGGCACCTAGCACATGTTATTGTTGTTGAATTATTTCAGTTGTATCTGACTCCATTTGGGGTTTTCTTGAAAAAGACACTGGAGTAGCTTGCCATTGTCTTCTCCAGCTCATTTTGCAAATGAGGAAACTGAGTAAAACAGGGTTCAATGATTTGCCCAAGGTCAAAAACTGGCAAGCACCTGAGGGAAGATTTGAATTCGGGTCTTCCTGATTCTAGACCCGATGCTTTATTTAGTGTGCTACTGCATAGCACTTAGTAGGTTTTTAATAAATGCTTATTGACTGATTGACTGGCTTTGCCCAGATCTGTTTTAACATGACTGTAGCCTCATCTTTTCTCTTTTCAAATGGTTAGCATTATATCCTGATGAGGTTTTAGTAAGAAGCACTGACCTGATAGATAATATTGGTTGGGTTTGTTACATTTTAAGACCACAAAGTACTCCCCCAAACTTCCACTAAGCATCTTTTAAATTTTTGAAGATGATTAATTATATTTTATCTTATTTTATCTTAAAGGGGGAAATATCTGGATTTTGTTGTTGTTTTTACAGATAATAAGCTTGATATGAGTAAGAGGTATATACAATAAAAACAATGTAATCATGGGCAGCTGGGTGGCACAGTGGATAAAGCACCAGCCCTTTATTCAGGAGTACCTGAGCTCAAATCTGGCCTCAGACACTTTAAATTTACTGGCTGTGTGATCCTGGGTAAGTCATTTATCCTTATTTCCCTTCAAAAATAAATAAATAAGTGATGTAATTTTTTTTCTAGATGAGGTTATCTATTTTTCTTTTTAAAATTTTTTTTTCAATTAGCATTTTCTTTCTCTCTCCCTCCTACCGCCTCCTTTCATGAGGCAATTAAGGCAATTAGTATACACAATGGATAGAGCATTGGGCTTAAAATCAAGAATATCTGAGTTCAAAACTTCCTTCAAACCCTTAATTTATGGAACCTATTTTCATTGATAAAAAACAGTTTTGCACTATTCTCTTTCTTTCTTTCTTCCTTCCTTTCTTCCTTTCTTCCTTCCTTCCTTCCTTTCTTTCTTTCTTTCTTTCTTTCTTTCTTTCTTTCTTTCTTTCTTTCTTTCTTTCTTTCTTTCTTTCCTTCCTTCCTTCCTTCCTTCCTTCCTTTTTGTGGGACAATGAGGGTTAAGTGACTTGCCCAGGGTCACACAACCAGTAAGTGTCAAGTGCCTGAGGCCAAATTTGAACCCAGGTACTCCTGAATCCAGAGATGGTGCTTTATCTATTGTGCCAACTAGCTGTCCCCTGCACTATTCTTTATTATTTCTTTGTTGGTTAAATCTGAAGACTCAGAGACTTAACTTTACACCTTGCTGTTCTATGAAAAGTATGTATGATCATAAGCAAGTTACAACCTCAGCTTGCCTCAGTTTTCTCAGCTGTAAAATGGGGATGATAGCACCTCTTCTTAAGGTTGTGAGGATCAAATGGGACAATATTTGTACTTAGCACAGGGTCTGGCACATAGTAGGTGCTTAATAAATGCTTATTCCCTCTTTGTATTCCCTAATTATGAAAAGGGAAAAAGAAAAAAGAAAAAAATTGTGACAAATATTTTAGTGAGAAGATGAAGCATGCTTCCTACCTCCTGACAAAGAAGTGATAAACTCAAGATATAGAACAAAACACAATTTTTAGGCCTGGTCAACATGGGAATGAATTTTTCTGAACCTTATGAAAACTCAGGCTTCATCAAGAGGGCTATAATGTCCAGAAAGAGAGAACATATTATCCCAGTATACATCTATAACTTCGAGCTCATCATGTTCAAACCTGAGACCAACCTTATAGACAAGACAGCAGGCTAGTCTTCTTGTTGTCATTATAGATAACAAGCTTGATACTAGGCATAAAAGTTGGAGAAACGTCCAAAGGAAGGAAATCAGAATGGAGAGAACCTAGGAGACCATACCCCATGAACACTGTAGGGAAGCATTGGATGGAGTTAGCTTGTAGAAGAGAAGATTTGGGAGGGAACCAAAATGGTGGATTACAGGCAGCTACCCCATTGAACTGTTTCAACATTCACTACTAAACAACTTTAAAATAATGCCTCGAATTAATTTTTGGAATGTCAGAGCCAACATAAGACTGGGTTGAGACATTTTCCCAGCCTAAGATAATTCAGGAGGTTGGCAGGAAAAGTGTGATACCAATGGAGGTCTGTCTGGATCCCACACACAAAGGCAAAAGCTGCCATGACAGCAATAGTGGCTATGGGAACTCTCAGCCCAGAGATGGGAAGGGGTCAAACAACTGGTTATAAAGAGATTACAAGGGATGAGTTGTTGGCATTGGATATAATTGGCACTGATTGGCAACACTATTGTCCATATGCTATTCTGGGATGTCATTCCAGGCTAGAGAAGAACACTGGCACTTTGTCACAAAAGAGGAGGGGCCCTAGTCACAGTTACAAGGTCCAAAGAGAGTTCTAGTACTTGCAGGTATGGAGGACCAGGGGCTCTTTCTGGGTAATTAATAGAGCATAGACCAAGAGAGTAGTAACCTCACCCCTTCCTGCATCTCGACACCTTATCAGCACTGAAAAATTTCAGATTTACAGAATTGCTTTGAAAACAGCACACACACACACACACATACACACACACACACACACACAAAAGCCTGAAGCTTGGTACAGTGCTTCCCCACCTCAGATGAGCAGAGACCAACTTTAACATAAAATATTCAAAGTGAATAAATAGACTGGGGAAATGAATAAACAACAACAAAAAATAATTTGACCATAAAAAGCTACTGTGGTGGTAGTGAAGACCAAGACATAAACTCAGAACATAATACTGTGAAAACAACTACAAAAAAAAAAAAAAAAGACTCAAAGAAAAATGTTAATTGGTACCAAACCTAACAAACATTCCTGGAAGAGTTAAAGAAAGAGATAAGTAGAAGAAAAAAATTAGGAAAAGAAATGATAGTGATGAAAGAAAATTATAGGGAAAAAAATTAACAGCTTGGTAATAAAAGGACACAAAAAATACTGAAGAAGCTAAGGACTCCATGAGGTATCAATGTCTCAATGACACACCCACAATGTCAAAAGAACAAAAAAAAAATAAATAAAGGGAATGTAAAATATATTGGTTGAAATACAACTGACCTGGAAAATAGATCCAGGAGAGATAATTTAAGAATTATTGGAATACCTGAAATCCATGATCAAAGAAAGAGCCTAGGCGTCCTTTTAAAAATTATGAAAGAAAACTGCCCTGTCTTTGATACAGAAGTAAAATAGACATTGAAAAAATCCACCAATTATCTCCTGAAGGAGATCCAAAAATGAAAATTCCAAGTAATATTATAGCCAAATTCCAAATTTCACAGGTCAAAGAGAAAATATTTCAAACAGCCAGAAGAAGCAATTCAAATATCATGCGCCCAAAGTCAGGATCACACAAGATTTAGTGGCTTCCACTTTAAAAGACAGGGGGGCTAGGAATATGATATTCTGAAAGGCAAAGGAGCTGGAACAGAATTTAATATGCTTTGGCTGAATTTAAAAATTCAGGGTTAGAAATTATGAACTCAGACAAAGCAAAAGCAAAAACAGACCTAATTAAAAGAGATAATCAGGGAAATTACTTATTCTAAAAGGTACCATAGACAATGAAGTAATATCAGAATTTTTTGCAAGTTTATATGATGGAGGCCTTATTTCTCACCCATATACTGAGTATAGAACTGAGTCAAATTTATAAAAATAAGAGTTAATCTCCAATTGAAAAGTCCTCAAAGGAAATAAACATGTAGTTTTCAGAAGAAGAAATCAAAGCTATTTATAATCATATAAAATGCTTAAAATCAGTATTGATGAGAGAAAGGTAAAGTGAAATATCTCTGACATACCACCTCACATCTATCAGAAATGAAAAATGCTCGAGGAAATGAAGGAAAATAGATATACTAGTGAACTGCTGGTGAAGTAGTTAACTTATTCAACCATTCTGGAGAAGAATTTGGAACTATACCCAAAGAGCTATACAACTGTGCATACGCTTTGACCCAGAAATACCACTGCTAGGTCTGTATCCAAAAGAGATCAAAGAAGAAGAAAAATTATATATATGTGTAAAAATATTTATAGAAACTCTTGTGGTGGCAAAGAATTGGAAATTGCAAGAATACTCATCAACTGGGAAATGGCTGAACAAGTTGTGGCATATGATTATGATGGAGTACTATTGGGCTGTGGAAAATGACAAGGCGGTAATTTCAGAAAAAACATGGCAAGACCCATATGAACTGATGGAAAATAAAGTGAGAAGAACTAGGAAGTCACTGTACCAGTAATGTAATGATAATCAATGGTGAAATATTTTGCTACTCTGATCAATATAATGATGAAAAACAAATCCAAAAGACCCATAATGAAGAAGTAATATCTACCTCCAGAGAGAGAAATGATGAATTTTGAGTACAAATTGAAATATAATTTTCTCACTTTATTTTTTTATTTTTTGAAATATAGATGATATGGAAATATATTTTACATGATTGAACATGTATAATTGATATCATATCACTTACCTTTTCAGATGGGAGGGAGGGAGAGAATTAGGAACTCAAAATTGGAAAAGAAAAGAATGCCAAAACAAATAAATGATCAATTGAAATTTTTTTTAAATTTTGTTTTGTTTTGTTTTTGCAGGGCAATGAGGGTTAAGTAACTTGCCCAGGGTCACACAGCTAGTAAGTACAAGTGTCTGAGGCCAGATTTGAACTCAGGTCCTCCTGAATCCAGGGCTGGTGCTTTATCCACTGCATCATATAGCTGCCCCTCAATTGAAATGTTAAAAAAAAGAAGAGAATATTTGGAAGGCTGTCATGTGGAAGAGAAGAGAGTTGTTCTATTTGGCCTTAGAGAACAGAAGTAGCAATAATGGGTGGAGGCACCAATCAGATTTAGAGCTTGATAAGGAAAATATTTTTCTTTCTAACAATTAAAGCTGCTCAAAATGTGAAAGTTTTATGCCAAAGCTATAACTAGATCAAGGCAACATGGGCTTTGTCCAATGACAGTAACTTTTAGAGGGTGCAAAAAAATAGTCATTTTACAATATTTGCTTTTTGACAACTTACACTCTTTTAGGAATATAAAAACTATTGATCTTAGCACCTAGATAACAAAAATAATTTTTAGAACAGGAATTTACCAGAGGAATATCTCCACTACCCATACCAGTGGTCATACTACAGCACAGTAGTATGCTATTTCCTACCACAGCAGCAGCATTGAGCTTTTTCTTCTTCCGTTATTCTACGCATCATAACCATTGGTATATTTGTGTGTCCCTTTTGTGTGTGTGGGGGGGGTATGCATAAATCTTCTGTCCCACCCAGCTGAATTGGTTTTAATTGCAACTTTTGTTATTTTACCATAATAAATTTTAAAGTTGTAGGAGGGGTACATTTTATTTTACTGGAAGCAGGTTCCATATTTCCTAGCTGCACCTCTGGCTGCCTTAGGCTTTAATAAAGAATTTGATCAGTGGTATAATGCATAGGCTTTAGTTCAAATGCAGCCTAAGAAATTTACTAGTTGTATTACCCTGGACCCATCATTTTAACTATTTGCTCCAGTTTCCTCAGTTATATAGTGGGGACAATAATATGCCTATCTTGAAGGGTTGTTGTGAGGTTCATATGAGATAATTATAGAGAACTTAGCACAATGCCTCTCACATAAAAGGAACTTAATAAATATTTATTGCCTGCCTGCCTGCCTTCCTTCCTTCCTTCCTTCTTTTCTTCCTTCCTTCCTATTTTTCTTCCCAGTTTCTCTCTCTCATGATAGTTCTATTCCCTGTGCCCCATTTAGACCACTCTTAACCACTGTGGATTTCTGAACTCTACTTTGCAATTGGGAACTCATTTCTTTAACTGAAAAGTAACTCTGGGGGAGCATTGACTGAAGTCTACTGCTCTGAATTTGTCATCCAGAATGAACCCTTGGAAGCATTAAGAGGTTCTTCTAAGACAGACCAAGTTGATGCTGCTATGGAATTTATAGTGTGTACCATTAGCTAGGAGTGAAATATTATAGGTTAAAAAATATTTACCTTAAGCCTGAATTCTGGGTGATGTATTGAGCTAACAGTGTTCTCAACCTATCGCTCCTCTGGCACTGCTGTGACATTTCCCGGTGAAAGAAATCATATTTTCCTTCCATATCTCTATGATATAGGGTACAAGAGGGAAAACAAGGGGAAAGTGACGGAGAGCATGCAAGAGTGGCTGAAGCCTGTGCTCTATGGATCAAAGGACTGGAGATTTAGACCTGGAAGGAGCTCCATTCATCAATGCCAACTCCCTTGCTTTTCACATGAAGAAACAGAGACTCAGGGTGGTTAAGTGACATCCCCAAGGTCACAGACATAAGGAGTTCAAGGGTAGGATTGGAACCCAGGTTTTAAACCGGTTCTTTCTCTATTTTTTTTTCCTGGTAACATTTGAAAATCTCTATTAGGGAGACAGCTAGGTGGCACAGTGGATAGAGCACCAGCCCTGGAGTCAGGAGGACCTGAGTTCGATTCTGGCCTCAGACACTTAACTCTTACTAGCTCTGTGACCCTGGGCAAGTCACTTAACCCCAATTGCTTCACCAAAAAAAAAAAAAAAAAAAGAGAGAAGGAAAATCTCTATTAGGTAGGGATAGATTACCCTAAATAAAGATGAAATGTGTCTGTATTGTAGTATCTTTGTGACCTTATGGCAGTTCAATGAAATTCAGCCAGCATTTCTTAAATGATTACAACATGGAAGACCTTGTGTTAGTCCCTGGGGATACAAAGAAAAAAAAAACAATGCTGCTGTCTTTAAGAAGTTTATATCCAATTGGTATATCTGCATATGTTGATATATGATATAGCATATTATACTACATATATTAATTAAATGATGCCATATTGCATCATATCATATTATATTATTTATATTACATGCATATATTAGTATATTCAGAGACAGTAAGACTTGTCAAATCCAGCCTCAGATACATGCTAGCTGATTAACCTTAGAGATATCACTTAATCTTTCTGGGCTCAATTTCCTCAAATGAAGATAATAATAGCACCTACTTGTTAGAGTTGTAAGGCTCAAGAATGAGATAATATTTGTAAAGAATTTGGAAAATCTGGGCAGCTAGGTGGCACAATGGATTAAGCACCAGCCCTGGATTCAGGAGTACCTGAGTTCAAATCTAGCCTCAGACACTAGACACTTACTAGCTATGTGACCCTGAGCAAGTCACTTAACCCTCATTGCCTCACCAAAAAAAAAAAAAAGTAATAATAATAATAATTTAATTAAAAATTTAAAAAATTAAAAATTAAAAAAATAATTTGGAAAATCTTACAGCACTATATACATGTTAGATGAGCAGCAGTTGCAGCAGTAGTAGCAGCAGCAGCAATGGCAGCAACAGTAATAGAAAGCTTTGATTTATAAATATCACAGTTAGAGAGTTGGGAGGGATAGTATGATACAGTAGAGACAACACTGACTTTAACATCAGAGAAACTGGATTCAAATACCTTTTCTGACACCTACTATCTGCATGGCCTAGGGCAGATCATGAACTTCCCTGGGCTTCCATTTCATCATCTGTAAAATGAGGAAAATGTTAGATGGTCTCTGAGGTCCATTCTAGCTCTAGATTGATAGATGATCTTATTATGTCACTGTCCATCTAGTCTGACCCTTAAATGAAAGGCATCCCCATTATAACCTATCTGATCAGTGACAATCTAATCCCTTGTTGAAGACCTTCAAGAAAAGGAAACCCTCCACTCCCTGAGACAGCCCTTTGTTCTTTGGGGTACCTCTAATTGCTTGGAACTTGGAACTTATTCCTGAAATCAAGCCTCAACTTGTTTTGTTGTAATATCCATGTTTGTGCTTATCTTACTCTCTTCCTCCTCCCTCTCTCCCCTCTCCCTTTCCCCTCCCTGCTCTTTCTCCTTCCTTCCCTCCCTCTCTCTTTCCCTTCCTCCTTTCCTCCCTCTTTCTCTCCTCCCTCCCCCCCATGATGTTTAAAATCTAAATCTGTTGTCTAAAAAATCTAATGTGTGATCCCCTTAAATTAGAAGCTTTAGCACCAGTCTTTGGGCATTAAGCATTTATTAAAGCATACTAGGTATTAGAAAAAAGAACACATGGAGTTAAGAAAAGGCCTATCTAGCCTGGAGTTACAGTCTGGTCTGATCTGGTCTGGTCTGATCTGGTCTGGTCTGGTCTGGTCTGGTTCTTCCACAAGTCCTCTACCACAATCCTGCTTCAATCCATGAACTGCCCCTCAAACTGAGTATGGAAGCTTTTTAAAGGTCTGGAGGAGAGGCGGTCCTTGCACGGCTTCAAGTTGATTGGTAGGCATCATCTAAATCCATTGGTTCACTGGACTTGAAGGCAGTCTTAAATTGAGTTCAAAGTCCTTAACTTCTGAGAACAATACCTCCCTAAGGGCCAGCCAGGGGTGGTTACAATCCAATTAACTTGAAGTAGGCTAGTCAGCAGTCAATCATTCTCACTTAATTCAATCAGTTTAGATTAATCTCCAGGTGGACCTTTGAGTATCTGCCAAATCCTATTATTTTCTCACACTCCCCTCAATCCATCTGTCCTTCTCTCTCTCCCCTCCCTCTATCCCTCCTTCTCTCTCTCCCCTCCCTCTATCCCTCCTTCTCTCCCCTCCCTCCATCCCTCCATCTCTCTCTCCCTACATCCTTCCTACCCTCTTTCTCTCCCTCCCTCTGTCTTTTTCTCTTTTCCTCTCTCCCTCCTTCTCTCTCATTCCCTCACTACCTTTATCTCTTTTTTCTGTCTTACTATCTCTATTTCTTTGTGTATCTCTTAAAAGTATATATATATATATATATATATATATATATATATATATATACATGACACCATTCCTACATACTGATATCTATATAAAATACACCATAACACAATAATATGTACATATTTGGAGAATAATTATCTGGATCAGTGATTATACCAGTGAAGTTGTATCCTCATATGGAAATATACTCAAATAATTAAGTTCAACAACTCTGCCACTTATTTTTATCAATTAGCTAGAGACACTGAGAAGTTAAATCATTTACCTATGGTCACACCACCAATATGTGTCACTAGGGCTAATGCCAACGCCTTCTATTTCCTACACTAATCTGCCTCTCTAAACAGATAACAGTAACAAAATTTGAGGTGAAAGCATTAAAAATAGAGAGGCCAGGAAAAAAAGTCCTTTTCTGAATGAGTTGGCCCCTGAGTTGAGCCATGAATATGAATATAAGAAGGGAGTTCAGTCCAGGAATTCAGTACATAGTATCCTGAGTTTAGGAAATTGCAAGTAGGTTCTTTTTAGGAATATAGAATTGAGAGAGGGGAGAAATTGAAAGCAAGTCTGCAAAGGAATATTGAGGTATAAGAATGATTGAATCTAAATGCCAAGGCAAGTCATCACTATTTAATCCTAGAAGCAAGAGGAAACCATAGAAGTTCTTTGGTGGAGTATCAATGATCAGATGTGTGCTTTAGTAACATCCATGTGCCAACTGTGTAGAAAACATTGAATTATGAAGACCTATCCCGCTACTGTTTTCAGCAAGTGACAGCTCATTAGGGCTTGAACCAAAGTGGGAGTTATTTGAGTGGAGACAAGGGAACAGATGAGAGAGATGATGTAAAGGTAGAATTGAGTAGACCTTGTCATCAAATTGGATATGGGGAAAGAAGTGAAAATGACGGTTGAGATTGATTCCAAAGTCTGACCATCCCACACTCCCATTCAGTAAATTCCACTGGCTCCCTATCTCTCCCCAAATCAAATATAAAGTCCTCTGGTTGGCTGTTAAAGCCCTTTATAGCCTGATCCTTTCTTTTATTTCCAGTTTTCTTATACCTTGCTCCTTACCAATGTACTCTGGGATCCAGTGACACTGGCCTCCTTTTGGTTCCGGAAACAAGACCCTCCATCCTCCAACTCCAAGCATCTTCACTGGTTTTCTGCCATACTGGGAACTCTCCCTTCTCATCTTCACCTACTGGCTTTCTTCAAGTCTCATTTAAAGTCAAATCTTCTACAATAATCTTTTCTCTGCCCTTAATTAGCATGTCTTCCCTCTGAAATTATTTCCAATTATATGTGTATATGTAAAACTGATGTATGGACAAAACCTTGTTTATACATAGTTGATTATATATTGTCTTTTCCCTTAGACTGTAAACTCCTTGAGAGCAAACACTGTGGTTTGTGCCCTTGCGGGGACTTGTTTCATATCCTTAGAGGTTATCAAAGTACTTGACACAAAGTAGGTGCTTCATACCTCTTTATTGACTTGACCTAACTTGAAGATGGCCAGAGATCAGGAGCATGGTAGATCCAGGCAGGTGAATCATGGAAAAGTTTAACCAATGAGAAGCCAAATACACAAAGGGAGGGAAATAGAGATCCAGGTTGGAGATGAGGAAGAATGGGATGATAATTTTCAGAGAACAGATATAAAGGCATAGTGGGTGAACAGTTGACCTCAGAGTCAGGAAGACCTGGGTTTAAAACCTGACCGTTTCCTATTGGTTACAAAGCCTTTAACAAGGGGAGGCTAGGTGGCACAGTGAATAAAGCACCAGCCCTGGATTCAAGAGTACCTGAGTTCAAATCTGGCCTCAGACACTTGACACTTACTAGCTGTGTGACCCTGGGCAAGTCACTTAACTCCCATTGCCCTGTTAAAAAAAAAAAGAGAGAGAGAGACTGAACAAAGCCTTTAACAAAGTTCTTAACCCCTTAGGCCCACATTCAATTCTCTAACACTATAAATTGAAGAGTAAGTATCAACCTTTATTTGTAGAGTCTCCTATATCTCTAAGGTTTTAAGTCCTAACACTATTGTATATTACAATTACGTGTGTTTATGTCCGCACTTGGAGTGAGAAAGCCCTGAGTTTGAACCCTACCTCACATACTGCTTAACTTTGTGAGCCTGAGCAAGTTGCTAAACCTCTTCCAGACTCAATCATCTCATCTGCAAAATAAGTATAATTGTAGAACCTACTTCCCAAACTGTTGTGAGGATCATATGGCATAACATATATAAAGAACCTTATAAACTTTAAAGCATTATACAAAAATAGCTAGTGGTATTTGCATAATAGCCTTCTCCTAGCTATCTAGCTAAGACATGCCTTGTTGGGTTTTTTGGACCTAATGTCTGATTGTGTTGGGATAGAGGACACTTGATAAGGAAACTCTCTTCACTAAGGCTGGTTATCACCTTGACTTGCCCAGAGTCAAAATCCACATATATCAAAGTCATGACTTAAAGGAATGTCACCCTGATTCCTTTTTGGGTGGGGGTAATGAGGGTTAAGTAATTTGCCAAGGGTCACACAGCTAGTAAGTGTTAAGTGTCGGAGGCCAGATATGAACTCAGGTCCTCCTGAATCCAGAGCCTGTGCTTTATCCACTGTGCCACCTAGCTGTCCCCATTACCCTGATTTCTAGACCTTATCCCCTAAGTAAGTGGCATCTTGCTCTGTATATTGTAGAATAAAGATTTCCTGAGTGAATTACAAATAAGCTTTCATTTCTGTGCTTACTATGTACAAGTTCTATGCTGAGTGCTCCAAAGAAAGAAGCAAATAGAAAAATTCGAGGCTTGCCCTCCAGCTTCTTCTGTTCTGCTAGGGACATACAGGATGTACAAAGAAAAAGAAATAGAGGTCAATTGGAGGAGAGAAAACACTTCACGCCTAGGCGGAGAAGGGGAGGGAGCACAACAGAGAAAATTCCATAGAGGAGTTTAAATCCTTGAATGTATGAAATGATAGTGTAAACAGTCTGAAATGAGATTTCTTCTTATTGTGTTTTTTTTCTTGACTTGCTTGATTATAATTATGTCTTTCTCAAAGGAAAATAAGATTTTTTTTTCATTCTTGTTTGTTTTTCTCTGAAAACAATCATGGAGTCTAAAATACAGATTAAGCAACCAACATACATTTATCAAGTGCTTATTATAAGCTCTGGCTTTAGGATTTTCTTTTTCTCTTTTTTTAATGTCCTATTTGAAGCAGCTAGGTGGTACAATGTCTAGATCCCTGGGCCTGGAGTTAGGAAGAACTAAGTTCAAATCCAGCTTTAGATACTTACTAGTTATGTTACCCTGGGCAACTCCCTTAACCTCTGTCTGCTTCAGTTTCCTCAATTGGAAAATAAGAATAACACTAGAACCTACTTCACAGGGTTATAGTGAGAATCAAGTGAGGTAATATTTGCAAAGGGCTTAGCACAATACCCAGCACATGGTAGACACAATAAATATTTGTATCCTTCCTTCTTTCTAATTAATCTGAAAGTTCAAGGTGTGTATCAAGGATTTGGATCTGGACCAAGTCAAAGATGTCTCTGAAAGGATGGAGATGATAAGAATGAATAAATCATAGAATCTCATAATTAGAAGAAATCTCAGGCACTAAAACATACTTGAAAATGAATAATCTAGATCAGAGTTGTCAGTTGCACCCCAGCAGGCTTTACTAACTCTTGTACCAGTTGCTCAGATGAAAATATAATTAGGAAATATTTAACAAAGTAAATAACAATACAATGGAACATAGTACATGTTAATACGTGGTTACATAGGGGACAGCTGGGTGGTACAATGGATAAAGCACCGTCCTTGGATTCAGGAAGACCTGAGTTCAAATCTGTCCTTAGACCCTTGACACTTAACTAGCTGTATGACCCTGGGCAAGTCACTTAACCTTCATTGCCCCGCCCAAAAAAAAATGTGGTTACATAAGTCAATGTACTTCTTGAAGAGATTTTTATGTATAGTTTAGTGAGTTGGACATCACTATTTGAGTTGGACACCACTTCCCCATACAATATTCCTAGAATGTAGTTTTTGTTCAAAGGACTGAAAATAGGAGAAGCCTATTGCTTCTACTTTTCAATTATTTGGAAATATGTAATAATATAAAGAATATATAACATATAAATGTATGTGTGTATACATACAAAAATCTGTATATGTTTTATACATGTGTGAATAAACACATATACCTATATATGTGCATACATATATGCTGAACCACCTGGCTATAAAACTGTACATGTCCTGGATCCAGCAATACCACTATTGGGTCAATATCCCAAAGAAATGTTTTTAAAAGGGAAAAAAGACCTATTTGTACAAAAATATATATAGCAGTTTTTTGTGGTGACAAAGAATTGGAAATTTAAAAGATGTTCATTAGTTGGGAAATGGCTGAACAAGTTGTGGTATATGATTGTGATGGAAAACTACTGTGCTATGAGAAATGATGAGCAGGGTGGTTTCAGAAATACCTGGGAAGTATTCAATAAACTTATGCAAAGTGGAATGAGCAGAACCAAAAGAATATTGTACACAGTAACATATCATGAGGATAATAAACTGTGAAAAATTTAGCTACTCTGATCAAGGCAATGATCCAAGACAATTCCAAAGGACACAGGATGAAAAATGTTGTTCACCTCCAGAGATAATTGATGAATTCTGTTTTCAGATCAAAACATACTTTTTAAACTTGATTTTATTGTTTTATTTTGTTTGTGTTTTCTTTTGCAAAATGGAAATATGAAATATGTTTGTTATGACCTTACACGTATAATCAAAATCAAAATGCTGGCCTTCTCAAGGCGGGGGGAAGAGCCAATGTAAGGGAGAGAGTTTAGAAGTAATTTAAAAAAAATAAATTTTATATGTAGTTGGGAAATAATTAAATTATATATGTGTGTGTGGGGGGGTGTGGGTGGGTGTGGGGGTGTGGGTGTGTTTTTAAAAATCTATCAAAAATCTACCATTTCCTCTATATTGGTATTGGGTCTCTTTCAGAATTTGATTCTTTAGAATTCCTTTGCACTGACTTTGGACCTTACCAAACCTTCCTCTGAGCCATTTAAATTGCACTTTCCTAAAATCTAGGGTGCATGTAAGATCATGCATGGCTTTGCTTTCATTTCCTATCACAAACTCTAGGAGGGAGTATGGACATCCCACCAATGGGCAACCTTTTGAATTTATATCAGCAACTTTACAGTAATAACCCAGCTGCCTTTTCTGTTCCAACTCCAATTTGTTTTGCTTACTAATTTACTTTATTAATTATATATTTATCAATTTGTTTTACTTCCTTTACCTTGCCAACTGCTGTCTCCTTTTTACATCTTTTACTCCTTCTGCTCTTGTCATCTTTAAATCCTCATTTCTTTTGATTTTGATGACGAGGAGAATGCTTTATTGCTTTTATAATAATAATGATAATAATAATATACATAGTACTTACTATGTGCCAGGGTGCTTTACAATTATTTCATTCGATCCATACAACAACCCTGGAAAATGCCTGTTTTTATTATTCACATTTTACACATGAGTAACTGAGTCAATTAGAGGTTAAGTGACTTGCCTTGAGAGTCACATAGCTACTGAGTATCTGACACTGCAAATTGAAATCAGATCTTCCTGACTCTAGGCCCAATTGTCTTCATGGAGAAAAAGTAGTTCTGATTGTCAGTCTTGGTTTTTTGTTGCTTCATTTGGTTCTTGCTCTGATTCCTGGAATTACTTTCTATAACTCCCTTTTCCTTGCAAGTGAGCACCTCTCTCATTTATCCCATTATCCTAGATCATGGATGGTTATCATGGAAGTCATCTACTAACATCATTCTTCAAAGTCTTTATCACAAGCAAACTGGCATTTATCTTGAATGCAAACCTGATTTCAAAATACACAGGAAACCTTTCAAAGAGCAACAAGATCCGAGATACCAAGATAAAGGTGACGAGGGTGGGGGAATACCATTCACTGTTGGGAAATTATGGCCATCAATAATGTTAACCCACATTGGCCCAATAAACAAGCGCCCATCTTATTTCATGCTTACTGCTTTGGGGAAAAGCTTTATTGACAAAAGATAAATCTACAGGTAAGACTTATTTCTGACAGCAAGAGTCAATATCTTCTCTGCAAAGAGAGGTGTTTCCCCCTCCCCCTTTCTGGAGTCATCCACCAAGTCCTTAAGTCCTGACTGATGATTTATCAGGCTCACAGCCTTTGCAGAATTTCAATAGGAAAAGCTTCAATCTTATCCAGGGTCTCTCTGGCATTCTCCCCTCTCCCTAACCCAGGAACATATCCATCAGACTTTCTGCAGGAACATTTTCATTCCATTGGCCCCAGATGGAATCTGCAGAGGCCATTAAGATGCAAACCCACTCTTACAAAGAGGTGAACATTTGTCTTCCCTTGGTAACTGCCATAGGCAATGAGGTAGATTTTATACTAGGGAAGGGAACAGTTACCTTCCCTTCCTGTAGCAATTAGCCCATGGAGCATCATTGAACTTTGGAAATTCCCCCTTGTTTTAGTGTTAGAAAGACAAAGATTTTCACATGTGGTTAGTTAAATACAAAAGAAAAACAGAGTTCTGTTAACCAGGAGTTGATTACTTCTAGAAATACCACTTACTTGTATTTTCCCTTGGGGCAACTACACAAAGCATGCCCTTAGATCAATTGGTTGGGGTGAAGGATGGGGTGGGTCCTCAAGGATACCCCAAGGATACTTCCAAAGAGGTCAGAAATGTGAAAGCAGTGTACCTCTCAACATCAGTCCTGGGACAAAGTCCTGATTTTCCCTCTGCTCACCTTTTTTACAGTTCTGCTTATCATGCAGTATTAATCATAGTTACATAGACCTGAAAAGAACCTGAGAGCCCATGTAGTCCTTCTGCATCATTTTAATTTCATATTAATTTCAGAAGAAACTGAGGCATAGAGAGGTTAAATGTTTTCTTCCCCATGGTCAAACATTTAAATGACTAATAGATCTGATACAGGGACTTCTGATTCTGGGTCTCTATCTATAGCATTATGCTACCTCTGTAAGCAATTGATATTTATGTTCTTCTCCAAATGTTGCAGAGCATTTTGCATGCATTCCTAGCAGATGGGGGGGAATAAAGCAAACAACTTCATCTCTAAGAGATTTACAAACTATTGTTATTATTATTATTATTATTATTATTAACAAACCATTACAAACTACTTTTTATTTACTTTTTAAAGGTAGGGTATGTGAAATTTAAAATCTAATAGTGATGTCTAAAATCTACCGTGTGATCACCCTAAATTAGAAGCTTATAGCACCAGTCTTTGGACATTAAGAATTTATTAAAGTATTTAGAAGTTAGCAAAAGAGAGAGGAAGAACATGTGCAGTTCAGAAAGAAGCCTAGCTACCCTTGTGACCTGCTGCTGCTACCACAACCTCCAACCGAAAGAAAGATTCCCATTCTCCTCGAGCTGAAGCTCCCTGTGGGATGGCCCAGGCCACCATCCCCACACACAGCTCCAAGGTAATTGGCTGGTAGCATTGATTGACATGACTTACAGGGGATTCTATGCATAGATGTAACTTCCAGATGCTAGTCACATGCTTTCTCCTCAGGGTGGTGCTGCCCTGGTTCTCACAATGTCTTTCTCAGCATGGGGGTGGAACTCTGATTTTCATACTCAACAATGTCATATGTATTAAGCTGCAATAATACACACAGAATTATGTAAGAGGTAGATCAACTGGTTGATGATTTTACAGAGTAGTGAACCTTTTTTCAACTTTTGTTTGTATCTTCTTACTTTGTTGCTTAGAAAGTATGGAAATATACCTCTCCTAGTGCCTACTGGAGGCTGTTTTGTTTTGTTTTTGCTTATTTGTTTATTTGATTGTTTGTGATTATTGCTGAAAATAGCTCAAATTCCTATTAGATGGTCCAGTACTCTAAACTCTATGTTTGATCTTGGAAGCTTTCTTCTCCTCAACCATAAGTATTTGACATACTATCTGTTACCTAGAATTATTTCTAGGAAATCTCTGAATATGCACCTAATGTAGCTTGAGTCTGGGCAGCTAGGTGGAATAGTGGATAGACCCCTGGACTTGAAATCAAAATGACTCATCTTCATGAGTTCAAATCCAGTTTCAGGCAGTTAGTAAGCTGTGTGACTCTGGGCAAACCACTTAATCCTGTTAGCCTCAGTTCCTCATCTGTAAAAATGAGCTGGAGAAGGAAATGATAAGCCAATCCAGTACTTTTGCCAAAAAAAAAACCCTAATATTGGGTCACAAAGAGTTGGGCATGACCAAAAATGGCTGAACAAAAATGTGGACCTAGAGTTTGAATCTTGGTCCACACAGATTTGGGTGAACATTTCCCCAAGTCCAGTATAAGCACTCAAGGTAACAAATGCATACATCATGTAAAGGCTTTATTACTATTCTCATAAAACCGAGAAGAAAAAGAAAAATAAAGGATTGACAGTAGCCCATAAACAACAGACACAATTATTCTACTTTTTCCAATGAATCCCACTTCTCCCAGAGTCCTAAAGTTCTCTGAACTGATCTTTTCATTTGGATTCCCTTCACATAGGAGTAGGGAAATCAAGGAGAGAGTCATTTAACTGCCTACTATATGCCAGAAATTTTGACAAATGAAGGGAAAACAAAAACAGGGGAAAAAATAGTCCTGGCTTTCAGATAACTGACTGTCCAAGAGAGGATACAAGATGAAAACAACCAGACAAACAAGGCAGAATAAGTTGGAAATAATCACAGAGGGAATGCAGTAGCATTAAGAGTAACAGGAGGGGCAGCTAGGTGGCGCAGTGGATAAAGCACTGGCCCTGGATTCAGGGGTACCTGAGTTCAAATCCAGCCTCGGACACTCGACGCTTACTAGCTGTGTGATCCTGGGCAAATCATTTAACCCCCACTGCCCCGTTTAAAAAAAAAAAAAGAGTAACAGGAAAATGCTCATGGAAAAGTTGAGATTTTAGTAGAGACCTGGAGGAAGCAAGAGAAACCAAGGGTTGGAGATGAGGAAGGAGAAAATTCCAGGCAGGTGAGTCAACCACTGGAAAGGATCATGGAGTGTCATGAGTGAAAAATGGCAAAAAGACCAACATTTCTGGATCATGAAAGTAGATGTATTTGGCTGACTCAAGGCTTCCAGGTTCAGAAACTCTCCATATTCAGCCATGATCCAGGTCAGATACTTGAGGAAGCATGAAGCAGTGGATAAAGAACAGAAAGCCCAACTCAGAGCTAGGATAGAGCCCTGTTTATGTCCCACCCCTGAGAGTATATACTGTCTGCGTGACCCTGGAAAATGTATTTAAAAACTCAGCAATCCAGAAAACTCTTTAAGATTATAAATCATAGATCATATGCTGATCTGTATCATTAGAAGTAGTTTCCTCATTATAAGTTCTTTATACCAGTGAAATCACAGATCCAGACCCCCATCCTCTCTATATACACACCCAAGTACACATTTCTGTAGCACTAGAGGGTTTATACAACTCTTTTAAAATGTTATTTCACTTGATCGCATTTACAATGTTGCCCCAGTCACCAAGTATCTGTGGAGGTGGAAACGAGAGTTGACTTGTCCTCAAAACAAGCAAAAGACTTCTATTCCTTCCATAGCCAGCTGTAAAGTAGCCCAAGGAAATTTGCACTAAAGAGGTACAGTGGAGTTTTAACAGTAATAGTAAAATCAATATTTATTATAGATTATGTAACACAAACACCATGTAGTTTATTAGAATAAAATGTGAGCTGTCAGAGCCCTAGCAGTGTGAGGGTGGTATTATGGTGAACACAGTTCTGTAAATATTTATAAGGATAATTTATCCCTAACTCTACTCAGTGTCTTGCCCTGGATCTAATCTCTGGGCAGTTTTAGGAACAGTTTACACTGGGTACCAAACCAATAGCAGATAAATTTGTATGAAAATAAATTTGTAAGAAAGGATAGGTAGGTGGTAGGTGAGGGGAAGAGGCACTGAAGAAGAGAGAGGGATTTTAGTTTCCAGGGTACAGGTTTAAATGAAAATGGGTTCTTTTTGATGGAAATTTTCCAAACCAGAGCTATTGGGTACTTGGCAATGAAATAAGATGCTTTAAAAATCTAAGTGGAAATGTGGGGATATTCATTATCGAGAAAAGAAGAGAAGATATGGGGTGGGGTGAGGAAGAGGAGTTACATTCAAGTACTGAATAGGCTATCACCAGAAAGAGGTATGAGATATATCCAACTTGGCCCCAGAGGGAAGAACAAGTCATTTCCTCTTGGGGAGATCTACTACTTTCATGTATTTGAAAGTCTTGGGGCAGCTAGGTGGTGCAGTGGATAAAGCATCAGCCCTAGATTCAGGAGGACCTGAGCTCAAATCCAGCCTCAGACATTTGACACTTACTAGCTGTGTGACCCTGGGCAAGTCACTTAACCCTCATTGTTCCCCCCCCCCAAAAGAAAGGCTGTCATGGAGAAGAATCAGATGTGTTCTGGTTTGGGGCAGAACCAGGAACAATGGGGAGAAGTTGTGAAGAGGCCAGATTGGGCTTAATATAAGGGAAACCTACATCATAACAGGAGTGTGGATCAAAAGATGAAAAGATCACTGGAAGTCATGAATGTGTTATCCTTCACTGGAGGACTTCAACAAAGGCTAGATAATAAAAATAATTGACATGTGTATAGAACTTTAAAGTTTGAAAAACATTTTATATTCATTTTCTCATTTGAGTTTTGAGGTCAGTGTATTATTATTTCCACTTTGTAAAAGAGAAAACTGCGATTCTGAGAGGATGAGATTTGTTTGTGGTCACACAGCTAGAGAATGTCAAGGGTGAGGATTTGGACTTTAGTGGTCCTGATGTTGGGCCCTATGTGATGTCTACTATATCATATCACTTTTCAAAGGATTGATCCTTGTTGGGAATATTAGAGAAGGAATTTTTGTTTAGAGGATAGGATAGGTAGGTGGTAGGTGAGGGGAAGAGGCACTGAAGAAGAGAGAGGGATTTATAATTTGAGGCTATTCAAAATCTTATTTATGTGGAATATGGGGTCAGTCTTTCCTCCAGTTCATAGGGTAGGTCTGCAAGCAAATGGTAACTCCAGGTTCCAGATATCTTGTTAGCCTCCAATGATGTGCTTATCATCAATAGTTTGCTAGAGGGCATAGTTAGGTTTGAGATTAAGAAAAACTTCCTAAGAGTTAGACCTATCCAAAAGATAATGGCATTCACAGGGTCATAGATATAGAGCTTAAAGTACATCAGATGACAAACATTAAGTGTCTACTATTTGACAGGAACTGTGCTAAATGCTGGGAAGACTGAGAAAGACAGTCCTTTTCCACAAAGAGCTCACAGTCCATTGAGGTAGAAATTGGAAATAATCAGGAGAGGAACATTAGTGGGGTAGGTAAAGGCCTTTTGTTTGCCCTTAGCCAGTCAGGTGCCATATTTACTGCTAATAATAATTCTCATTTATAGCATTTTAAGTTCAGCAAAGTATTTTCCCTGCTCCTGCCCTTCCTCCTCTTTCTCTTTCTTTCTTTTTCTTTTTTCTTTCTTTCTTTCTTTCTCTTTCTTTCTTTCTTCCTTCCTTTCTTTCTTTCTTCTGTTCTTCCTTCTGTCCTTCCTTCCTTCCTTCCTTCCTTCCTTCCTTCCTTCCTTCCTTCCTTCCTTCCTTCCTTTCTTTCTTTCTTTCTTTCTTTTCTCCCTCCCTCTCTTCTACCCTTCTTTCCTTCTTTCCTTCTTTCCTTCCTTCCTTCCTTCCTTCCTTCCTTCCTTCCTTCCTTCCTTCCTTCCTTCCTTCCTTCCTTCCTTCTTTCCTTCCTTCCTTTAATTAATTATTTTTTGTTCAAGTCTTCTTATACTGGAAATGCTTTGCATGGTCAAACATGCATAACCTATTGCTTACTAACTCAGGGAAAAGGGTGCAGGTCAGGACGGGAGGGAAGGATAGAAATTGGAACTCAAAATCTTTTTTTCAAAGGTTAAAAGATTTTAACATATAATTGGGAAAAATAAAATACTATTAAAAAAGAATTTTGCCTCTGAGGATAGTTAGGGGTTGCTACTACAACAGAGGGAATTTGGAGAGAGACTGAATTTTTATCTATCAGGTCAACCTCTTTAATGGAGGTAATCACATGACTGATATTATTCTTAGTTCTACTGTGAAGATGAAGCAAAGGAAGGTATGTTAAGTGCTATGTGTGCTGGAGAGCACTGCAGAAACAAAACTATTGTCATTTCTGTCTATGACCTTCAAATAAGCCTTATATAAATGACATCATTGTATGAAGGTACATGTCTCTGGATCTAAATGGGAATATGCTAACTGTATACTGATATAAATGAGCATAACTTTACCTATGAGACATATATTTCACAGGAGTTGCCACAATGATTAGTCAATCAACAAACACTGACTATGTGCCAGGCACTGTGCTAACTGATGGGTATATAAGGAAAAAGCATGGGCAGCTAGTTGGCATAGTGGATAGAGCACCAGCCCTGGATTCAGGAGGACCTGAGTTCAAATCTGACCTCAGACACTTAACAATGACTAGCTGTGTGACCCTTGGCAAGTCACTTAACCCCAATTGCCTCACTAAAAATTTTTTTTAAAATTAATAAAAAAAAAGAAAAAGAAAAAATACTTCCTATCTGCAAGTAGCTCACATTATAGTGGAGGAGACAAAAGACAAATCAGATTATACAACATAGTTAGTAAATAAATATTTATTAAATGCTTGCTGTGTACAGGCACTGTGCTAAGTGCAGGTGATGAAAAGAAATGCATACACAGTCCCTGTGCACAAAGACTTTATATTTTAATGTGGGAGACTCCGAGTGTGTGTGTGTGTGTGTGTGTGTGCCCACGTGTATGTAAATCGAGGATGTGAAGACAATAGTGAAAACATCCCTGTCCTCAAGTAGCTTTTATTCTATCCAGGGAAGACAATATGTTCACTTTTAGGTATATACTATAGCTGCTATGCTGCTTGGTGGTAGTCTTCACTGCCTCCATTTTCTGACAGTTCAATTTCTTGGTTCTAATCATACTCTCAAAGAGCAACAGATCATATAAATTCACTTTTTATCAGAATAGTACATGTAAAATTGGCTAAAAAATTGGCTAAAAATGTCCAAAGATTAAATCCAGGACAAGTTCACTAAGTATAGGCATAGATAAATTATTCTTTACTGCCATGTTCTTTTTGCTGTATGCCTACACATAGGCTTCTTCTAGCTCTTTTAAAAGAGGCAGGGAAAATATTCCTGAGCAGAAAAGTGCCTAGTCTTTTTTGCCCTTAGAGATAGGAGCTCATTAGGTTTTCAACTCCTTTGCTGGGAATTCTTAGTTCAAGGTACTGGGCTCTTTAGAAGAGAAAGTTAAGTCATTCTAGCTAGCTAATGCCTTTGGATTCAGTCTTTTCATTGGACTCCTCTTTCTAGTGCAGGACTTAAACTCACTGGTGGTATGTTGGAGCCAACTCATTCATGCTTTATTGAGCCAATTGTTAAATTTTCAATGGAAATATTTATACCTCATAAATTAATAAATGCTACAAATCAGGGCTTGAATGATTATTTGTTGATTTCTAGACTCAAGAAAAATGATGGAGAAAATATTAATAATATAGATTAAACTTAGCAGTATGTCATGGCTTTTCAGACAGCTTCTATTTCAGATTTTATGAGCACACCTCTGCTTGGACCCTTTAATTAGATACTTTACTCTGTCTTATCAAAACCATGGACAGGGACATGTGATTTCTTTTGCATGGGGAAACCCAAACAAGGAAACTTTTATCAATGCACATTTAAACCTTCTTTGCAACTTACAATCTTAGACAGTTTTTTAGAGTACTGAAATGCTAATTTACTTGCCCAGAGTGATATGGGTCAGAGGCTAGATTTGACCCCAGGTCTTCCTGGTATTGATGCCAGACATCTTATCCATTACCCCATGCTGCCTCTCACTTTGGGGGAGAGGGGTGTTATTTAACCTGAATCTTGAAAGAAGTAAAGGAAATGGAAATGAAGGAGATATATTTGTAGGTACTTAGTAAATACTTGTAAAGTAGCTCTAGGATTTTGTGCTGTGTGTAGAATTATAAGAATGTCCTCTAAAATTCTGTTCTAATCTTACTCAAAATGAACACATTCTTTTCTCAGTTTTCTTATTTGTAAAATAGGGCCAACAATAAACTGATTTTTTCTTTATCATAAAAGTATTTTATTATTTTCTAGTTACATATAAAGATAGTTTTCAACATTTGTTTTTATAAGATTTTGAGTTCCGAATTTTTCTCTCTGCCTCCCTTCCCTCCTCCCTCCCCAAGATAGCAAGAAATCCAAAACAGGTTATATTTGTACAATCACATTAAACATATTTCTGCATTAGTTGTGTTGGGAAAGAGGAATCAAAACAAAAGGGAAAAACCTAAAAAAACAAACAAAAACCTAAAAAACTAAAAAAGTAGGAACAGAATGGTTCAATCTGCATCCAGATTCCACAGTTCTTTTTTTCTTGATGTGGAGAGCATTTTCCATCATGAGTGTTTTGGAATTATCTTTGATCATTGTATTGTTGAAAAGAGTTAAGTCTATCAAAGTTGATCATTACACAATGTTTTTGATACTGGGTACAATGGTCTCCTATAACCTGTTTTTTTTTTTAAAAAAAAAACAATTATAGTATTGTTTTCTGAGACTCAAATTGCATAATGCAAATAAAGTCTCACTTAAAGTGATGTGTAGGTATCAGAATTTTAGAAAACACCTAGCCTTTGGGCATAGTTTTGACTTAAAAAAAAAAGTGAGGGCATGGGAATTATTACCACTTTGCTTTTGGACAATTCTAATTGTTAGAAAGTCTTTCTTTATGTTGATTTGAACTCTTTTTCTGCAACATCTAAAAGAAGGTGTCAGCCAAAACAAAGAATGAAAACACTTACCTCAATATCTCCTGTATCTTTTCCCCAAATAAGCTATTTTGGACACTGATTACTCTTCTTTATATGTGTCCTAGATTGCTTTTTATCCTAAATGTGGGCCTTTACTTTGATTCCTATTAAATTTCATCTTCTCTGATTTGCCCATTTGTATATCTATAGGGTGATATTGTAATAATCTTCTGGTTCAAGTACTGGTCTTTGAAGCCAGAGAATGAGCTGTACCTTCTAACACATAGAGAAAGGAACATTACTCATTCATTTCAGGGTTTGTTCCCCTTACATCAAATGTAAATCTAGTTCCTTGCAACTTCATGATATGACTTCTAATTTTTCCCCCAAAGCCAAGATACAAATCAAATCCTTCTTCTTGGTGATGACTCTTTAAATACATGTAAACTGGGGCAGCTAGGTGGCGCAGTGGATAAAGCACCAGCCCTGGATTCAGGAGGATCTGAGTTCAAATCCAGCCTCAGACACTTGACACTTACTAGCTATGTGACCCTGGGCAAGTCACTTAGACTTCATTGCCCTGAAAAAAAAGGAAAGTAAATACACGTAAACTAACTGTCATATCTTCCCCAAGTCTTCTCTCCCCTCAGCTAATCATTTCCTTCAAAGGATGCTGTACTATGATCTGGATGTCCTTCGCTAGTCTTGTAATCTTCCTCAAGATACTCTACAGCTTCTCAATAGAAATATGAGCTGGATTTGCAATCTTATTGGTAGTGAGAATATTCATATGAAGAAACTCAGTCTACCAAAGCTGGTAAGTACCTTCTCTGCAAAGTCATAGTCTTATTGTGAGGGCCCGCGGCGGGTGTTGACGCGATGTGATTTCTGCCCAGTGCTCTGAATGTCAAAGTGAAGAAATTCAATGAAGCGCGGGTAAACGGCGGGAGTAACTATGACTCTCTTAAGGTAGCCAAATGCCTCGTCATCTAATTAGTGACGCGCATGAATGGATGAACGAGATTCCCACTGTCCCTACCTACTATCTAGCGAAACCACAGCCAAGGGAACGGGCTTGGCGGAATCAGCGGGGGGGAAAAAAGTCAGTCTTAGAAAGTTGTCTAGAGTTCTGAGAGGTTAACTGATGTTCCCAGGGTCAAAGAGACAGTACTGTGCAAGGTAGGACTTTAACCTAGGTCTCCCTAGATCCAAGCTCAGCTTTTTATTGTGGCTATATCATGAGATTTGAGCACAGGACCGTAACTGTGGTCATACCAGATAGAGTAAACCAATAGTATTACTTCTCTGGTGTGCCTGACTTGATTTAGTCTAAGATCATGTTAGCTCTTTCTTACTATCATATTATACTATTGACCTATCAAGCTTTCAATCGATTAAAACTGTAACTTTTTCAGTCAAATTACATTCTAGCCATAGCTTCCTTTCATTGTAATTGTGAATTAGATTGTTTGAACCCATGCAAAATTTCACATTTATCCCTATAAAATTTCATTTTGTTGAAAGCATGCTAGGATTCTTGCCTCAAGATTTTTGACTGTATCCAGTGTCTTTTCAAGATTTTCATTCCCTACACATTTGATAAACATGCTGTAACTGTCTAAATGAATGATAACAAGAGTTAACAGAGCAGAGTCACTCACAGATCACTGGGACACTCCAATGGAGACCTACTTCCATATGACGTTGAATCAAAAATGACAATTCTGGGTAGCTATTTGGTGCAGTGGATAAAGCACCAGCCCTGGATTCAGAAGGACCTGAGTTCAAATTCGGCCTCAGACACTTTTTTTTTTTTTGGTGAGGCAATTGAGGTTAGGTAACTTGCCCAGGGTCACACAGCTAATAAGTGTCAAGTGTCTGAAGCCAGATTTGAACTCAGGTCCTCCTGAATCCAGGGCCAGTGCTCTATCCACTGTGCCACCTAGCTGCCCCCGGCCTCAGACACTTGACACTTAGTAGCTGTGTTACCCTGGGCAAGTCACTTAACCTTCATTGCCCTGCAAAAAAATAAATAAATAAATGACAATTCTTTGGTTTTGTGCATTTAACCAACTCTGAAACTGTTTAATTATATAAACTATCTAACTCATATCTTTCCATCTTAAAAGTGTAGGATGGGCGAAAGATTTTGAGCTAGAACACCTAGATTTAAATCCAGGCTCTGCTACTCAATATTTGTGCCAGGAATATTCTGGAGCAGGTTTGAATTGGCTTACAAGAGCTCATTGTTACATTTTCAGTGTGAACATTTATATCTTGGAAACTGATAAACACTACCTATTAGGACTTGATTTATTGTTTTGCCAATTGGCTAGCCCTAAGAAAGTGATAGAGAAAATCTTAATAATACAGATTAAACTTTAAAATGTGTTATGAGTACATTTCCCCCTGAAGAGCTGGTTGTTAAACATTTACTACACCACAACTGTGTGTAACCTTAAATAAGTAATTTTTGCTCTACATACTCCATATTCTTCACGTGTAATATGAAGATGAAGGACTGTATGAGTCTAAGGCCCTCTTCCAGCTCTAAATGGCTGACCTTTTGAAAGATCCCAGATGGCAGCTGAGCTGTCACATTTCCAGTTCTCTCGATTTCTTGGGTATGTAGTTTATCTCGAGCTGGGGACGACATTCTCTCTTATTATCCCCTTGCTTATCTTCCCTGTCAGCTCCTTCTTAGTTATTTTTTCTCTGACACATCTAGTCCAAAGATTATTCATCTTGACAAGCAATGGAATGCTCAGGTCAGGGGAAAATCCAAGGCATATATCAGACTATGCCCAGTTTTCTCTTCTTTATCACTAATGTTAAGATGAAGTGGTTGCTCACCACTAAGGTTTCCATAACTGGAGGTTCTCTGTAACCAGTTCCTTTTGGTTGAGGAAAATCAGAAGTAGAATAGCATTTCCCTCATTCATTCTTCCACCTTTTGAATGATGAAATATTATTATCAAGAAATTATTAGCTGTTGTACTTTTGGCAGTTAGAACTCCTTTAGATGTCTGAGTAATTGAAGCCCTAAATCCCCATTATATAAGGAGTCTATGGAACATTCATCATCATTTTTTAAACTCATATATTTCCCCTTTCAATCATTTAGTCAATCAAAAAGTATTTATTAAATATGTCTAATGTGCCTAGCACTATATTAGGCACTGGGGATACAAAGACTAATATCCAACCATCCTACATTCTGTTGGGGAAACACCATGTTTCCAGTGATGCTCTGTATATCCAGTCCCAGAAAGATAGCAGACCACTTTCTTGTTAATATAAAATTGACAAATAGCTACTTTCAGTACTACTGAGCAGAAAGCAAACAAATGTAAGTGATGACACAGACCACCTAAACTTTACATAGACCTGATAACCCCAGTGAGTTATTTTTCTTTGGTTTGTTGCCATAGATATAACCATCCCATTAAAAATGCCTAAAATAAAACCTAAGTGTAGCCCATGTCTACATTTCCACGAACGAAGGTGATATGTTCCTACCTTGTACAGAGTCACTCAATGTGCTATGAAAAAACTTTAAATTTGCCCCCATAGAAAATCGTTAAGGCACAAAAGACTTATAGGAACCAATGAAGAGATACACAGCTATATGAAAACAGTGAGAACCCATGACACATTCTCCAGAAGTTCAACAAGTTTTGGACTTACCAATCAAGACTTCCCCTTGAGCAGTTCTAAGCAATAGCAAAAAGGGCAGGCAAGATCCAGATCTCCCATTGTGTACTAAAATTCTGGTCATCCAACTACAGAGGACACATTAGCATTCTTTTCCTTGTCTATTAGCACACTGCTGATGGAATCTTTTCAACTTTAGGATTTCTGAAGCTTGTGGATTACCCACTATGTAAAAAAACAAAAAACAATTAATAAAATGAATAAATCATGATAAATAAGTAAAGTCTAAAGCAACATTTTAGAATACATAGTGGACCTTGATTCTAGAAACCCGAGTATTACCATAGCATGCTACATTTAGTTTTACACTGAAAAACTTACTTTCATTCTCTTAAAAGAACATTCCATTCTCCTTAATAAGGTGGAAAGTAGGAAGGCAATTTTAAATGTTTTTATCTCCTTTTTCTAGAGATAAACCACACATTCCAATAGCAAAATTAGGTGGAAATATCTAACAAACAGTGGGTGATTTGGGGCAGGCCACCAGAGAGAGTTTGGGGAAGCACAGATACAAATTTAATAGTTATCTGCATATAGATAACAATTGAAGTCATAGAGGTGGATGAGGGTGTTGAAATAAGAATGAATGGAAATGGATAGCAGGATGGACTACAAATCAGAATCCAACAATATGTTGTTTACAAGAAACACATTTAAAAATGAGAAATACACACAGCTAAAATGGAAGTTTGGAGTAGAATTTATGATGCTTCAGCTGATGCAAAAAAGGCAAGGATAGCAATTATGATCTCAGACAAAGTTATGGCTAAAATAGATTTAATTAAAAGAGAGAAGAGAGAGAAGAAAAGAAAGCAAAGAAGTTATTTACATTTATGAAATTGGAAGATATTTGAGAACCAAGAAATGAGACAAAAAAGAAATTGTTAGGGAAGTAGGGGGAGAATCCAGAGCATATAGTTTTATGGATTCATGTAGTACAAAAACAAAAGTAGTATGAAAAAGAATGGGGTGATCAACAGTGTCAAATGCTGGTGAAATATCTAGTAGAATGAGGACAGAATAAAAGGACTATTTAATTAAATAATAATATGATCATTAGAAGAATTCTGGGAATGGAATTTAGCTTTCAAGAGGTTTTGGAGTATGAGTATATCAACGTATATTTATTAAATGCTTATTATAAGGCAGACACCATGCTAAACACTGGCATAAAAAAGTATATATTCTTTAAAACTTTAGGATCTCACATTCCAGTGGAAGAGACAGCATGTAGCTATTTAGGTATACATTTTAAGCTATTATTTTAAGGCTAGCAAAGCTCTTTACAAATATCTCATTTTATTTCACAATAACCCTGAAAGGTAAGTTTAATTATCATACCCATTTTACATATGAGGAAATTGAGGCATGGTGCAGTCAAGTGAGGTCCAGGGTCACATAGCTAGGAAGTAGCTGAGGCCAGATTTGAACTAAGGTCTTCCGGACTCCAGGTCCAGTATTTTAATCCCCTGAGCCACCTAGATGTCTAGGTATATATGTTATATATAATATATAATACAAATGCTATTAAATACATGTGATATTTTGAGGTACCTTAGAAATTGAATAAGAAGCTGATCTGAGACCTTGGTTGACATCCAGCCTCTGACACTCACTAGTTGGAGGACCAAGTCATTTTGTCTAAGTGAGCCTTGCTCTCCTTGTCTATAAAATGAAAACAATAATAGTAGTGATGCTTCTTTGGGTCATTATGAAGTTAAAATGAGTTAATGTTCACAAGTTGCTTTGTAAACTTCAATGCACTATATAGATGTCACTTCTTATTGCATCTGAGCATAACTGAGGATCCAAGAAGTTCAATGACTTAGCAACAGCCACAAGGCTAGTCACTGAAATAAATAGGATTTGAACGTAGGTCTTCTCAACACAATGACAACAAATAGCAGTAACAGCAGGGGAAGCTAGGTGGTGCAGTGGATAAAGCACTGGCCCTGGATTAAGGAGTACCTGAGTTCAAATCCGGCCTCAGACACTTGACACTTACTAGCTGTGTGATCCTGGACAAGTCACTTAACTCCCACACACACACACAAATTTTTTAAATAGCATTTACAGCAACATACAAATAATATCTTATAGCTCTTTAATATCTGAAAAATATTTTACAAATATTATCTCATTTTATGCTCATAACCTTGGGAGGTAGGTTCTCATATTATCCCCATTTTACAGATGAGTAAATTGAGACAACCAGAAATTAGGTAATAACCTGGGTAATATAGATAGTAAGTTCCTGAGGCTGAATTTGAACTCATATCTTGCTTATTTCTGATCCGGTGAGTGCTATGTTACCAGCTATGCTATCTAATTGCCTATCTCTCTCTTCCTCCATCATACCTACACTACCTCTTATGGGGATTTATAGAATCACAGGTTGGTCAAGTGACTCAACCCTGTTTGTCTCAATTTCCTCATCTATAAAATAAGCTGGAGAAGTAAATGGCAAATCACTTCAGTATCTTTGCCAAGAAAACCCCAATGGATTCATGAAGAGTCAGACATGACTGAAAATGATTAAATGATAATAACAACAACATACAAAGCATCACACTTGGGTCTAGAAACTTAAATAAAGTAAATTTAAAAATCCCTATTCACAAGGAGCTAACATTCTCATGTGGGAGACAACAAGGATAGATGTAGGTCCATATAGAATAAATATTTAAAAAATAAATACAAATAAATACAAAGTAGTTAAATATAAGGTAACTTTGGCAGAATGGACATTAACAGTTGGAAAGATCAGGACAGGTTACATGCAGAAGGTCATTCTTGAGCTGGGTCTTGAAGATAGGAATTGTAAGAGGGAGACTGGAAGAGTGAAAATCAGCCCATGAAAAAACATAGAGAAAAGATATGGAGAAGGAGCATGCTGATATATGTTTAACAACAGGTCCAGTGTGGGGGGATGGGGAGGGAAGCTCATTGAATACACTTTTAAGTTAAATCTACATTATTCACAGTTTCTCCATCTCTTCCAGGAGGCTAAATAATCAACAAAACAATAATTTAAATCCTGATTTTTAGAGCTTTACTATTTCTTAGAAGCAAATGTTCACACTGAAAATTTGACCATCAGATATGGTTCAAACTGGTTCTGGAACATCCCTAAGATAAGGTGTCAGAAATGGAAAGAGCCTACTTTGGATAGTCTTTAGGAGAAAGAGATTTAATGTTTCCACTTCCTCTAAATTGAGAGAAGTAATTATTTTGTCTATTATATTAATAACCAATAATTAAATTAGGATTAAGTTTTTATTTTCTTTCTACTTCCCCATTCAGGCACCAGCCCTTTCAGATTATTCAGCCAGACCCTCAAGGAAAAGGCTGATAGATGGGATTGGCGTGATCCCCCGGGAATGTGCTCCAGAACCTTAGGTGGGTCCCACCCAAGTAGGAGACTTTAAAGGAATAAATTTAGAGTGCAAATAGCATCTAATCTAGGGAAATTAGTCCATGTCATTGTACCCATCCATTAGAGTCTAGGGTTTATGAAGAAAAAAAAAATCAGATCGGTCTGGGTAGACATGAATACCTTTGTCCAGATTGCTGGAGGTGGCTGATTCTCAGGATCAAGCCATGTTCTTACCAGGAGGAGTTGAAGACTTTTAGCCCATTTCCTCTTTAATATGTCCACCCCCTCATTAATTGTTCACCAAGAGAGGTAGAGCCAAGATAGCAGAGAGAAATCAGGAAGTTGCCTGAGCTCTCCCTGTTTTCCCTCAGAAACAACTTCAATCCAACCTCCAAATGGGTTCTGGAGCTACAGAAAATACAAAAAGACAGAGAGACACACTCTTCTACCTTGATATAATTTCGAAGACTTCAGGAAAAATCTGTCTCATATGGGTGAAAGGGGAGCACAGTGCAGCTCAGTGCAGTTTGGAAGGTGTCTGGACAAGGCAAATGGACAAGTCAGCTGGCTGCAGCACAGATCAGCAGCTGAAGTCCCTCACCCCTGGCTTAGCAGGCTGGTTGTACAGCAGGCTAGTTGTAAGATTCAACCAGCCCTGGCTGAGATAGCAAACTGCCAGCTAGAGAACCACCCACAGGACAGGCATGACTAGGCCAAGCCATTCCAGCTCAGAGAGCAAGCCCAGAGTAGTTATGAATCCATGAGTCCCAACAGCCTCAGAGCAGAAAAGCACTGATCAGGCCCCTGACCCCCAGCACAAGAAGATTGCAACAGTGGTTCCTGTGCCCCAGGAGCAAACCTCAACTTTAATTTTTTTTTTTTTTACTTTAGGAGCAGCTAGGTGGCGCAATGGATAAAGCACTGGCCCTGGATTCGGGAAGACCCAAGTTCAAATCTGGCTTTAGATACTTGACATTTATTATCTGTGTGACCCTGGGCAAGTCACTTAACCCCCATTGCCCTGCCAAAAAAAATTAATTTAAAAGTTAAAAATAGGCTAAAATATGAGTAAGAAACAGAAAAGGACTCTTACCATAGAGAGGTATTACCATTACCATTGTGACAGCTAAGACCAAAACACAAACTCAGATATAGTTGACTGTTAAAAAGACTACGATGTGGGGCAGCTACGTGGAGCAGTGGATTAAGCGCTGACCTTGGATTAGGGAGGACCTGAGTTCAAATCCAGCCTCAGACACTTGACACTTACTAGCTGTGTGACCCTGGGCAAGTCACTTAACCCTCATTGCCCCCCCCCCCAAAAAAAGGCTATAATGTGAAGCCTCAAAGGGGAAGATGAATTGGTCTCAAGATGAAAAAGCCTTCTGCAGGAGCTCAAAAAGGATATTAAAAATTAAATGAGAGATAGAAGAAAAAATGGGAAAAGAAATGAGGGCTATACAAGAAAAATATTAAAAAGAGTCAACAGCTTGAGAAAGGGAGACTGAACAATTGCTTAAAAAATACAATTGGACAAAGGTAAAAAATCCACTGAAGAAAAAACGTAGGATTGGCCAAATGGAAAAGGAGGAGCAAAAGCTTACTGAAGAAAATAATGCCTTAAAAATTAGAATTGGGAAGATGGAAGCTAATGATTCTATGAGACACCAGGAATCTAACAGAATCAAAATAATGAAAAAATGTGAAATACCTCATTGGAAAGACAACTGACCTGGAAAATAGATCCAGGAGAGATCATTTAAGAATAATTGGACTACCTGAAAGCCATGATCAAAAGAGAAAATAGTCTAGACACCATATTCAAGGAAATTGTCAAGGAGAACTGTCCTAATGGTGTTGAACCAGAGGATAAAATATTCATTGAAGGAGTCCATCAATCACCTCCTGAAAGAGATACCAAAATGAAAACTCCAAGTAATTATCAGGTGAAAGAGAAAATACTGCAAGCAGCCAGAAAGAAACAACATAAATATCATGGAGTCACAGTCAGGATAAACATAGGACTGGCAACTTCAACATTAAAGGATTAGAAGGCTTGGAATATGATATTGAAGAAGGAAAATAAGCTTGTATTACAACCAAGAATCAACTACCCAGAAAAATTGATCATTATCTTTCAGGGGAAAAGATAGACATTCAATGAAATAGGGGACTTTCAAGCTTTCCTGATGAAAAGACCAGAACTGAACAGAAAATTCAATGTTCAAATATAAGACTCAAGAGAAGTATAAAAAGGTAAATGGGAAAGACAATGTTACTCAATAGGGTTAAACTGTTTACAATCCTTCATGGGAAGATAATATTTGTAATTCTTGACAACTGTATCTATTTGGGCAGATAGAAGAAGTATGCATGGAGGGTTGATGTATAAATTGACTTTGATGTGATGATATAAAAAATTAAGGGCTGAAAAAAAGAATATATGTCAAGAAGAGGAAAAAGGGAGTTGGAATGGAGTAAATAACATCATATGAAGAGGAACAAAAGATCTATTACAATAGAGGGAAAGAAAGGATAGGTGAGGGTTGTTTCAACCTTACTCTCATCAGATTTGATTCAAAGAGGGAATAGCATACACACTCATTTGGATAAAAAAAATGTATCTTATCATATAGGGAAGTAGAACAGTAAAGGGGAATATAAGGGAGTACTGATAGGAGGGAGGGCAGAAGTAAGAGAGGAAAAGGGGAAAGAAAAGTGAGTTGGTTGATCAAAGGGAGGGCAGATTGAGGGAGGCAGTACTCAGAAGCAAAACTCTGGTGAGGAACAACTGGAAAGGGAAAAGAAATTATAAACAAGAAGGAAAATCTAATGGAGAGAAATACACAGTTATCATAACTGTGAAAGTGAATAGAATGAGTGGATTAAAAACCAGAATTCTACAATATGTTGTTTACAAGAGACATATTTGAAGTAGAGAGATACATACAGAGTAAAGGTAAAAAGTTGAAGTAGAATATATTATGCTTTAGCTGAAGTAAAAAAAAAAAAAAGCAGGGGCAGCAATCCTGAACTCAGACAAAACAAAAGCAAAAATAGATCTAATTAAAAGAGATGAAAAAGGAAAATACATCGTGCTAAAAGTTACCATAGAAAATAAAGTAATATCAATACTAAACACATATGCACCAATTGGTACAGCATCCATATTCTTAGAGAAGTTAAGTGAGTTATAAGAGGAAATAGACAGCAAAACTATACTAGTAGGGGATATCAACCTCCCCCTTCTCAGAACTAAATAAATATAGCCACAAAATAAACAAGAAAGAAGTTGAGGAGGTGAATAAAATTTTAGAAAATTTACATATGATAGAACTTTGTAGAAAATTGAATTGGCATAAAAAAGGAACATACCTTTTTCTCAGTGGTACATTACACCTACACAAAAATTGACCATGCATTAGGGAACAAAAAACTCACAGTTAAATTCAAAAAGGCAGAAATAGGAAGCACATCCTTTTCAGATCATGGTGCAATGAAGATTACATGTAATAAAGGGCCACGCAGAGACTAAAAGATAATTAGAAACTAAATCATCTTATCTGAAAGAATGAGTGGATCAAACAACATATCACAGATACAATCAATAACTTCATCAGAGAGAATGAAAACAAGGAAACAACATACCAAGACTTATGGGATACAGCCAAAGCAGTTCTTTTTTTAAATTAATTAATTTATTTAGAATTTTTATTTTTCCCAAATTACATGTAAAAACAAATTTCACATCAATTTTTTAAAATTTCATGTTCTAAATTCTCTTCTTCCCTTCCTCCACACTCCCCTCCAAGAACTCAAGCAATTCAATATGTTATATATGAGTAGTCATGCAAAACATATTCACAGGTTGTGAAAGAAAACAGACAAAAAGAAAACTTCAGATACAGAAACTAACAAAAAAAATATGCTTCAAACTGTATTCATATACCATCAGTTGTTTCTCTGTATATGAATTGAATTTTTATAAGTCCTTCAGAGTTGTCTTGGATCATTGCTTTGCTGAAAATAACCAAGTCATTTACAGCAGATCATCTTACAATGTTTCTATTATTTTGTATATAGTACATTTCACTCTGCATCACCTCTTGTAAATCTTCCCAGATTTTTCTGTTAGCATCCTGATCAGGGGGCAGCTAGATGGCACAGTGGTAAAGCACTGGCCCTGGATTCAGTAGTACCTTAGTTCAAATCCAGCCTCAGACACTTGACACTTACTAGCTGTGTGACCCTGGGCAAGTCACTTAACCCTCATTGCCCTGCAAAAAACAAAAAACAAAAACAAAAACAAGCATCCTGATCATCATTTTTATAGTGAACTACATGTACATAGTTCTTAAAGAGAGATTTCCTTACAATAAACCCATGAGGTTGATTATTGCAACAACAGTAATAGATAACATTTATATAGTACCTGATAACCTGACAAAGAATTTTCTTCACAATAGCCAAGTAAAGTAAGAACCATATATTTTATCATCATCAATGAATGACCATCTTCATCCAAGCATCATCAATCCATCAGTCAATCATTCAATCAATCATTCAATATTCATCATCATCTTACAGTGCTCTTGCCTCTGTTTCAAAATTTTTTCACAGTTACTATTGCTAACTGTGTTTCCCTCAATCCTATTCCCTCCCCATGATTCTTATTTTCTATCTTCTTTCACCTTATCCCTCCTCAAAATTGTTTTGCTTCTGACTGCCTCCTCCCCCATTCTGCCCTCCCTTCTTTCACCCTGTCCCCTTATCCACTTCCCCTCCTACTTTCATTCAGAGTTAGATAGATTATTCTATCCAATGGATTATGTATATTATTCCCTCTTTTAGCAAATTCTGATGAGAGCAATGCTCACTCACTCCCCTGTACCTCCCCCATCTCCACCTCCACTCTATAAGATGTTTCTTGCTTCTTTTAAGTGAGATACTTTACCCCTTCTACCTCTCCCTTTCCCTTTCTCCCAGTGCATTCCTCTCTCACCCCATAATTTTGTTTTTTTAAAGATATCATTCCTTCATATTCAACTCAAACCTGTGCTCTGTCTAAATATACTCCATCCACCTGCCATAAGGTAGGAATGTAAACAGTTTAACCTCTTAATATCCCTTATGATTTCTTTTTTCTTGTTTACCTTTTTATGCTTCTCTAGGGTCTTGAATTTGAAAGTCAAATTTTCTATTTAGCTCAGGTCTTTTCATCACAAATGCCTGAAAGTCCCCTTGTTCATTGAAGTCACATTTTGCCCTGAAAGATTATGATCAGTTTTGCTGCATAGATGATACTTGGTTGTAGTCCCAGTTTCTTTGCCCTCCAGAATATCATGTTCCATGCCCTCTGGTCCTTTAATGTAGATGATGCTATATCTTGTGTTATCCTGACTGTAGCTCCACCATACATGAATTGTTTCTTTTTGGCTGCTTGCAGAATTTTCTCCTTGACCTGGGAGTTATAGAATTTGGCTGTAATATTCCTGGAAGTTTTCATTTTGGGATCTCTTTCAGGAAGTGATTGGTAGATTCTTTCAATTTCTATTTTACCTTCTGCTTCTAGAATATCAGGGAAATTTTCCCTGATGATTTCTTGGAAGATGATGTCTGAGTTATTTTTTTGATCATGGTTTTCAGGCAGTCCAATAATTTTCAAATGATCTCTCCTGGATCAATTTTCCAGGTTAGCTGTTTTTCCAAGGAGATATTTCACATTGCCCTTGATTTTTTCATTCTTTGGGTTTTGCTTTATTGTTTCTTGATATCTCCTAAAGTCATTAGCTTCAATTTGCTCAATCCTAATTCTTTTTTTCCCTAAAGAGTATTTTATTTCATTTAAAAAATAAATTTAGTTATTTATTTAGAATGGTCCCCAAGTTACATATAAAAACAAATATTCACATTGATTTTTTAAAACTTTGTGTTCCAAATTCTCTTCCTCCCACCTTCCCCACCTCTCCCTAAGAAATTAAGCAATTCAATATAAGTTATCCATATGCAGTCATGCAAAACATCTCCATATTAGTCAGGTTGTGAAAAAACACATAAAATAATATTAGAAAGAGGAACTAACAAAAACAAATTATACTTCAATTCAGATACTATCAGTTCTTTCTCTGTAGATGGATTGAATTTTCATAAGTCCTTCTGAAAGCATCCTGCTCATAATTTCTTTCACAGTTACTATTGTTAACTATGTCACCCTCCATCCCCTTCCCTCCCCTTGATATTTATGACCAAACAAGATATGGAAAATATTATGAAATGCAAAATGGACCATTTTGAGTTCATTAAATTTAAAAGGTTTTTGTACAAACAGAAGCAATGCAACCAAGATTAGAAAGAAAGCAGAAGGGGTAGCTAGGTGGCACAGTGGATAGAACACCAGCCCTGGAGTCAGGAAGACCTGAGTTCGAATCTGGCCTCAGACACTTAACACTTACTAGCTGTGTGACCTTAGGCAAGTCACTTAACCCCAATTGCCTCACCAAAAACAAAACAAAACCAAAAAAAAAAAAGGAAAGCAAAAAACTGGGAAATAATTTTTCAGACAGTATTTCTTATAAAGGCCTCGTTTCAGAAGTATATAGAGAATTGAATCAAATTTATAAGAATATAAGTCATTTCCCATTAAGAAATGGTCAAAGGATTAGAACAGGCAGTTTTCAGATAGAGAAATCAATGCTATCAATTGCCATATGAAAAAATGTTCTAAATCACTATTGGTTAGAAAAATACAAATTAAAACTACTCTGAAGTACCACCTCACACTTATCAGATTAGCTAATATTACAAGAAAGGAAAATAATAAATTTTGGAGGACCTGTGGATAAATTGGAACACTAATCCATTGTTGGTGGAGTTGCAAACTGATCCAACCTTTTTGGAGAACAATTTGGAACTATGCCCAAAGGGCTATGGGGCTGTGCATACCTTTTGACCAAATAATATCACTACTACTTCTGTATCCCAAAAAGATCATAATAAAGGGTAAAGGACTCACATTTACAAAATTATTTCTCGTAGTAATCTTTGTGGTGGCAAAGAATTAGAAATTGAGTGGATGCCCAGCAACTGGGAAATGGCCTAACAAGTTGTGCTATATGAATGTAATGGAATACCATTTTACTCTAAGAAATGATTAGTAGGGGGGCAGCTAGGTGGCACAATGGATAAAGTACTGGCCCTGGATTCAGGAGGACCTGAGTTCAAATTTGGACTCAGACAATTGACACTTACTAGCTGTGTGACCCTGGGCAAGTCACTTAACCCTCATTACCCTGCCCCCCCCCCAAAAAAAAGGAAAGGAAGAAAGAAAGAAGGAAGGAAGGAAGGAAGGAAGGAAGGAAGGAAGGAAGGAAGGAAGGAAGGAAGGAAGGAAGGAAGGAAGGAAGGAAGGAAGGAAGGAAGGAAGGAAGGAAGGAAGAAGTGATGAGTAGGCAGATTTCAGAAAAACTTGGAAAGACTAAAGTGAACTGATGCTAAGTGAAGTGAGCAGAACCAGGAGAACACTGAACACAGTAACAGCAACATTGTGTGATGATCAGCTGTGATAGACTTACTTCTTAGCAATGCTATAATCCAAGACAATTCCAAAGGACTCGTGATGGAAAATGTTTTCTACATTGTGATGTTTAAAAGCTAATGTGTGGGGGCAGATAGGTGGCACAGTGGATAAAGCACCGGCCCTGGATTCAGGAGTACCTGAGTTCAAATCTGGCCTCAGACATTTGACACTTACTAGCTGTGTTACCCTGGGGAAGTCACTTAACCCCCATTGCCCCGCAAAAAACAAACAAACAAAAAAACCCTAAAGCTAATGTGTGATCATCTTATCTGCCCCACCCCACCCCCATCATGTGTGTGTGTGTGTGTGTGTGTGTGTGTGTGTGTGTGTGTGTGTGTTGGGGGGGAGACAACTAGATAAGTTTACTGATAAATTTGGCAACAATTTAGGCTTTTAAGCATTTATTAAAGTATATTAGGGGTTAGCAAAGAGAGAGAGAAAAATCCACCTTCACCTAGCTATCCATACTTCCAAAGAGAACACATAAAGTTCTGAAAGTTAGGAGATCTGCCTACTCTGCCTGTCCCTGACGCCATACATTTGTTCTCCCAAAAAAGAGAGTGATCCTCAGTCTGTTCCAGTGAAAGCTTCCTGTGGGACTGAAAGAGGGATGGTCCCCACACACAGCTCCAAGCTAACTGGCTGGTCCATTGTCTGACATGACTTACAGGCAGTCTATGATTAGATGTAACTTCTGGATACCAGGCAGCTTCTAGATGCTAGTCACATGATTTCTTTTCAGGGGGGGTGTCACCCTGGTTCTCATGATGTCTTTCTCAGCAGGGGGTGGCACCCTGATTCTCACACTTGCCCCTGTGCTTCATGAACAAACATCGTTTCCTTACATGAAGCAATAACATTACAGATACTTATGACTAACAAAGTAAAGGGAATCAAAAGAGAGAAAAGAAATTGAGTGACACATTAACAGAGGCTAAAGGGGGCACTCTCATTTAGTAAGTGGACATTATAAACAGTGAATGCAGTGGGGAAAAGGAAAACAGGAAAATGTCCATTTAAGTCTTTGGAAGTCTTTTCTCAGATGATTCTTGGGATGTCCTCTGGGTGTAGTTGTGGAATGAAAGTCTTTCAGGTGTGGATGCTGATGATCAACTAACAAGTCTCAGCTACAGATTTTTGGGTGTGATTGTAAAATCTTCCAAGTGTTTCAGATACTGGTAATCAGACGGTAAGTTTCTTACAAAATTGATCTTAACACAACTTTACATAGCTTTGTCAATAACCAAATCAAGCAATGCGACTTCTCAAAAACATGTCTAAGGAAATTCAGAATCTTTTAAAGATTTTACAATTATTGTCCAGTTGTTACACATGAAACATATAATAAAAAGGAAACATTCTCTAAAACTTAATATTACTAAACATCAAGAAAAAAACTGAAATCTGAATACAGTTTGAACCATACTATTTTTACTTAGGGTTTTGTTTTTTTTTTGAAGTTTTTCCCTTTTGTTCTGTTTTTTTTTCTTTCACAATATGACTAATGTGGAAATGTGTCTAATGTGATTGTACACATTATATAGTTTATATAAACTATATCAGATTGCTTTCCATATTGGGTAGAGTGGAGGGAAGTAAAGGAGAAAAATTTGGAATTCAAATTCTTATAAAAACTAATGTTGAAAACTATCTTTACATATAACTGGAAAATAATAAAATATTATTAAGACTGAAAAAAATTCACCAATCAGGATTAATTCTCACCTGCAGGGAGACCCCCCTTTTCCAAAGGTATTTAAGCATTCAGTAATCTCCATGGTTTTGTTCTTGGTTGTTGAGAGAAACCAATGATCATCAATTTATTTATTATTAGCTACCTCAATTAAGAAATTGATTATTAATCACCCAGGAACTCTATCTTTCTGGGTTTTCATTTGTCACAAAACAATACCAATGCCATATATTCAGGCCCCTTTGTCATCCTTGTTGCCCTTCTTTAGATATGCCAGTTTTCCAACATCCTTAACCATGGTGTCCATAACTTAGCATAGTACTCCAAATCAGGTTTGATGAGAAGAGAGTACAGTGAGTCTATCACCTCCCTATTTTTGGAGCTACCTATGCCCCCTCAATGCAGTCCAATGTCCCAGTAGCTTTTTTGACTTCACCATTATGTTATTGACTATGATTGCTCATGATCCCTGCTAAAATCACTAGGTATTTTTCAGAACTGCTGTTGTATCTATGTTTCAGTCATCTTGTATTTGAAAAGTTGTTTTTTTGGTATCCAAATTTAAGATTTACATTTATCCCTACTGGATTTTATCCTATTATATCCAGCTCAATATCCTCGCCTATGAATATCCTCCTTGATCCTGGTTCCATTATCCAGTATGATACACATTTCTCCTAACTTATTGTCATCCTCAAATCTGATAAGCATACCATCTGTGACTTTATTGAAATAATTTATTATTTCAAAGTGTAAAACAGCCCAGGCCAAGCACAGATCCCTGAAATACTCCACTGGAGACCTCTAACCATGTTAAATTGAACCATTAACAGCTGTCCTTTGAGTCTAACAATGCATTCAGTTCTGAATCCAACTGATTCTATTTTTGCTAATACATATCTCTGCATGTTTTCTGTAAAAATAGTATGAGCTTTATCAAAAGCTATGCAAAAATTTAGTTAAATTATACTTGTGGCATTCTCCTCACCTACTAGTTTCATAATTTTGTCAAAAAAGGAAATGATAGGGGGCAGCTAGATGGTGTACTGGATAGAGACTGGCTTTGTAATCAGGAGTACCTGAGTTCAAATCCAGTCTCAGGCACTTAACACTTACTAGCTGTGTGGCCCTGGGCAAGTCACTTAACCCCAATTGCCTCACTTAAAAAAAAAAAAAAGGAAATGATACTAGTCTGGCATGACCTATTCTTCCTGAAGACAAGCTGTTTCATTGTAATAACTACTTACTTTCTGGATTTTTGCGAACTATAACTTTTTAAAGTAATAAACATTTTTCTATTTATAGTTTAGGGTTCCAATTTTTATCCCTCCTTCCCTTCCTTGCCTTCCCCCTCTCTGAGGCAGCGAGCAATCAGATATAAGTTTTACATGTATGATTATGTAAAACATGACTGTATTAGTCATTTTGTACAAGAAAACTTGATTTTAAAAAATGAAAAACAGTGAAAAATAGCATGCTTCAGTCTCTGTTCCATCCATATCAGTTTTTTCTCTCTAGGCAGATAGTATGTCTCATCATTAGTCCTTTGGGATTGTCTTGGATCATTGTATTGTTGAGAACAGTTAAATCTTTCACAGTTCATAAAACAATGTTACTGTCTCTGTGTACAATGTTCTCTTGGTTCTTCTCTCTTCATTATACATCAGTTCATACAATTCTTTCCAGGCCTTTCTGAAATCATCCTACTTGCCATTTTTTATTGCATAGTAATATTCCATCACCATTGTATAGCACAGCTGTTTTAGCCATTGCCCAATTGACGGGCATTCCTTTGATTTCCAATTCTTAGCCACCACAAAAAGAGGTGTCGTAAATATTTTTGTACAAATAGGTCTTCTTCTCTTTTTTGGGCTGTCTTTGGGATATAAACCTTGCAGCGGTATTATTGGATGGAAGGGTATGCACAATTCTATAGCCCTTTGGGCATAATTCCAAATTGCTCTCCAGAATAGTTGGATCTTTTCACAATTCTGCAAAGAGTGGATTAGTGTCCCAGCTTTCCCACATCCTCTCTAACATCCAATATTTTCCATTTTTATATTTGCCACTCTGATAGGTATGCGGTGATACCTCTGAATTGTTTTAATTTGTATTTCTCTGATTGATAGTGATCTAGAACATTATTTCATATGATTTTAGATAGTTTCAATTTCTTTGTCTGAAAATTGCCTTTTCACTTCCTTTGATCATGTATCAATTGGGGAATGACTTATATTTTTATAAATTGACTCAGTTCTCCATATATTTGAGAAATATCAGACATATTTGTTCAAAAATTCCTTCCTATTTTTCTGCTTCCCTTGCAATCTTGATTACATTAGTTTTGTTTGTGCAAAAACTTTTTAAATTTTATAAAATCAAAATGATCTCTTTTAATTTTAGTATTACTCTCTATATCTTCTTTGGTCCTAAATTCTTCCTTTGCCCAAGAATCTGACAGATAAATGATTCTATACTCTCTTAATTTGCTTATGGTATCATTTATGTGTAAATCACGTACCCATTTTGACCTTATTTTAGTATACAGTGTGAGCTGGTGGTCTATAACTAGTTTCTTCCATACTGTTTTCCAACCAACTATCTCTTTGATGAGGTATTCTAGAATTTTCCCAAGAACCAAACTCAAACTCATTTTCTTTTTTCAAAAACATGTCATCATTTGCCACTGAAGAACAATCTTCATATATCTCCACCACTGTTTTTTTTAATTGAGCGAGATAGAGAGCCATTATTTTATTTATTTATTTTTTTTGCAGGGCCATGGGGGTTAAGTGACTTGCCCAGGGTCACACAGCTAGTAAGTGTCAAGTGTCTGAGGCCGGATTTGGACTCAGGTACTCCTGAATCCAGGGCCGGTGCTTTATCTACTGCGTGACGTAGCTGCCCCCGATAGAGATCCATTTTAATGGCAAAGTATGAGAAAAGAAATTGGCAGAAAAATTAACAGAAAAAAAATTCTCTTTTTGAGACACCTGCACAAAAGATGTGGTCTCTGTAGTACTTTTTTAGAAAGGGAGAAGGAAATATGTTTTCTAACTTCAAATAATATTCACTGTAGGATGCTAAGTTCACCATTAGATGGTGTCCCCAAAACACAGGACTGGTGAGTTCCTAGACCTCTAAAAGCAGAGATCTAGGAGCCCATACAACTTATTTACAAGTAGCTCTGAAAGTTCTCTCCTCTTCTACATTTCTAATACTTGTAACACTAGATTTTATGTGGTCCTCTAGGTATCATGAACTGTACCTTTCTCCTGCATTGGCATTTCCTTAGGGCTTATAGCATTCTTTTCCAGGATAACTTACAGCTGGCATTTCTGCAGCACTCAAAGTGCTGTTTTTGTCCACCTGAGAAAAAGTCTCCATCACAAATGGGGGATTCTGAAACTCTGGCTGTAGTGTACCTGTATCTAGGCTACTACTCTCAGGTATATCACCTGGATTGGAGGGTAGAGACCAAATTTTCTCTTCCTGCTTTTCAGGTATCTCCACCATTATGCATGATTTCAATATCCCAGGGAATGGGTGAACATATGAGTAAAATGAAGGTAAGAAAGATTAGATGACCACCTCCTATGTTGATATTAAAACATTAATCACTACTCTTTGGAAGATACCTACCCCAAGCATGTGAAGACCGTCCCTAGTGGAAGGAGGAGATGGGAACAATTTGGTCCAACAGCCATGAAGGCAGCTGTAGCAGGCTTTGTCAAGTGAGTAGATGTTGGCTAGACACTGAGGACACCAAGGTCATTCACACTATCCAGGCATCATCATTAGACACCCTGACTTGCCACTGGACTTCAATGACTCTGAAAGAGTAAAGCTGATGACTTTGTATAACTGCCTCACTTAAATCCCCCAGGAAAGGCACCCCATGATGTCTCTTGTCCTCTTTGAAATAAAGGACAAACAACTACTCTTTCAGCTATTCAACTAATTCAGAAACCATCTGATTGTATTATTGTCTAATTATCAGGTATAAAGGAACAGAGACTGGATTTGTACTCAGCTTCTCTAAGCCCAAATCTGATGTTTTTTTCCTCTGGTTTCATACTATTTCCCAGTCATGGCCACCAAGGAATAAGGGAGGAGAACTACTTCTAATGGTCCAGTCTCCCCATCTGACTCAAAGACTTAAAATGAACCTAGTAATGGGATTCTTAAAGTAACTGAACTGTTCATGTAATTTTCTGTTAACCTTCTATAATAGAAAAAAGAAGGATCAGTCAGTAGAGTTCTCAGTAGAGTGCTGAAAAAATGCAGTTATTGAGGGCTTGTTTTTTTTTTAAGCTTGCCCTCTGACATGAGAAGTTGAGAAGTCTGGAAGAGACATGTTAATTCATTTTGCATTAACATAGTTGTCAGGAGGTGCTGACCAACTAGCTTCAAGGACTGCAAGGCCTTTATCTGTCCTGATTTTGGATGAGGGTTCAGATTTTCAAAAAAAGCAATGTCTATATATCTAGACATATCAGGGGACAAAATCCAATAGTCATACATAATACCTGGATTCTTCTACTCTCCAGTCACCCAGAGCCCTGGAGACACGTTTTAATAGCTTTGGTTTGAATTCCATCAAGCTGCACTAAGCTACAGTGAGCTTCCCTGGGATTTATGAAAAGTGATATTGATAAATGCATCCCAAGCATTGCACTAATTAATCTAGTTTCAGATTTGCAAAAAAAAAAATCTGAGTTTTGAATAACTTCTCCTGAGTTGAGTTTAATATAATTTATGTTCTTTGTCCATGGAGATGATAAATTAAAATGCTGAGTTTGAATCTATAGATCAGCATTGAGACATTATCTTTGAATTGGACTCCCTGTAATTAAACTGGAGTCTAGCAAGTCTTGGGCCAACTCAGGTCATGAAGGAATGGATCTTATCAGATTTTTTTTCTAAAGAAGGTCTCTTTCAGATCCCTTTTATCTACATCTCCCAGTAGAACAGATGAAATCAAAACCCCTAGTAGACTAACTGAGCAAGAGTAAATTAGCACAACAATCCCAGCAGTCTCTTCCCCCCCCCCAAAAAAAAGCACACACATACATGTGCCCACAAATAACACTCACTCTCTTTAAAAGAACATACAGTTTCTTCTTATTGTGGTCCTGCTAGTGTTTACAATTGCATCTATGTGGCTAACTATTCCTTCTACAAAATCAGGTCATAATCTTTCTATAATTCAGAGTTTTTAGGGCTGAAAAATTCATCATCCCAAAGACCAACCTGGCAATGAGGTTCTCTGAACTTAGGTAGGCTGATCCTTACATAACAGACACAACTGGATTCATGGAGGAAAGATTTCTAAATTAGCAAAAATCCAGCCTGAGATGGGGCTCTGTCACTCAAACTTTCAACAACTCAGGCTCACCCTCATTCTGCAATGTGAATATTGACAGGATATTAACAGAAGTTAATGCATATAGAAACTAGTTCCACATATAGCAGATTAGTTTATACCCATTCTTCTGGATGGGCAAGTAGTAGATTAGAGTACAATGCTTTGAGTCAGGAAGAACCGTGTTCAAATTTTGCCTCAGAAAATTAGCAGTTATGCAACCCTGACAAGCCTTTTTTAAAAATCTCTCTCTGCCTCAGTTTCTTCATCTGAGGAAATAATGGAAAATGATGATTACAATACTATACTTTCTACTCCACAATAATCTTTTGGTAACCAAATGATAAAATACATAAAAAAGGATTTGTTTACCTAAAGGGGTATGTAAATGTTAGCTAATATTGTAATTTAATAAATAGCTAGGACCTGGGAGTTGGGGGGATGAGGGGGTAAAGAGTAATTAGTAGCTTTTCCATCAAAACAGTGCTTCCAAGTAGTTTCTAGTATGAGGACCGTCTTTAACTTCAGAGAACTTTATGGAATTCTGGATGAATTTTGTTAACAGCAGAGAGGACCTGGTCATGGGGATGGAGATTATGGGCAACTTGTGGGGAAAGGGAGTGACCACTCCCTACTAGAATTCTAGATAGAGAAGGTGAAGAAAATATAAATTTACTATTATGGATCACTGTAAAAGAGTCAAAGGAGAGAGTGTTTACTCTGTGTGGTAAAATAATGGAATTTGGCAGACTGAAGGGAATGGGCCACACCTGTCCTGTCCTGAGTGACATATGCTGCTGATGTCAGCAGGAGAAACCACTCTCTGATTGAGTTTGAAGGATCTCCCCTTTTGGGGAGGGAGAGTAAGCACTCGCTGAGGGGAGCTCAGGCTCTTTCCAGCCTGTGAGCGGTGGGAGTGGATGAGAGAGAGATTTTTTCCTGGCAGTTTGTCCTGTGGGCCCTGGCTGTATAGCTGTTTCCTATTGAAGCTATGGACCCCAGGGGGTGAGTTAATAAATGATCCTGGCTCTTTGAAATTAGCTGAGCTCGAAGAGAGTTTGGGGATTTTACAGGCTTTTGTTAGAGTTAGGAGGATTATCCATTTTTCTTTTTCTCTATTCCTTTGTCTTTGATTTTATTCATTTCACCTTTGCTGTATATTTTATTCCCATTAATAAAACCTGATTTGTTTGTGGAAAAGAGGCTGTTAAGCTCCTTTCTTATTGGCCTGGGAGAAATATCTAAAAGGCAGTTTGGAGGGGAGGAAGTTTTGGACCTAGAAGTCCCTCATTATTTTCTGAAACCCAATATTATGGTGAGCCACCCAATTAACTCTCTACATATTAAATTTGGCCCCAACATCTGGAATCAGAGAATCTGAGATAATTTCCTAAATCTATTATTCCTTACCTGGGCCACATCACTTACAGCTTAATAAACATTTACTAAATACCTATTCTTTGTCAGGAATTGTGCTAAGCACTAGGAATACAAAAAGAGGAAAAAAAGCAGTCCCTGCCCTCAAGGAATTTACAATCTAATGAGGGAGACAGCATACAAACAAATACATACAAAGCAAACTATATAGAAGATAAATAGGAAATAATTAACAAAGAGAAGACCTTGAAATTAAAAGAGGTTAGGAAAAGTTTCTAGTAAAAGATGGAATTTTATTTGGGACTTAAAGGAAACCAAGGAGGAAAATAGAGTTGAAGAGGAAGTATGTTCCAAAATGTGGAATAGACAATGAAAATTCCCTGATTTGAAAGATGGAGTGTCTTTTTCATGGAATAGGCAGGAGGCCATTGTCACTGGATCAAATAATACATGTTGAAAAGTAAGGTATAAGAAGATTGGAGGGGTCAGCTAGGTGGCACAGTAGATAAAGTACAGGCCCTGGATTCAGGAGGACCTGAGTTCAAATCTGACCTGAGAGACACTTACTAGCTGTTCATTTCTGGGCAAGTCACTTAATCCTCATTGCCCCACAAAAAAAAAAAAAAAAGACTGGAAAGGATTCAGGGTGGTGAGTTATGAAGATCCTGTTGGCAATAGGGGCTCATTGGAGTTTACTGAGTAGAAAGGGTGACATAATCAAATCTGCATTTAGGGAAATAACTTTAGTGGCTGAATGGAGAATGGGCTGGAGTGGGGAAAGACTTGAGGCAAGCTGATCCACCAGCAGGCTATTATAATATTCCAGTTGTGAAGTAAGGAAGGTCTGCATTAGAGAAGTGGCAGTGTCAAAGGAGAGGAGGAGGTATTTGAGGATTGTTGCAAAGGTAAAATTGAAAAGTTTTAGCAAAAACTTGGCTATGAGGGGGTTGAGAGATAGAGAAGGGTTGAGGATGACTTCTAGGTTAGAAGCCTGAAGGACTTGGAGGATGGTGTTGTCCTGTACAGTAACAGGGGTATGGGAAGCAGATTAGGGAGAAAGATAATGAGTTCTGTTTTGGACATAATGAGGCTAAGATATTCACTGGACATGCTGTTTGAGATACCTGTAAAGCAGTTGGAGATGTCAAATTGGAGGTCAGAAGAAAGACTTGAGCAAGAAAGGTACATTTGAGAATCATCAGAATAGAGATGGTAATTAAACCTATATAAACTGAGGAAAGAGAAGTAGTATAGAAGAAGAGAAGAGGACCTAGGATAGAACTCTGAGGGACACCTATAAGTAGAAGGAATGATCTAGAGGAGGATCTAGCAAAAGAGATAGAAAAGTAACAACCAGATAGGTAGGAGAAGAATCTAGGAGAAATCCTAGAGAAAAGAAAGGATCAAAGAGAAGAGGGTGATCAACAGTGTCAAAGGCTGCAGAAAGGTCAAGGAGAGTGAGGATTGAGCAAAGGTTCTCTCTTGCCCTCAGTTTCCTCATCTTTAAAATGAAGGAGCTGACCAGCCATGGTGGTACACACATGTATTCCCAGCCACCAAGAAAGCTAAGACTGGCTTGTTTCTTGAGCTGAAGATTTCTGAGTTTCAGTATGCTATGTTGATTGGATGTCCACATTAATTTTGGCATTAATTTGGTGAAACTCAGGCAAGTGGAGACCACCAGGTAGCCTAAAGTGTGTGTGTGTGGGGGGGGGAGAGAGCAGTGAAATGGCCCTAGACAGAAACAAAGCAACTGCTGAGTAGAACGATGTGTTCAAGAGTAGTACTTGTCTTAGTCCCAAAACCGATAAAGTCTTAAAAAAAAGAGAAGCAAACAAGCTAACAAACAAAAATGAATGAATCAATGTACATACATATATAAATTAATAGGTACATAGTTAAATGAGTGAATGAATAAATAAGTAGATAAATATATAGACTAATGAATAGGTAGATCATAAATGGATAGATAGACAGACAGATAGATAGATACATAGATACATAGATAGATGTTTGAATGGGGCTAGATAGCTCTAAGATCACCTCCAACTTTAAACATATGATTATATGTGTGAGAAAACAATGAAATTTGGCAGATACTCAAAGGCTCACCTGGAGATTAATCTAAACTGATTGAATTAAGTGAGAGTGATTGACTTTGCTGATTAGCCTACTTCAAGTTAATTAGATTGTAGCCACACCTGGCTAGCCCTTAAGGAGGTATTGTTCTCAGAAGCTAAGGACTTTGAACTCAACTCCAGACCACCTTCAAGTCCAGTGAACCAATGGATTTGGATGACACCTACCAATAAGTTTGAAGCAGTGTGTTAGGACTGCCTCTGCTCCAGACCTATAAAAAGCTTCCATACTCAGTTTGAGAAGAGTTCGTGGTTGAAGCAGGCTCATGGTGGAAGACTTGAGAAGAACCAGACCAGGCTGGAACTCTAGGCTAGATAGGCCTTTTCTTAACTCTACCTGTTCTTTTTTTTCTAATACTAGTATGCTTTAATAAATGCTTCATGGCCAAAGACTGGTGCTAAAGCTTCTAATTTAAGGTGACCATTCATTAGATTTTAGACATCATAGCCAGAATTTTAGCCCCTTACATATGCAAACATTTTATGGGTTTCAGAGGAATTATAGATAGATCCCATAGACTGATATTCTGCAGAAGTAAAATCAGGTGAAAATGAATACAAAACTCAAAAGAACAAACTTCTGAAGATAAAAAGAAATAATTCTGGTAAGTAGAAGCAGATATATCTGCAGAAACCAACATAGTCTATTATACTTCAGCTGAATCAAAGCAGGGATAGCAATCATGCTTTGAGACAAAGCAAAAGCAAAAATAGATCTAAATAAAAGAGATAAAGAAGTAAACTATATCTTGTGGAATGGTACTATAAACAATAATGTCATGTCAATACTTAGCATATATGCAACAAATGGTATAGGATCTAAATTTTTGAAGAAGTTGAATGAGTTATAGGAGGATATAGATAATAAAAATATACTAGTTGGGGAGATCCCCCTCAGAACTAGATAAAGCTAAATGATATGAGATTGGAACATACCAAGGAATTTGGGACTATTAAAGTTTAAATTTACCTACTAGCTAAAGGATGGACACACCATGAGAATGAAGGGAGATAAGCCCATTAGGTATAGCTGCTACCTGATTGGGGACAGAGATAACTCCAGAAGGCAGGACCACCACCTTTCATTCAAGCTTTCCCCAACTCCAAAGCAATCTTTCCATAGTCAGATGGTCACCGCATCCATCTGTCCACCCACCATGCATCCTCTATGAAAGTTTTTGTCTTTATTCTATTTGAGGACATAGGTATCTCAGAGAATCATGTCTCTGAACCATCTCCCCTTGAGAGAAGTCTTTGACTTCTCTCTTAGTTCCTTTCTCTACCACCTAAATAAATGACTACTTTATTCTAATTGGATTTGCATGAGAGAGTGTGTAATTTTTAAAAGAGGAATACGTAAGAATCCTCCACCACCAATTTCCCCTGTGACATATTTCTGGCACTCAATATGGGGTATGGGAAATTCCTTTCCTCAGCAAACAAAGCCCAGAGTTAAGAAACCAATTTTTTTGTTCATACTCTCTCTCTCTCTCTCTCTCTCTCTCTCTCTCTCTCTCTCTCTCTCTCTCTCTCTCTCTCTCTCTCTCTCACCTGACCCTACCCCTTGCCCCCATTCATAGAGGCATAGAGGCAGTCAGTTATTCCATGGGATAGTGATGTACAGCCCAGCATCTCCCTCCCTTGTGAAAAACTTAGCCAGATATCCAAACCAGACTCTTCAGACTCCATGTCTCTGAGTAAAGGATCATTTCTCAACACAGCACTGAGATAAGGACTCTGTTTCATATATTCTCTCTCTCATGCCTGACTCTATCCCTTGTCCACGCTTGCAGAGGGAAAGAGGTGGTGGGTCACCTTTTCCATGTGATGGTGATAGGCAGCTTGGTGTCTCACTCCCTTACAAAAAGCTCCACCAGTCATGCAAACCATGTTAGAACCCTCCCCTAGGGCAGAGAGAATATTCAAAGGGTTTCCCCTTTGGCTGCACTAATTGGACTAACAGTCTCAGAGAGAGACTATTCTGAGGGATTTCCCTTTGGGTGATTCTGAACAATTGAGTTAAATTTGACCTTGGAACTTGGAAACTGGAAAAGAGGAAAACAAAACAAAACAAAACAAAAAAAGATTGGACTCGTTTTGAGCTAGAGAGCCCTCATGGCCTTAAGCCAGATCAGCTCTACCACATTGGCAGTGGGCTTAAGTTTGCAACCTTGTCTTATGTTCATTTTTGTGTCTAGTGATTGTGTGTCTGGTTTACAAGATTAATTGTTGCAAAACCACAAGAAGTGTGAGTCTGATGGATTCTTTTTAATTTACAAAAAGGTTACAGGGGGCTAAAATCAAAATGGAGGATACCACATGTCCTAAAGATGCCCCCCACCCCTTTCTATGCAGCAGCTTCTACTATATATCTGAGCCCTTCTCTTTCCTCATGCCCGTTTCTGCTGTAGGGGAGGGGAATCCATCTGATAACATCTAGTGCCTAAGGATTTAGCATGGTTGATCTTTTGTAGTAGAATAGTTTAAAATCAGAAATTATTTGTAATGTGTAAAAGTTGCAAAGAAAAATGTTTTTTTTTTTATTTTTTTTTAGTGAGGCAATTGGGGTTAAGTGACTTACCCAGGGTCACACAGCCAGTAAGTGTCAAGTGTCTGAGGTCAGATTTGAACTCAGGTCCTCCTGAATCCAGGGCCCGTGCTCTATCCACTGTGCCACCTAGCTGCCCCCAAGAAAAATATTTTTTAAAAGTCTCTAACCATTGAACCATTCTCCCCTAAGACCAGCTCTTGACTTTGATTTAATTATTTAACTCTGGTAAAGTGGGCCACACCCTGTCTGCATTAAAGGTTTTCTGGCTTCCAAAGCCTTGGGGGGAGGGAGAGAAGGGGATTGTGGGAAAGCCCCAGAAGGAAAGGAAATTTTTTTTTTAAATGGCCATACTTCAACTCCAATTTGTTATCTGATAAGTTTCTAAGGTATGGGAAGATGTCTCAGCTCTAGAGAAAAGGAATAAAGAAACTTTAAATGTGGTTGGGAAACTCACCATGTTATCAAATGTAATATGTGAATCTATGCATAGGACTCTTTTTCTTTTAAAGTGCTAAAATTATTAAGCCTGAGAAAGTTAAAATGTTCCATTTACTGTCTCATAAGGCATAATGATAGAACCTACTCCTCCCTTGCAGTTTCAGGGAACATGTGATTGTAAGGTTTCTGTGTAAAATAAAGCATGTGCAACTGAATTAAGAACCTTACATTAGGGGAAGCTAGGTGGTGCAGCAAATAGAGTACCGGCCCTGGATTCAGGAGGACCTGAGTTCAAATCCGGCCTCGGACACTTAACACTTACTAGCTGTGTGACCCTGGGCAAGTCACTTAACCCCAATTGCCTCACTAAAAAAACAAAACAACAAAACAAAAAAGAAAGGGCTGAAGTTATTACCAATGAAGAGGAAATTAAGATGATTGTTAGGAGCTGTTTTGCCCAATTATGTGTCAACAAATTTGACAATCTAAAAGAAATGCATTAATATCTACAAAAAATATAAATTACTCAGATTAACAGAAGAAAAAATAAAATATTTAAATAATCCAATTTTAGGGGAAAAAAAAATTTTGAACAGGACATCAATGAACTTCATAAGAAAAAATCCCCAAGACCAGATGGATGCACAAGAAAATTCTAACAAACATTTAAAAAATAATTAATCCCAATACTATATAAACTATTTGGGGAAATGGTTCAAGTAGGAGTCCTACAAATTCCTTTTATGAGACAAATATGTTGCCAAAACACAGAACAGGAAGAGCCAAAACAGCAAAAGAAAATTATAGAACAATCTCACTAATGAATATTCATGAAAATATTTAAATAAAGTACTAACAAAGAGATTACTGCAAAGTATCAGAAGGATCCTAAACTATGATCAGGTGGCATTTATACCAGGAATGCAGGGCTAGTTCAGATTAGGAAAACTATCAGCATAAGTGACCATATCAATAAGAAAACCAATAGAAATCATATGATTATCTTAATCGATGCAGAAAAAGCCTTTGACAAAATACAGCACCCATTCCTTTCCTAGTAAATACACTAGAGAGAATAGGAATAAATGGAACTTACATTAAAATGATAAGTAATATTTATTTCAAACCATCAGCAAGCATTATGTATAATGTTAGTAAAGTTGCAGAATACAAAATACACCCACATAAATCATCAGCATTTCTACATAATTCCAACAAAACCCAGCAGCAACAGATAGAAAGAGAAATTCCATTTAAAATAACTGTAGACAATCAGAAATACTTGGGAGTCTACCTTCCAAGGCAAACCCAGGAACTATATGAACACAACTTCAAAACAATTTTCACACAAATAAAGTCAGATCTGAAAAAATTAGAAAATATTAATTGCTCATGGGTAGACTAAAACAATATAAGAAAAATGACACTCCTACCTAAATCAGTCTATTTATTTGATGTCATACCAATCAAACTATCAAAATATTATATAAAATTAAGGGGGGAAAATCCATCTGGAAGAATAAAAGATCAAAGATAACAAGGTACTCAATGAAAAAAATTGTGAAAGAAGGTGGTCTACCTGTACCAGATTTCAGACCTAATTTGGTTTTTTGAACTCCCTCTCTTTCACAAAGAGTGAGACACGTTTAAGAAAACACATAGCCATGGGAACAACTTCATTAGATCAAAATTTGAGAACAGGACACGCCTAAAGTGCTTCTTTCTTTATTTTCATTTTCTTCACGGTAAGAGTGTTTTAAGGAAACTTCACTAAAGGGAATCCAAAGGACTACTTAATATGTTCCTTAACACTGTTGCACCCAGAGCATCAGATATAAATATCAAATAAAATATCAAAACAATCTGGAATTGGCTAAGAAATAGAGTGGTGGATCAGTGGATAATAATAGATACAAATTATACTGTAGTAAATAACTATAGTAATGTAGTATATGACAAGCCCAAAGACTCCAGCTTCTGGGATTAGAATTCACTATTTGAAAAACAAAACAAAACAAAACAAAACAAAAAACACCAAAACAACTCCTGGGAAAACTGAAAGATAATATGGCAGACTATCCTAGTATATGATAAGCTCAAAGACTCCAGCTTCTGGGTTAAGAACTCACTACTTGAAAACAAACAAAAAAAAAAACCCAAAAAACAAACCAAAACATCTCCTGGGAAAACTGAAAAACAGTATGGCAGAAACTAGGCATAGACCAGCATCTTACACAGTAGACTAAAATAAGGTCAAAATTGGTACATAATTGCACATAAAGGACAATAGGAAAAAGAGCATGGAATAATTTATCTGTCAGATTTATGGACGGGGAAAGAATTTAGGGCCAAAGAAGATATAGAGAGCATTACAAAATGTAAAATAGATCATTTTGTTTATATAAAATTTTAAAAGCATTTGCACTAACAACATTAATGGAACCAAAATCATAAGGAAAGCAGAAACCTGGGAAAAATTTTTGCAACAAGTATCTCTGATAAATGCCTCATTTCTCAAATATATATAAAGAACTGAGTTAAATTTATCAAGTTTCAAGTCATTCTCTAATTGATAATTTGTCAAATGATATGAACAGGCAGCTTTCACACAAAGACATAAAAACTATCTATAGTCACATAAAAAATGCTCTAAATTCATGTTGATCAGAGAAATGCAAATTAAAATGCCTGTGAGGTACTACCTCATACCTATCAGAGTGGCTAATATAACAAAAAAGGAAAATGTTGGATGTTGGAGGGGATATGGGAAAACTGGGACACTAATCCATTGTTGGTGGAATTAGGAACTTAATGCAACCATTCTGGAGAGAAATTTGGAATTATGCCTAAAGGACTATTAAACTGTACATAGAGGGCAGCTAGGTGGCACAGTAGATAAAGCACCAGCCCTGGATTCAAGAGGACCTGATTTCAAATCCAGCTTCAGACACTTGACACTTACTAGCTGTGTGACCTTGGGCAAGTCACTTAACTGTCATTGCCCTGTAAAAACAGAAACAAAAACAAAAACAAAACTGTGCATACCTTTTGATCCAGAAATACCATTTCTAGGTTTATACCTGAAACACATTCAAGAAAAGATAAAAAGACCTGTTTGTACAAAAATATTTAGAGCAGTTCTTTTTGTGTTAGCTAAGAATCGTAAATAAAAGGAATGCCCATCAATTGGGGAATGGCTAAACAAACTGTGGTATATGATTGTGATGGAATATTATTGTGCTATTAGAAATGGCAAGCAAGATAATTTCAGAAAGTCTTGGAAAGACTAATATGGACTGATGGAAGGTGAAGTGAGCAGAACCAGAATGCTGTGCACAATGACAGCTTGTTTGATGAAGAATTGTGAATGATTTAACTATTCTTAGCAATGCAATGATCCAAGACAAATCCAAAGGACTGATGAAACATACAATCCACCTCCAAAGAAAGAACTGATATTGATTAGACACAGACTGAAGCATACTATTTTTTACTTTCTTTCTTTCATTTCTTTCTTTGATCTTTCCTGTACTAAATGACTAACATTTTATTAATTAATAAAAGCAATCTTCCTCAGACTAAATACAGTCATGGTGTTAGGGCACAGAGCTTATAAAGGTGGTCAAACCCCTGCTCAAACATATTATCTCCAGCCTTGGGCTATCAATTCAAAGCATATCCTCCTCTTCAACGGATCACCTCTTCTAGTAATCACCCTCGGACAGAGAAGCCTTCAGCTATCTATATAAAAGGATATGTTTCCACCAGAGCACAGTAGAGCATAATGAGCTTCCCCCCTTGAATTCCTTGCAAGTTTGGGATGGTTCTTACCAAGATGAAGAGATTCAGTGCAATCTTATTATCAAGCAGAAAGAGGACCTCTAAAAGTCAGGGCTTTGGAGGAAAGTGGGGAGCTCTGAATCTCCCCCAAGATATTAGGTATTTAAAAAATCAGTTCTCACAAAATGAAAGGCAAAAACAACAAAGAAGATCAGGTAGCCCCATTGGGAGAAAGATTGCATCCAAGAAAGGATAAAACCACTGTCTGTGGTAAATGGGATGATGACAACCCAGAGAAGCTAGAGCTTCCCAATTCATTTGATGTCTCTGCCTAGGAGAATAACCTCTGCATTGTAAATGACAGAACAAAACACACTAAAAGATAGTGGAGACCCAGAATAAGTCAGGAAATAGTAAGAACACCAAATTACCCTTCAAGTATTCATGTTCCCTGCCCAGGTAAACTACAACCTGGGGCACTGAGAGTTGGTGTGCATAATTACTAAGCTGCAGTCAGTGATATTTCAAATATGGAAATCAAGCTAGAGGACACTTGGAGTTTCAATTTTCCCACAAGGCATGAGAATGGAATCTGTAAAATATTGAGTAGTGGGCCTGATTTTGATTCCCTGGACAATTCTAGATTTTATTATTTAATAGATAATGAGGAAATATTTAGATAAGGAAATTGTGATCGCTAAGTACTAGCCAGTATTCAACAAGAAAAAAGAAATAGAAGTCATTTTAGACAACTTATTTCCTTGTACAACAATTATTGAATTACCAATTGAGGAGAGGGCTACAAATTAAGTCTGACTAGATTTTAGCAAATCATTTGATAAAGTGCCTCATGCCATTGTAAAAAAAAATGTGGGCATGATTTGAGAGAGAAAATAGGACAATGACATGAATTTGGAATAGGTTGAATGGATAGACTCAAACACAAGTATTAATGTTTTTATATCATTTGGCAGGAAAACTCTAATAAGAAACCCCTGGGATCTTATATTAGATTTTTTTTTGTTTAACACTTTAATTAATACAGTGGATAAAGGGATAGGCAACATGTTTATCCAGATTGTAGATAACACAAAGACGGGAAGGAGATTTGACACATTTGATGCGAGATCCAGAATCCAAAAAGATTGTGACTGGTTATAAAATTTGGGTTGAATCTAAGTTATACTGGCAATGGGGAAGGAGAAGGAGAAGGAAAGGAAATAAGCATTTCTATAGTGCTTACTATGGGCCAGGCACTGTGCTTAGAGCTTTTGAAAACATTATCTCACATATGGTTATTAAAATATATAGAAATTAACCAATTAACATGTATTTATTGAGCACCTTCTATGTTCCAGAACTGTGTTGGCACCAAGGATACAAAAAAGATTGCTTCTTGCCTTCAAGAAATTTGCATTTTCTTGGGGAGATAGCATATACATATATAAGTATAGGTAACATATATAGAAAAATAGAAGTGGATTATGGGGGCATGGAGAAATTTTGAACAGCTATGGGGAGCAGGGGGATCCTCATGTGGAAGATAGTGCATGAACTGAGTCTGTGAGAAAACCATAGATTTTAATTCCTGGACAAGAGGAAAGATTGAATTCCACCTGTAGTGATTGACAGAGCAAAGGCAAAACATTTCAAGATGGAGATCATAAAAAAGGGAAAAGGACCCACATGTACAAAAATATTTATAGCTGCTCTTTTTGTGGTGGCAAGGAATTGGAAATTGAGGGGTTGCCCATCAACTGGGGAATGACTGAAAAAGTTGTGATATATGTACGTAATGGAATACTATTGTGCTGTAAGAAATGATGAGCAGGCAGATTTCAGAGAAACCTGGAAGGACTTGTTTAAACTGATGATGAGGGAGATGAGCAGAACCAGGAGAATGTTGTACACAGTATCAACAACATTGTGTGTTGATCAACTGTGATGGACTTGATTCTTCTCAGCAATACAATGGTCCAAGATAGTTCCAAAGGACTCATGATAGAAAATGCTCTCCAAATCCAGAAGAAAAGAAAAAAAAAACTGTTGAATCTGGATGGATGCAGATTGAACCATAGTATATCTATTGTTTTTGTTGTTCTTGTTTTTCTTTTTTGAGGTTTTTCCTTTTTGCTCTGATGCTTCTCTCATTACACGACTAATGCAGAAATATGTTTAATGTGATTGTACATATATAACCTATATCAGATTACTTGCTGTCTTGGGGAGGGGAGAGGGAGGAGAGGGATGGAGAAAAATTTGAAACTAGAAATCTTATACAAACAAATGTTGAAAATGATCTCTAAATGTAACTGGAAAATAATAAAATATTTATATGGACAAGTAAAAAAAAAGGTCCCCTGGCTCTTTGATTCCATGTCACACACACACACACACACACACACAGAGGTTATATTCCATAGCACCTCAGATAAAAGGATAAAATAGGTCTCAGAAATGTTTGTCAAATTGAGTTTAATGGATGGATTTGAGATTGGACCCAGGTTCTCTAGTAAAATAGGGAGATACTCGACCTAAGACTTACCCTCTGAACTGGTAAATCCCTAGTCCAGACTGCCATTTTACCAGTATCCCCAACCATGCTCATACTCTTGGCTCAGCTTACTGACTAGACTTCCCTCCACCTCCCAATATAGATTTCCCATCTTAGAAGTCCCTTCAACCTGAGGCCTACTCTCAGGATTGATGAATCTCCACCCAGATTCATTTCATGGAAGATCATAGCCATGCTCATTTCACTCATGACAACTCATTTTCTGGACTTTTCCCCACCACTTTCCCCTTAACTTTTCCCCTGAAAGTACTCTCTCCTACACCACCCTACTTCCATTTTTCCCTATGTGTTGTTTTCCCTCATTAGAATGTAAACTCTCTGAAGGTAAGAATTGTATTGTTTGCTTACATTTGCATCCCTGAATACTAGGCACTTACCATGTGCTTAAAAAATGCTCCATCCAAGTATTTATCTAAAATATAAGCCACCAGAGGGCAACAATTATTTTGTTTTTCCTTGGTATCTCTAGTGCACAGACCAAGGTCACTTACACAATGACTGACACATAGTAGGCCCCTATTAAATATTTGTTAAACAAATGAATGAACGATTAAATGACAAGCTATGTTCTTCCTATTATGCCAATAATAAATAGAAAGGAAAAAGAAGAAAACCAAATTTCAAAGTTACTAAGTGTTTTTGCTTTTTTTTTTTTTTTTGAACTTTCAAAACAAGCTCACTACAAGAATTCTCATTTTCCCCAGCAGGTTCACAGAGTGAAGATTAAATTCATCAGAAGAACGTGTAGGAAATGCCCGAGTGCCCATCTCTGTCTGTGCAGGTTACTCTCTGAATTTGCCACTCCTGTCCCTGGGAAGAGATTGGCAACTTTCAAGGTCAGACTAATTGTGCTCTTACTTACCAATGACTTTCCCCAGCACAAAGAAATGTTCACAGTAGATTAAACCGGCCTTTCTCTTTCTTCCTTTTTGTTTCAGGGAAGAAAGGAATGACGAATGATTATTCCCCACAGATCTCATTCCAAACAAACCTTTCTGATGAGTTATAAAGACACATCTTTGCAATATGCTATGCTTCACCCAAAGGAAGAGCTGGACTCTTTTGGCCTCCTGGCTCTCTCTGTCTTTCTCTGTCTTTCTATCTTTCTGCCTATCTCTGTCTCTGTGTGTGTGTCTATTTCTCTGTCTGTCTAGCTGAGTCATTCTCTGTCTCTTTCTCTGTTTCTTTCTATTTTTCTCTGTCTCTGTCTCTCCCTGCCTGTTTCTGTCTGTATGTCTGTCTGTCTCTGAATGTCTCTGTCTCTGGGTTTGTGTGTGTATGTGTGTGTGTCCTTATTCTCTCCTCCATAGACTTTCTGAGTCCATTCCGGCCACCAGCTCCTTCTTCCCAGGCAATGATTGTGATCGCATGTTCACACCTGCGTCCTAGTTATTTATTTTCTATTTTGCATTTTATGATTGCCTTTATCAACATGCTACATTTTAATGCCTCACTGAGCCCTGTGTGTAGTGAATCTTTATTGGGCAATTCCAAGGCATTGTTTATTTTCTGGGATGCTGTTTGGTTGAAAATCAATAAAGAAGCAATCTAAGTGGGGGAAAATATGTTTTTTCTCTCTCCAGCCTACTTTAAAAAAAAAAAAAAGGCCTATATAATTAACAATGCTTGTAGCTCTTTCTCACCAGGACAGGGAAGTACCATTACACCTCTAGATGTACAAAATGATTTGAAGTTAATGAGAAATGCCTCAGTAAGTGTACAATGAACTTTGTAAGTCGTTGCAAAAAATTCTCATATGGCTCGGAGAAGCAGGCAAGGGATAGTGACTGAGACTGTAATTTCAGAATTATAGGGAACTCCCAGGCTGCTAATGCAAGTCAGCACCTTCTTTTCAATTTATCATCTTAGTTATGCTGAGTAGAGGTGGTAAACATGTATGCAGCCCACAACCCTCTAGGGTGTGGCCAGAACCAGATTAAAATGGAACTGAGAATTATTTAACAAAAGAAATAAAAAGTCAGTTAAAAAAAAAGATAATATGATATTTTGTTTTGTTTTTGTTTGTTTGTTCTTTGTTGTCGTTTTTGTGGGGCAATGAGGGTTAAGTGACTTGCCCAGGGTCATACAGCTAGTAAGTGTCAAGTGTCTGAGGCTGGATTTGAACTCAGGTCCTCCTGACTCCAGGGCTGGTGCTCTATCCACTGCGCCACTGAGCTGCCCCTGATAATATTATATTTTGAGATAAATTCGGGGGTCCTTCTTTCTGACTTAATAACCCCTATTTCTATTTGAGTTTGACATCACTGGCCCAAAGCACTGAGAGTTTAAGGGACTTACCAGGAATCACACAGTCAATAGGGTCAGAGAATAGAGGAGTGCCTTCAATCCAGCTTGAAGATTCCACTGTAACTCCCTCTCCAAGACAATTCAGAGTAGTTTTAAAAAAGTGTTGAAATTAGATTTAAGACCTGAATAAGAACTCTGATCCCGGTGCTTAAGGCCTGAGTGTCTTTGGGGACTCTCTGGGTCTTATCCGTAAGTAAAGAGGAGGAGGGAGAGGGGGAGGAAAAGAAAGGGAAGGGGGAAGAGAAAAGGGAGGAGAGGGGAATAGGAGTGGGGGAAGGAGAAGGGTAAGGAGGAAGAAAAGAAGGACAGATCAGGAGGGGGAGAAGAAGAAAGGGGAGGAGCAGGAGGAGGAAGTTAATAAAATTTTATTAAGCTCTTACTATTTGTCAGGCATTATGCTAAGAAGTGAGGATAAAAAGAAAATGATAGTCCCTGATCTCAAGGAGCTCATATTCTAATGGGAAAGACAACATGTAAGCAAGTATGGTTAAACAAGATGAGTTGGAAATAATTACCAGAGAGCAGGTACTAGGATTAAGTGGAGGAAGAGGAGAAATAGAGGGAAAGGAGAGACAGACAGACAGACAGACAGACACAGAGAGACACAGAGAGAGAGAGAGACAGAGGCAGAGGAGAGGAAGAGAGACAGAGAAAGAGAGAAGAGGAAGAGAGACACAGAGAGAGGAGGAAGAGTGACACAGAGAGAGAAACAGAGACAGAGACAGAGATGTATTAAGCAGAGGATATACTTAGAATTGCAAAGGAATTTACATATATTTTTTAAACTGATAGTTGCACATTCAAATGTTTCTGTTTTATTTTGCTCTTTTCATTAAAGTCTTTTTCCCATTGATATTACAAACCATATGCTTGCAAAAAGAGACATTAGACTGAGTATACGAGGACATACCAAGATGGGGCATTGTTTCAGGTGCCCAGGATCTGGGTTTTGATAATCAGCTGTGAGATTTCAAGGGCCACAGACAAAGCCTATAAATCATTTATAAATCACATGGATGTATTTAGTCACTTAGATCTTGTGTAAGGAAACATGCACATAACTGCTTCAGGTCCAACCCCTGGATTCCCATTTCTGTCCAGCTCCAGAGAAATGAAGAGACATACGTAGCTGCTTCCAGAACGGGGTGCTCTCCAGACATATGCTGTACAGGCTGGCCAGCCTATAGACTCTAAGGAATGTGAGGTTTTGCACCAAACCTACTCCACCTTTCTTACTCAGTTACAAATAAGCTTAAACACAGAGGTTGGTAGAATTCCTCTAGTGTCAAAGCTTGGATACATGGAAATTGATTGGACATTCAATGTGCTTCAATCCCTTTCTGAGTTACTGGTATTCTCAAAATGGCCCAAATCAAGGTCTAGAAACCATGAGGGAAAGAACAGTCATGCCTCAACTTGTACCTGGGCCTTTTGTATCTTGAGAATCACTAAAACATGGGTTGGTCTTAATTTGCATATTCATAGGTGAGAATCTAGAAACAATTGAATAACAATAATAATAGCTAGCATTTATGTAGTGCCTATATGATAGGTACTGTGCTAAGTGATTGATGAATTTTGTCTCATTTGATCCTCACAACAACCCTGTAAGGGAGGTGCTATTTTATTTTTCTGTTTTTGTTTTTTTTGCAGGGCAATGAGGGTTAAGTGACTTGCCCAGGGTCACACCTCTAGTAAGTATCAAGTGTCTGAGGCCGGGTTTGAACTCAGGTCCTTCTGTATCCAGGTCTGGTGCTCTATCCACTGTCTGGCTAGCTAGCCACCTAGCTGCCCCCTGGGAGGTGCTATTTTACAGAAGAGGAAAGTGAGACAAACAGAGGGTTAGTGATTTGCCTGGGGTCATACATATATTTATGGTATAAGGATGGGTTTGAATTCAGGTCTTCCTGACTTGAGGTGCCATACTCTATCCACTGTACCACCTAGATTCCTCTAAATTATTGGACAAAGTTATAAAATAAAAAGATTACAAAATCTGACAAAAGAAACTGCAGGCATCACAGGGAGTTTTCATCACAGTTATCCATCAATATCAAAAAATTGAAAAGAAAAAGGAATATTTGTGAAGGAAACAATTAAGAAGATGGGAGTCTGAGGACAGGATTTGGCCAGCATTGGTTTAGAATGCTAGAATTGAAGACAGGAAGAACTAAATTCAAAGTTTACCTCAGACACTTGTCAACTGTGTGAACCAAGGCCAGTCATTTAATGCCTCTATCTCAGTTTCCATTTCTATAAAACGGGACTAATAACAGTACCTACCCTCATAAGGTTGAGGTTCAAATGAAAATAAAATCTATATGTGTATATATTGTGAGAAAATTATTAATAATAGGGTGTTTGAGGGTTCTATGAGACCCAGAGAGCCTGGCCAGACCTTTCTTGGAGCCAGCCCAGAGTCAGGAGAATTTCAAAGAAAGTTTGGACTGTGAATAGGGATTAAAACCATACCTGGGGGGCAGCTAGGTGGCACAGTGGATAAAGCACCGGCCCTGGATTCAGGAGGACCTGAGTTCAAATCCTACCTCAGACACTTGACACTCAGTAGCTGTGTGACCCTGGGCAAGTCACTTAACCCTCATTGCCCCACCAAAAAAAAAAAAAAAAAAGTTACAAAACCATACCAACCTGAAGGCTTTTTCCCCTCAGAGGGCCCCATACTCTAACATCAGCCAGACCACCCTCAAATCTAGTAAACCAATAGATTTGAATGATGCTAGCCAATTAGCTTTGAACAATGTGGAAGGGCAGGCTCTCCTCCTGCCTGCAGAAAGCTTACACAGGGAATCACTTTCTTTCCTTGGAACTCTCAAGGGGGCAGGGCACTGATGATTCTCTCCCCTAGATCATAGCTAGGCTTTCCTAACTTTCAGGGCCATGTGCTCCATCTTTACTAGTACTTAATATGCTTTAATAAATGCTTAATGCCCCAAAAGTGGTACAGTAGGCTCTATTTTCTAAGTAACAAATATATAATAAACCCCAGCTAATTTTCCCTAAATTTGGGACAGTAATAGGGTGACCACATTTAATTTTTCTTGCCACAATATATATGTATGTATGAATATATGTCCCTCTCTCTATATATATATATATACACATATGCATATATACACATATGCCTACATATACATATATGTATACATAGACATACAAACACTTGCAAACCTTAAAGTGATATATAAATATCACCATCATTATTTTTATAGTTCTGGTTATTTTTGTTGTTGTTATTTCTGGAACATGGCTTAAGATATAGTTTTTTTTCTTTTCCTTTCCTTTCTTTTTTTTTTTGTGTGCAGCAATGAGGGTTAAGCGACTTTGCCCAGGGTCACACAGCTAGTAACTGTCAAGTGTCTGAGGCTGGATTTGAACTCAGGTCCTCCTGAATCCAGGGTCAGTGCTTTATGCACTGCACTACCTAGCTGCCCCCATGACTTAAGATAAAGGATTGCTATGATACAAATCAGGGATGAGAGGTACTTAATAAGGACTGGTGCCAACGTAATTGTCTGAAGACTTGTAGAGCTAATCAAAGAGCTTTTCAAGCTAAAAGGGAAGAAAAAGCAAGAAAACTGCCAGGAAGGGGGAAACTATCACTGCCAAGTTTGATACTACATATAGTTATAGATAGATAGATAGATAGATAGATAGATAGATAGATAGATAGATAGATAGATAGATAGATAGATAGTAATATATGTTATAGAAAGAAGACCAACTGAGACACCCAAATATTCAAAGGAGGAAAGAAATCCAGAAAAGAAAGCACTTAGAAAAACCGATGGCTTTAGGTGTCTCTATCCAGCTTCTTCCCAAATGCATTTTTCCCTGACAGTACAATAGAGTGCTAGTTGATGAACAAAAATGATGTCTTCCTGCTATCTGTTCCACACTTCAATCAGAATTGTATGAATGCATTTTCATAATTTATTGCCCTTCCCTTTTGTTTAATTTTATTATGCTTTTCATCTGCACTGTAAATATGTAAAATGCTGTTAATCAACCTTTGTTAGTGAATTTTTGATGAAGAGCAAGCAAATGCACCTTGCCTCCTTATGTCTGCTATGTTAAATGTAATATACTAAACAGAATTCATTATTTTAATAACATATTGGCATAATAAATCAAAAGAACGTTCCTGAAGACTGGCATGAGGAAATGGACTGGGAAGAATTTCTGATGTGTTGTTTTTCCCATTCTAGGAGGTCTGAGAATATGGTTTCTTTTTATTTCCCATTCAAACAAAAAGTGCACATTGTACGAAAACAGAAGACGAGGCTGGAACATCCTGGGAATACTGTGACCAAAGCAAAACTGGGGAAAGCCTGTCTCTCAGGGGAAATGGCACTCTCCTTTACCCCCTCCATTCAAATTGAGCCTACAGACATTTAATAATTGTTTATTATGTGAAAGGAAGTGTACTAAGCACTGGTATGAACACAAGAATGAAAAGTAGCTCTAGGAGATTGCATTTAATAAAACATATGAATGTAAGGGGGGCTGGCACATGTGCAGACTTCATCAGCTCACTAAGATGGATTCTTCACATAGAAGATTCTAGGGAGCTACATCACAGAATCATGATTCTGTCTGAGGGAAGTGTATGCACGGGCATTCTATAACTGCTTCTGGTTGGATCATCACATATTGGGAAAAGCCTTTTGCCCCTGGCTATGGAGTCAGAACTGTTGGTGTCTTCCAAAGGGCCTGGGCCAATTTTGACCATCTCTCTTCGCTCCTTTTTTTGTGTGGATGAGTGAGTTGATTCCTTTACTGAAGGCTTCTGCTGCAGGAAGTGGGGTCTCCAATTATGAGATTTTCAAAGTCCAGGAATTGTGAGTTATAAAAATGTAAGAGTCCAAGAATCCAGGTCAGATGTTATACCAGTGCTGAAGGAGTAAAGAAAAACGGACCATCACTCATCAACAAGGAACTCCAGCCCCACAAGGGGCTAAGTAATGCTGCCTCTGGATGTGAACTTGCTGGGATTAATCTTGGCCATTGCCAGTTTTCTTGACATCTGTCTTGCCCCTAGACTCCAGTGACTGTGGAAAGAGTAAGGCATCGGCTTGGCATAGCTCTGCCTCATTTACATTCAGTTCACTTAAAAGTCAAGACTTTACCCTAATGATGTCATTGGTCCTCTTCCAGAATGAAGGACAAACAACAGTCTGGTGGGATTAATGTTCGTACTCCCCTAAATTTCTTTTCTTTTTTTTTTTTAGTGAGACAATTGGGGTTAAGTGACTTGCCCGGGGTCGCACAGCTAGTAAGTGTTAAGTGTCTGAGGCTGGATTTGAACTCAAGTACTCCTGACTCCAGGGCCGGTGCTCTATCCACTGTGCCACCTAGCTGCCTACTCCCCTAAATTTCAAACCTAATCCCCTCACTTATACTGGGGTGTTATAGAGAGAAATGTGTCCAGAAGATAGTAGAGGAAATGTTGGTATGTTTCTTCTTGTAATAACTTTGAAGGAAACATTCTTTTATAAAAGCTAAAACCAAAATATTCTCCAGCCAGACTGCAAAGCATTTTATATGCCAACAGAAAAGAGTGTGTATTTTATCCGGGGGGCAATATAGGACCCCTAGTGCTTTTTGACCTGGAGAGGAACATGGTCAAATTTATACCTGTAGGACACCTTCCACTTAATTAATAAAAACTGAAACATTATGCTTCAAAGTTCATTATTTACTTTAGCTAATATTATCTGTGTGCTTCACAGCAATCTAGTGGTATTAGAGGTTCCTGATATTATTGTTCACATTTTAGGGATAAAATAAACGAAGTCATAGGTTAGCCAACTTAGCCATGGTCATGGAACTAGAAAGTGTCAAGAGATGGAATTTGAATATAGGTCTTCCTGACTCTATCTCCACCATGGTACCATATTTCCCATTCTTTGAGGGTATGGATCTAGAAACACAAAAAATACTCACAGACTCAATGTTTCTGCTTATTTGCTGTTTGGGCCTCTTGAAGAAGTCATGTTCTCAGTTTTTGACATTTCTGGCTCAAGCTAGGTAGGTCAAAAACTCTGGAAACTATTTCAAGAGCTCCGTGGTTCCTTCTGGAATCATTTTCGCCAGACCTCCCACGTGGGTGGGCTGTCCAATGGGTCCTGCTGACTTTCAAGCATACTTCTAATCACAGAGACCAGGAGGAGGCTTTTGACAATTGTGGATTTTCATACCTCATCTAGACAAGCACAACTTTATAAGTCAGACATGGACAATTATAATTTATTGCCGGAACACAGTTCTCCCATGTTAAATAAGCTCAAAAAAACACATTCTTCTCTTGCATGAGAGTGATGGAAAAGTAAGAAATGTTGGAAGAAAAGTGCAATATTAAAGATAATCCAAAATTTCCTACCCCAAACAAAATGAGACATTGTGTATTTCTTTACAGTCATAGACTAGGCAGTTGTTGAAGGAATGTGAGAAGCCTTTGGAAAAGCCAGAGACAACCTCTCACATGTACTGTGCTGTCATGGCAAAAAAAAAAAAAAATAGACTTTTAAATTGGTGTTTGTTTTTACCTGTGGCAAGAGATAAGGGTAACTCCATGGAATGGCAGTTTACTTGTTGTATATCCTCAAAGGAAAGAAGCATAGAAGTATGGAAATTAGGGGGTCCCTCTAAATTTTGATTTCAAGTCAGTCACTTTTTTTCAGTTGTGCCCAACTCTTCATGACCCCATTTAGGATTTTCTTGGCAAAGATATTGGAATGGTTTACCATTTCCTTCTCCAGCTCATTTTCCAGATGAGGAAACTGAAGCAAACAAGGTGAATTGACTTGCCCAGGGTCACACAGCTAGTAAGTGTGTGAGTCCAGATTTTTACTCCCTTTGTGAGCTTTATGAATGTTAAAAGGAAATATGCTAAAAGAACTATAAGGAAGGTAGAATCACTCACTCAGTGAACATTTATTAATCACCTATAGTGTACCCGACAGTGTGTTAAGCAATAGAAATACAAAGAAAGAAAGAAAAGGGGCAGCTAGGTGGTGCAGTGGATAGAGCACCCGTCCTGGAGTCAGGAGGACCGAAGTTCAAATCTGGCCTCAGATACTTTACACTTACTAGCTATGTGACCCTGGGCAAGTCACTTAACCCCAATTGCCTCACCAAAAAAAGAAAGAAAGAAAGAAAGAAAGAAAGAAAGAAAGAAAGAAAGAAAGAAAGGAAGGAAGGAAGGAAGGAAGGAAGGAAGGAAGGAAGGAAGGAAGGAAGGAAGGAAGGAAGGAAGGAAGGAAGGAAGGAAGGAAGGAAGGAAGAAAGAAAGAAAGAAAAGCTAGTTTATTATATAACAAACAGGCATTATATAGAGCATGGTAGATGGCGTTGGTAGCTTGAGAACAAGACATTGATGGGCATGGATAGAGGGGCATGAAAATAAGGAAGTGGGAGAATCAGGAATGGGGTTTGAATAATGGCATTTGGAGGTTCAGAATCATTCAGATGGGGAGGAAATCGTGAGGTGGTAGTATGTTTATCACTGAGGAGTGAGGTTACATTAGTGATCATAAAGGTTCAGCCTGGAGGCAGAATTGGCTTAGGACAGCAGGCAACATTACATAGCTGGAAAGTGAGTGGAAAAGGGGCCCAGGAGGTGGCAAACTAACTCGTATGGCGTTTGGGTGGCCAAAGGTCTGAAGCCCTATCCAGTGGCTGTCCAGGTTGGCCACCAGGTTTACCTCCTTCCATAGTAGGTGCAGGTGAAATAACATGAGGCAAGTCATTGAAAATCTGTTCATCTGCAAAATTGGTATGATGCTTTCTACCCTGCCTGGACCTTCCCTTACAATGCTAGCTGTTGTAAGAGATTCAAGATATAAAGGAAGTTGTTTACAACTTCCAGCTGCCATACAACTGTAAATTCTTGGGCCATATTCTGAGAGGCAGTGTGCTACAGTGCACAAAAATAAATAGCCTAGAGTCTAAGGATGTGGAATCAAATCCCACCATGATATTTCCCCTGTGACACTGGGAAAGTCATTTAGTCTCCTTAAACATGAATCTCCTCATTTGTAAAATGAGAGAACTGGGCTAGATAACCTCTGAGGATGCTTCCAGCTTGAAAGCCATGATCTTGGGGAAAAGGCTCATCAACACAGCAGGTGCTTAAGAAACATATAATGAAATGACTTCAGAGAAATTACAAGGTGATACATCCACAGGTGAAAGACACTTCAGAGGCCATCTAGTCATTTTATTACTTAATGTGTCCCCAGTGGAGGAGCCAAGAGCCTTTGGAGAGCAATACTTGCAGCTCAATGCCAAATGGTGCGACATGAGAAATCATTACCATTTCATCAATGGAAATGTCATTAGTCAATCAATCCATAAACATTTTCCATTACTATGTGCTATGCACTGTGCTAAGTGCTAAGGATGTGAAAATAGGCAAAAGATAGTCCCATTAAATAGGAGGCATGACCATCTAAGCATCATGCCCTTCATTTGCATGTATGTTGGGAAACTGATCTCAGATGTGGAGGTAGATGTTCAAGGAGATGACTCTTCCCTCTATGATATGGACAATAACATTGGGAAGGTGCACTGCATTGAATCAGCAACATCAGCATTTTATCAATGATTTCTGTGACCCGCCCCCACACACACACACATGTTCCCTGTTCAAATATTCATGCACCAAGACCGTAGGCTTCCCTAAATTGCCTTCTTCATATCTCCATACTTCATAATGATAAAGGAACTAGATAACTACAAAAGGGTATAGGATATTAAGAGCAAGTACTTCACCTGTCAATGTGGCTTTGAGAAATATGCTCAACTGAGGCCATCCATATCCCTTGGGTAGAGCTTCCTGGTCCTCCTAGAATCCCAGCCAAATCTGATTGCTGAGCTAGGACCTTCCCTCAATTCCTGACTCTAAATCTAATGACTTCTGCGGGCTTCCGTACAATGTTTCCTCTCCTGGTATCTAATCTGACCCCCAAGAGTTACCTATTTTTCTCCCAACCACACATTGTCCCAAACCGTTTCTGTTTCCTTTTATCACCCGTTTTGAGAGTCCAGTTCTCTCCAAGGGAGATATGGTGTTGTTCTGCCATGATTGATCACCAAAACCATTTCCTCAATCTGGGCCAAATGTGACTTCCTTTATATTCCACCTCCCATCAGATGAGTTACATACAAATACCAGATACCCTGCACACACATATACATCTGAAGCTGCAATTGAATTAAATAAATGACACCTTTGGGGAGCTATACACCTGAATGGAGTGAATGATTCAAGCAGTAACTTTCCCTTCTCAGAAAGACCAGAACAACCCTTGCTCCCAAGCCCTAAACATTGCCTCTCCCCTCCCCCACCTTATCACTCAATTCTTCTTCCACTTTCAGGTTCCAATCCTCCAATCCTGGCTATTGATTTTTTTTCCTCAAAAAGGGTTTAGGTTGATAATAATAATAATTTTTAAAACTGAACCTTTCCTTCTGGCATAAAACTAAAACTAAAACCTTGTCTATGTGTTGTCTATCTCATTACAACATGAGCCCACTGAGAACAGGGGTTGTCTGACTTTCCTATTTCTATTCCCAGCACTTAGTACAATGTTTTGCATATAGCACATACTTGCTAAATGCTTCATCCATTCATTCATTCATTTTACAGAGGTAGTAATCAGGAGGGATGGAATTTGAACCCAAGTCATTTGACTCAATTTTCAGCAGTTTTCTATTACTTTTTACAATGCTGCCTCTCAATATACAAACTAAGATTTTTACTCATCTATGAAGGGAACAACAGCATTGTCAGAAGTCTTTCTCAAATCGAAGGTTTTCTTCAATGTATCTTCAATTTCTGGACCAGCCATTCATTCCTGTCAGTTAAACAGGTGCAATGTATTAAGATATAATGGAGCCCTATCACGAACTGTAATTTTTCATTAATACATTTCATTTTTCTCCTTACTAAGTGTAACCTAGTTTTAAATGATATGTATGGGAGTTGAAGGTAATAAAGTGCATTTTTTGGAAATATTTTACAAAAATAGAACCAGTTTGATAGTGCTTTAAGGTTTATAAAAGTCTTTTCTTATAACCATTGTATCAAGTAGAAACGTTAAGTATAATTAGTTCTATTTGGAAGACAAAGAAATGATAGCTTAAAGAGATTACTGAAAACTCATAGAATCTCAGAGTTGAAAGTTTCAAAGGATAACAGGTCTAGAGATGGAAGGGACCTTACAGACCAATCCCATGACTTTATATTTGGGGCAGCTAGGTGGCGCAGTGGATAGAGCACCGGCCCTGGAGTCAGGAGGACCTGAGTTCAAATCTGGTCTCAGACACTTAACACTTACTAGCTGTGTGACCCCGGGCAAGTCACTTAACCCCAATTACCTCACTAAAAAAAAAAAAAAAAAAAAAAAAAAAAAAAAAGAAAGAAAAAAGAAAAAAAAAGAAAAAGGAATGGTACAGAGATTTTATATATGGGGAAACTGAGGACCAAAAAATTCAGACTACTCAGAAGTAGAATTTGTACCCAGATCCTTTGACCTTAAATATATCTTTCCACTGTATTCCACTGCCCTTACTCAGATGTCATCTATGCCAATTGGTGACTAAGCAAGAATCTCTTCTACAATACCACTGACAAATGGCCACCCACCCTACAGAGATGAGGAACCCATTACCTTCCAAGGGACCTAACTTCAACTTTTGAACAGGTCTTCTGTTTTAGAACTTAGAACCACTGCTTGTAGGATCAATCTAATATCTTTAATAAGTTGGGTTTTTTTATTATTTTTTTCAATTGTTTTAGTCATGTCCAATTCTTTGTGACTCCATTTGAGGTTTTCTTGACAAAGATACTGGAGTGGTTTGCCATTTGAGAGAAACTGAGGCAAACAAGATTAGGTGATTTTTCTCAGGGTCACATAGCTAATAAGTCTCTGAGGCCAGATATGAACTCAGGGAGATGAGTCTTTCTGACACCAGGCCTGGCACTCTATCCACTGAAGCACCAAGCTGCCCTTTAATACAGGACAGTCATACAAATGTTTGAACCTGGCTATGACTTTCCCTATATCTCTCCTTTTCTTTGGGATAAACATGACCCATTTTTTCTTTTCTTTTCTTTTTTCTTCTCTTCTTTTCTTTTCTTTTCCCTTTCCTTCTTTCTCTCTCTCTTTCTTTCTTTCTTTCTTTCTTTCTTTCTTTCTTTCTTTCTTGGCAGGGCAATGAGGGTTAAGTGACTTGCTCAGGGACACACAGCTAGTAAGTGTCAAGTGTCTGAGGCTGGATTTGAACTTAGGTCCTCCTGAATCCAGGCTCAGTGCTTTATCCACTGTGCCACCTAGCTGCCCCCATCCCCTATTTTTTCAACTAATTCTTCTATGTACCTGCTGTTTCCAAAGCCGAAATATAAACTCCTTGAGGACAGGATTATTGGTTTTGTCTTCATATGCCCAGCAAATAGTACCTGGAAAATATCAGGGTCTTAATAAATGTTTGTTGATTGACTTCACTTCTCCCCATCCCAAAGAGAAGAACAAACTCACCTGTCACTATCTGGTCCATTTGCATACAGAAAACACCAGCCATTTCCTGAGGGACCAAATAGATATAGAAAAAAAATAAGAACAAATGTTCCCGGGATCACTTAAAATAAACTGGACTATGTCATTAAGGCCATCCCAAATGGACCCAAAGATCACTGACTTTCCACTTGAGAGCAAATAAGACAATGTTTTCTTTTCCTTTATACATACATAGGCCTCCTGGAGAGAGCTGGTAATTTGAAAGAATTCAGTATTGTTATTTATAATTAGGATTATGTCTGATGGGTAGGTTTTCAAATGATTGAGACTCAAGATCAGTAGATCAGCACCTTAGTGCTAATGTTCAGTTGAGATGTTATCAAGGCTATTTCCCAGAATTGCTATCTAAAATATTTTTAAATTACATAATCTAGTTTTGGGATGCAATGTGTCTAAAAGTCTCTTTCTGCCTAAGGGACTGCAAAACCATATAACTGAGGTGAGAGACTGGACTGATTTTCGAATTGACTTCCAATTGCCTATGTTAGGAGTATAGTACAAGACTAATGGTCTGGAGGGCAGTTAGGTGGCACAGTAGATAAAGCACCAGCCCTGGATTCAAGACGACCTGAATTCAAATTTGACCTCAAATACTTGACATTTACTAGCTATGTGATCATGGGCAAGTCACTTAAACCTCATTGCCTTACCAAAAAAAACAAAAAACAAAAAACTAATGGTCTCAGAGTTAAAAGACCTGGGTCTGAGCAACAGCTCTGCCCCTTTCTTTGCTAGTCCAATTTTGCTGGCCAGGTCTCTCAATCTTTCCATGTTTCAATGTACTCATCTGCAAAATGGGGATAATGCTCTCTACTTTACATTCTTTCCTCCGCCTTGACATCATAGGAAGTTACAAGAATCAAATGAACCAAGGTATAGGAAATTTGTTTTGTTAACTGTAGAAGAATGTTCAAATGCAAAGGCTCAATGCTCGTTCAATTCTGGACATCCAAAAGTGTAGGTTGGACCATATCACCTCAGTCTGAACACTAGACTTTTATAATGACTAATATACTAGTTGTTTAAGCTGCTGTGTTATTTCATATTAAACCAGTGGTCAACTTAGGTCATTTTCCATGTGAATCATCATCATGCTCCTCTTCCTTCTCTTCTCCATCCTCCTCCTCCTCCTTCCTCATATTTTGATAATTTGATCTAATTATTTCCTTTGTGATTCTATATATTTTATTTTATGTATTTAAAAACATAATCCTAAGAAGTCATTCATAGGCTTCCCCAGATTGACCAAAGGGTCCAGGACAAACACAAAAAGGTAAAAATCCCAGATCTAGACTAATATACACATGAATGCTTATACAGCATTTACTGAAACACCTCAAGTGGAGCAAAAACATTCTTTCAAGACATTCATTCCACTTTTAGACAACTCTCAGTATTAGAAGGCTTTCCCCTCTTTATACTGAACCTAAATCTCCCTTTGTGATTTTTATTAAAATAAAAATCCTGCTGAATCCCAGATTTGAAGCAGAGTCCTTCAGCTCTTCTATCTAATGGTCTCCCAATTGAACTGTTTTCTACAGATTTGAGGAGGGGGACATATTTAATTCTTTTCAAATCCCAAATGGTCATCACTGGTTAGTTGTCTTTGTTTTGTTTTGTTTTGTTTTTCCAATTAAATCTGGATAATTTGCTTGCCTAAAAAGTGAACCTGTATCCTTTTCTGGAACCCATTATTACTCCAGGATATGGCATTTCCCTCTCTCTCTCTCTCTCTCTCTCTCTGTCTTTGCCTCTCTGTCTCCCTGATTGCCTCTATCTCTCTGTCTGTCTCTGCTTCTGTCTCAGTATCTCTCTATGTCTCTGCCTCTGATGGTTTCTCTGATTGTCTCTATCTCTGTCTCTATCTCTTTCTCTATATCTCTCTGTTTCTGTCTCTCTCCCCTCTCTCAAACACACACACACACACACACACACACACACACACACACTCTGTACTATGTTCAACTTTCTTAATGTCAATATCTCTGCTGCCCACTTTCTGCCCTTGTTGGGATCTGTCTAGCATAGATCAGTTTGCTTGGACATCCTCCATGGTGAATTTTCTATCATTTTTCTTAAAATGATTAGTCTCTGCCCAGCACGGAGGCCGGTCACCTTTGAAAGTATGTTCATCCATTTTGCTTTCTTGTTCTGGCCAGGGACTATGTGGTAGCTGTTTCTCATCCTTTCTGAATCTTTCTTCATTAGCAACTTCTTAGACCTGACAGGCAATTTGCCTGCCTGTCTTAACTTCTGCGTATGGAAGAAGGAAAAAGCTAATGACTTTTAGGTCATTGTATACATGTCCCTTAAACCTGTCTGGCTTTAGTTCACATTATTGCCACCTCATGTATTATGTTCCATCCAAACCAACTTCTGTCCTCCGTGTACTACATAACTTCTCAAACAATAAGCAAGTATTTATTAAGTGCTTTTTTTGTGCTATGCATCATGCTAAGGTGCTGGCAATACAAGGAAAGGAAGAAAATAAAAGACAGTTCCTGTTCCCTAAGAGCTCAGTATCTAATGAGTGGAAAACAAAACATGCCAATAACCATGAACAAACAAGATGCACATAATATCACAATAATTATGTCTAAAACAGAGGAAAGGGGATATGATTTCAAGGCTTCTTGCAGAAGGTGGATTTTTATTCGATGCTTGAAGAAAGTCAGAGCAACCATGATGAGAAAGTGGAAAGAGAGAACATTCCAGGCATGGGGGACAACCTTGAAAAATTCACTGAGTCAGGGAAGCTAGGTGGTGCAGTGGATAAAGCACTGGCCCTGGATTCGGGAGAACCTGAATTAAAATCCAGCCTCAGACACCTGACACTTACTAGCTCTATGACCCTGGGCAAGTAACTTAACCCTTATTGCCCCTCTCCCCCAAAAAATCACTGAGCCAGGAGGTAGAATTTCTTGTGAGAGAATTCACAAGGTGGCCATACTCATTGGATTATAGAGCACTTGGGAACTGAGAAGTATTAAGAAGTAAGAAGGAAAAGTAATAAGGGACCAAGAATTGAAGGGCTTTGAATGCCAAATTGAGGATTTTATAGTTGATCCTAGAGGTAATAGGGAATCACTGGAGTTTATTGTAGTTGAGCTTCTACTTCCAGGTCTTTGCATTCACTGTGCCCCCCATGCCTGGAATTTTCTCCCTCCTTATTTTGTTTTTTGGGACTTCTTGTTCCTTTCAGTGCTAGGCTTCATTATTTCCTCCCAAACAAAATTTTTCCCAGTTCCCTCATAGGGAGATACTCCCTTTCCGGCCCCCATGAACAGATTATGATGGATATGGGAAGAAAGAAATCAAGACAAGTTTTCATCCTTCCTAGCCTCTTTGAAATGAGAAGAAATTAAAGTCTTTTCATATTTAATTAAGGCAATCTGTGGGAAGATACTATATGAAGTAATCTAAAATTTATAGAGCCTGATAATTCTTCATTATTAAGTGATTAAAAAAGAAGAATGTATGGAGAAATACATTCATATAAAGCCTTCCTAACCAAATGGCACATCTGAATAAGGAAATTCATACAAGATTAGTGTCCTCTTCAAATTTGGGCCCTCCTTGTCTCTACCCTGGTCAATTGCAATAGCTTCCTAATTGATTTGCAAGAATAACTTCCCTATCTGATCCTGATCCCTATCACTTCCACACTGATGCCAAACCAATATTTTGGAGATTCACTCTCCAACACAAAAAGCTTCATTGGCTCCCTATTACCTTAAGGATAATAAGTGAAAAATTCAGTCTGACATTTACCTGTCACTTAGCTTTACAGACTTATTTCAAGTTACAGGCTTCTCCATACTCTGCTTTTACCAAAGTAAATGCCTCACTACCTAGAGGTAGCTAAATGATGTAGTGGATAGAGCACCAGGCCTGGGGTCCAGAAGTTCCAGCCTCAGATACTAGTTATTTGTCTCTGGGCAAGTCATTTAACCTTTGTTTACCTAAATTTTCTCATATGTAAAATGGAAGTAATAATAGCATCTACCTCCTGGGGGGGAGGGTGCTGTAAGGATCAAATGAGATAATATATTTTTGTTTGTTTGTTTGTTTTTTGGTGAGGCAATGGGGGTTAAGTGACTTGCCCAGGGTCACACAGCTAGTAAGTGTCAAGCGTCTGAAGCCGGATTTGAACTCAGGTACTCCTGACTCCAGGGCCGGTGCTTTATGCACTGCACCACCTAGTCGCCCCGAGATAATATTTTTAAAGTAGGTGCTTAATAAAAACTTTTTTTTCCTTTTCCCCCAGAAATGACCATTCATTTACTCATTTCCTTATTTATTCATTTATGTATGTTTATTCATTCCTTGGCTTATTCTTTCACCCATGTATTGATATATTTGTTCATTCTTTTATTATTTTATCCATTTATCTCTCTATCCATCCATCCATCCATCCATCCATCCATCCATCCATCCATCCATCCATCCATCCATCCATCCATCCATCCATCCATTTGACTGGTTTTAGGTGATGGAGTGTGTAGAAACAAAGACAGAGTCAGGAAGGCCTGAGTTTGAATTTCACATGAGTCATTTACTATATGTGAGACTCTGAGCCATTCATTTAGCCATTCTCAATCTCAGCTTCTTCATTTGTAAAATAGAGATGCTAATAATAAGCACCTACCTTTTAGGACTGTTATAAAACTCTAACGAAAGAATATATGTCAATGGAATTGCAAACCTCAAAGCGCTATACAGGGTGTCCTCAAAGATTAAATAAGACTTCTGGGACACCTTGAAGAAATGTAAACTCTTATTGTGTAGTTCTTTTCTCTCAGTAGAAAATCAGTTACTTGAGGTCAGGATTCATTTTTGTTTGTTTGTTGACTTGGATTATAAATTGTAGCAGTTTACGCACAGTAGGTTATTAATCAATATTTATTAAAACTGAATTCATTTGAGTCTATAAGCACTGCTGCTCTCTCATTGAATATGAACAATAGAGCATTTTGGGTTTGGAATCAGAGGACCTTGGTCCAAATACTACCTCCTCCACTTGCTAGTTGTGTGTCCTTAGACAAGTCCCTTTAATACTCTTGGTCCCACGCTTCCCATCTGTAAAATGAAAGGGTGGGGAGGGAATTGGGACCAGGTGTCCTTTTCAAGTCCAAATCTATTTTGCTCATAGAGAGTAACTTAAAGGTCTCTTTTCGCTGCAAATCTATAATCCTATATACAGAGTAACCTACTCAAATGTGCAACATATACAGTATAAAGTCTGAAATTCAGAGACAGAATTTGAGTTATGTAGAGATGAAACATCCCTCCTTCCCTCAAAACACACACACATGCACACACACACACATGTATACACACACAAGCTGTAAGCAATTTGAGATCAGGGATTGGCTTTTTTTGTTTTGTTTTTGAGGGGCAATGAGGGTTAAGTGACTTTCCCAGGGTCACACAACTAGTAAGTGTCAAGTTTCTGAGACTGGATTTGAACTTAGGTCCTACTGAATCCATAGCCAGTGCTTTAACCACTGCCACACCTAGCTGCCCCCAGGGATTGGTTTTAACCTTTCTTTGTTTCCTTAGCATTTTGCACAGTGCCTGGCACATAGTAGGCACTTAATAATTGCTTGCTGACTTGCCTTGCCTTGACACCACACACATACAATTCTTATACATACACACATGAATGTTAGCATGAACTACTTGAGATCAAGAAATGTTTTTTGCCTTTCTTTATATCTCCAGTACTTTGCACAGTTCCTGGCACATAGTAGGTACTTTAAAACCACTTGTTGACTTGCCTTACCACACACACTCACACATATTCCCAGAGTCCTGCTAGCTCACTTTGTGCATGGAGAAAATTCTTTAAAGGATTCTGGCCCTCACTTGGAGTAGCAATCGGGTTGTTCTTTAAGGTCTCCTCAGCAAGTAATTAATCCAATCCCCTCATTCCCCCACCTCTACCCCCTCACCCTGGCCCAACCAGTTCCAGGGCCTAATTTCCCCAATTGGGAAACACATCCCAGCCCCTGATGGCTATTTCTGACAAGTGAATTCGAGGATTGCTGAGCTTGTCATTTTTCCCCTTGAATTTTCATTTCCAAGTGTAAATTTGCGATCCCCATTCAGCTGTACATGCATTGGTACAAATGTGATTCATGAAGGGCGGATGATTCTGTGTCTCTAATACATTCAGCCGGAGGGCTCAGCGCTGCCTGTGCACCTGTTCAAAGCTACAGATTTTTATACTAGTTGCTTTAGAGTCATTTAAGCAGGTGACAACCTACATCTCGAAGAACACATAGTGGGAAATGTTAACAAGAGACTATAATGTGAAATGCCAGGGCTATTTAACAAGGAGCTTGTTAAAAGGATACAGGGATCTCCCTGAAAGGCAAAGTCCAAGTTGCTTCCATACAAATGGGAACTTAAAAGTTCTTTTAAGGTGGTTGCATGAATTAAGGAGACATGGAGTTATGCCACCATACTGAGTCCCAAGAAGAGAAAGTAGGCCCAAGGAACCAATCTGGAAGCAAGTAATTGAAGACCCCTGAGCAGGGCATCATTCTTGGATGTTCTATAAGACTTCTGTAGGGCTAATTTCCATAATTCAATGAATGAATGAATGATGAATGAATGAATGAAAGAATGAATGAATGAAATGAATGAATGGATGGATGGATGGATAGATGGATGGATGGATGGATGGATGGATGGAATGAATGAATGCAAAACATTTAAGCACGTAATATATGTAAAGGAGCAGCTAGATGGCAGAGTGGATAGAGAGCCATGCCTCAAATGAGAAAGACTCATATTCCTAAGTTCAAATCTGGCCTCAAGCACTGGAGCTGTATGACCCAGGGCAAATCACTTCACCCTGTTTGGCTCACTTTCCTCATCTGTTAAACGAGCTCAAGAGAAAAATGGCAAACTACTCCAGTATCTTTGCCAAGAAACAAACAGGGTCAAGAAAAATCAGACATGACTGGAATGACTGTCCACCACCAACAACACGTGCAAAGCAGGGTGCTAAGACCTGGAACTATGAATAGAGAAGTAAGACTATTTCTACTTTTGAGGGACTCACATTCTAATAGGGGGAGGCAACACACATAGAATATTTCAGCTTCTTGGCAGATGGAAAAACTCAGTGGTCCTTGGGGGTGCAGGGACCAAGCAGATGAATGGTCATGCCTCTTCCCTAGTCCCTAGTGTCCTTTCCTATGAATAGCATTGTGTCTGTCACTGAGGTTGAACCATTTGACATTTGCTAAGGGCTCCACGGGGGAAGCTCCCTTTTCTTATTTAAAAAAAATAACAAGTATTCAGTGCATGGCAAATGCAACATGGCAAAGAAGATAGATGTTAAGTCACAGAATTGAGAGGCCAAAAGATCTGGTTCTGACCTCAACTAATTGCATGACTATGAGAAAGTTACTTAATCTCTTAATGCCCCCTTCCTCTAACTTGTGGACTAGTTGCTAATCTGTATCAGTAAATGGGGTTTCCACACCAGGAGTTCTCCACATTGATAAAATCTCATCCAATCCAATACAAACCAAGTTGCCTTTATTAGTTTTTGATTCTGTATAGGACATGATGAAACATACGGCAGTGAATGGATTAAGAGTTGTCTCTGGGGCAGCTGGGTGGCAATGTGGATAAAGCGCCAGCCCTGGATTCAGGAAGACCTGAGTTCAAATTTGTCCTCAAACACTTGACACTTACTAGCTTTGTGACCCTGGGCAAGTCATTTAATCCTCATTGCCCTCATTGCTCTGGAATGAGGAAATCTCAGGTTCAAGTTTAACCTATGACGTGTATAAGCTATGAAACCATGCATAAGTCATCAAATCTCTCAGTGTTGCAGACCCTCTAAGACCTCACTTTGCAGGAAGGCAGTAAGTACAGGGGTTGTAGGCCTTGAAGCCCTGACAGACCTGGATTTGTATGCCAGGAAGTAATAGAAGGGAAAATGAAATAAGTTTTCTATAGTACCAACTAACTGCCAGGCACTAAGGCAACTGGGTGGTACAGTGGATAGAGTCCCAGGCCTGGAGTCAGGAAGGCCTGAGTTCAAATTTGGCCTCAGACACTTAGTAGCTGGGCAAGCTATTACTTAGTACCTGAGCAAGTCACTCAACTATCTTTTTTTTTTTTTTTGCTGGGCAATGGGGGTTTAGTGACTTGCCCAGGGTCACACAGCTAGTAAGTGTTAAGTGTCTGAGGTCTCATTTAAACTCAGGTACTCCTGAATCCAGGGCTGGTGCTCTATCCACTGTGCCACCTAGCTGGCCCTTCACTCAACCATCTTAACCTGAGTTCCCTCATCTGTAAAATGAGCTGGAGAAGGAAATAGCAAACCACTCCTATACCTTTGCAAGAAAAACTCTAAACTGAGTCATGAAGAATCAGATATGAGTGAAACAAATAAACACTATGCTAAGTACTTTATAAACTTTAGCTAATTTGGTCTTCACAACTACCACCGGGGTGGGGTAGGTACAATCACTATCCCCATTTTACAGATGAGGAAACTGAATCAAATAGAGATTAAGTGACTTAACTAGTGTCACACAACTAGTAAGTGTCTGAGGCTGGATTTGAACTCAGGTCTTGATGACTCCAGGCTCAGCAATCTATCCACTGTGTTGCTTAAGCCATGTGATATTAGACAAATCTCTTAACCTGCCTGGACCTCGGTTTCCTTCCCTGTAAAATGAGGGATGGAGGTAGATTAACTCTGATGTCCCTTCCATAAAACGGAGAGAATTTTCATATTGTTAATTCTCTACACTTGGTAAAGCCCTAGGCGATCTCTCTCCTTCCTTAAAGAAAGATAAAAATGTGTATGTCACTATGCAACCTGGTAACCCACTACATACTAAATATCAAATTCCAGGATTTTTCTCTCCCGAGAATTCTGAGATTAGCATCTTCTAAGCAGTTTCTCAATGCCAGCATTTTTTTTCTTGTTTATTTCCAAAAACCCACATTATGTTAATGCTCACTTTTCACTGTGACAGACCTAGGAGGAGAAGTACATCCAGGTGATTAGAAGGGAAGTCCAGGAGGCTTCTTTAAAGGGTCATTGATCTTCTGCACTAAGAAACTCGCTTCTTTTGACACTAGCTGTTAGGTGATCTTTCTAGACATCTATTTACAATTTCTTCTACCTTCAGGTTGTCAAGGTAAGGCTGATAGCCTGGCACCAGCCTGAAATTACCCAGATTAACCTGTGGATATGTCTTTCACACCTGAGGAAGTGTCCTGACTGTTGAATTTAGACCTGCAGGCCTGAAAAATGCCACATTAAAGTTAAACCCATCAAGGCAATGTGGCCTCAGTAAACCAACTCACCGGTATTGGCCATAGTTTATCCTGCAGGATGGCTGCCTTTGGTCCTTTTACTTGTATGACCTTGGGTAAGCTGCTTCACCTTGTAGGACTCAAATGGAAAATGCATCTAGCTAATCCTCTTTAAGGTTCCTTCCACTTCTAAATTCTATGATCCTATAGGATCGTATACTTCAACATCTGAGGCCAAATTCTTGGGAATGGATGTTTTCTAGTTAGCTCAAATCATAGAAGAAATAGTTCTACATTTCTTCTGCCTACTGGATTGTCAAAGTTCCTTAAAGGATGCCAGGCATACATCAAGGAATCAATCAAACAACAAGCAATGATTTTCATATTTGAATCCCTAACACTTAGCACAGAACTTGTGCTAAGTACTATATGTTTAATATTATTTTTCTTCCTCTCCCCCTCCCCTTTTCCCTTCCTTACTCCCTTGTTCTCTCCTTCCCTTCCTTCCTTTTCTTCCTTCTTCCTTCCCTTTTCCATCCTTCCTTTTTTCCTTCCTTCTTCCCTTCCTCTCTCTCCCTCACTTCTTTCCTTCCTCCCTCCCTTCTCCTCTTTTCTATCCTTCCTTCTTGCCTTCCTTCCTCCCTTCCTCTCGCCCTCCTCCGCTTCATTTTCTCCTTTCTTCCTTCCTCCCTCTCTCCCTTTCTACCTTCCAACCTTTCTTTCTTCCCTCCTTCCTAGCTCCCTCTGCAACTTTCTTCATTGCTTTTTTTCTTCCTCCCTCCATCCCTCCATTGCTTTTAAGAGATTCAATTCAAGTCAATAAATATTCTTTCAATGTATACTTTCTATAAGGGACTGTGTTAGGCATGGAACCTTTCCTAATCTCTACTGCACTTGAACCATATAATCTCTCTTTCTCCTTTGAAATTTATATCCACTGAAAAGAATTCAGAGATTATGGTCCCTGCTTCAAGAAATGTATAATACAGTCATGGAATAAGCCAAGAACATGAATATTGTGCTTTTACTTTTCTTATCAGTCTACCTTGACTTACTTACATACTTGTGTATTATTAGGCTGCTCTGCCTAGTTCCCATGTAGCTGAAGGATTAAATGTGCCAACAATGTCCCCTCACATCTGAGAGTCCTGAGGCAAAGCTCTGATTACTCCACCCTAGTAATGTCTCTGATTTGTATATGGAATTGTGTTGATTTCATCAAGCTCTAAGCCACTAAATAGCTTCCTGAAAGACATCAGTATTCACTCAAAGCAGTTTGGTCTATCCATTCACACAGACAAGACCAAGTGAATGAACAATCTTTACTATCCACATTTCAACATGCATCTCAATGAACATCCTGTGTGTTTTGTGCCACAGTATGTATATCTGGGACAGATAGTGCAGATAGACAATGAGCTGAGCACAGACTTGAATAGGACTAGAAGGGGGGTTGAATTTGGGTAAATTCAAATTCCCATGATGGCAAAGTTCCATCTTTTTTTTTTGAGCAATGAGGATTAAGTGACTTGCCCAGGGTCATACAGCTAGTAAGTCCCAAGTGCCTGAGGCCAAATTTGAACTCAGGTCCTCTTAAATCCGAGGCCAGTGCATTATCCACTATGCCACCTAGCTGCCCCAAAGTTCCATCTTTTTAATGCAAACTTTTTTTTTTCCAGTGTTACTATATCACATGAGACCAGAGATTCTACTCACTGTGTTGGAATAACTAAAAGATGAATATTATAGGGGAGGGCAAGGCAAAAGTCACATACTAGGTACAATCAGATTTTTACATATAACCAATAAGGATCCCATCAAGGAACTGGAAGGCAGGAATAGATAAGACATGTGACTGGAGTGAGAGATGACAGGTGAATACAGTGGTGCCACAGATCCCATCCAGTTGTTGAAGAAAAGGTATTGAAAGCATCCTTTGAATTTGATTGGCTTAGGGGACTCAATAGGCTCATAATTCCCTGGATGATTGGGTATAAACAGCCTCAAGGAGTTCCAGGCACTTTTTTGATTCATGGAGAACCATGATGGGCACCTGGGGCAAGGGAGCCTTGCTCAATAGAATCAACTTGGTTAATTCTCAATTCTCAATGCTTGTTGAATATCCTTCTTCTGACATGCTTAAGTAATTGTCCTTCTGTTAACTGTTGAGAAAAGAGGAGGAGAGGGGAGGGGAGGGATGAGAATGAAATAATAAATCTTTTCAAGTAACATCATGATATGTCTTCAAATTCTAACACATCTTTACTCCTAAGGGTTCAAAGAATTTCCACATATGCTCTTATATTTATCCTCACTGATTTCATTCTTCCTTTTTGGGAACAGAAACATTTTTCCCTGGATCTGTATGTGTAGAAATATTCTCAAAACATTTCAAAATATATAAAACATACATCCCTATCTTTATGCCTTACCAGTAGTCTCTATATTTCCATTGCAAAACATGCTGCCATATTCCATTTGCTTTTTTTAGCATTTTTATAAAAAGAAAAGCAGCATGCATCAGTGAAAAGAGTAATAAATTTGGAGTCAAAAGTTTGAGTTCTAGTCCCACACCTGTTTACTAACTGTATGATCTTAAACAAGCCACTCAGAAGTTCCTTTCAGAGTCTTAGGCAAGAATCCTCACCCTGCTCACATACATCATGGCTTGTTGTGGGCTGCAAATGTTGTAATACCTGGAAAAAGAATGTCTTTACAAACTGTAAAGTGTTATATAATTCAGAATCAAGAGTGAGACTTTGGAGAAAGAAATTGCAAACCACTCCAATATCATTGCCAGGAAAACCCCAAATTAGGTCACAAATAAAGAGACATGACTGAAATTACTCAACAACAACAGTCCAAAGGCTTTCTAAAGCACCAAAGTACCTACCACAAGCTGAGTGTAATAATAAGAAATAATAATGAATGCCTAGTATTGTTATAGTGCTTTAAAGTTTACAAAGAACTTAATATGCATCATCTTAAGCTTCACAATAACCCTGTGAAGAAGATGTTGAAGCTATTGGCCTTTTTGAGAGGAGGAAATTCGTGATCAAAAGGCTCTCCTTGCCTTACACAGATAGCAAGTCCTAGAATCATTGAATCCAAGCTTTAAAGCCATTAAAAATAATGACAATGGTTGTTAATAAAATAATAATAATAATGGCATTTATATAGCACCTTAAAATTTGCAAGACATTTTACAAAGATTATCTTACTTTATATTCACAACAATGCTAGGAGTTAGGTTATTATTATCATCTCGAATTTACAGTTGACAAAACTGAGGTAAACAAAGGTGAAATGAATTACCCAGAGTCACATATCTAGGCTGGATATGAATTCAGATCTTCTTGACTTTATCATTCAGAAACTCTGGAATTTTGATTCGAACCAAGTGAAAATATCTGATTTTTGTTGTTGCTGTTTTGGGGAGAAGGGTGAAGGGATGATAACAAGTATTAATTAATTGCTACAATGTGCCAGACACTGTCTAAATACTTACAGGTATTATCTCATTTGATCCCAACAACAACCCACTTATGTAGGTGCCATTATAATTTCATTTTACAGTTGAGAAAATTGAGGTAGACTGAGGTTAAGTGACTTGCCACATTATATAGCTAGGAAATATATAAGGCTAGATTGAATTCAGGTCTTTGAACTCACATCTTTCTTAGTGAAGACTCAGTACTCTATCCACTGTGCCATCTAGCTGCTTAGGTTATAATGGTGGTGGTTGTTATTGTTACAATTCCCTATTTTATAGAAGAGGAAACTAAGGCCCAAGAAAATTAATTGGTCGGCCCAAGATCACAGAGACAGCAACAGACAAAGCTGTGTGGTCAGATATACGTTTTGGGAATATAAGTCTTTGTGAAGGATGACTTAGAGAAGGGGGAAGGCTTTAAGCTAAAAGACCAGTTAGAAGGATATTATAAGGTCCAAGGGGACACAAAGAGAGTCTGAAAACAAGGTCGTTGTGATAGGAATGCAAAGAAGGCATCAGATCAGGGGGAAATAAAAGTTATGGATGTAGGCTCAAAAGACCTAGTAACTGAACAGCTCTATGGAGTGAGTGGCTGAGAAGAATTGAAGATGACTGAGATCCTTGCTATGGGTGGCATATACCTTTACAGCAAACCTGGAAACAAGCTGTAAGAGTCATCAATACCGTACACATGTGAAGCTATAACGTGCTTCCCGGAATGAATGAACAAAACAACACGCTAATCAAATATGGCAATAAGAACACGTAATAATTACCAACTGCTAGAGGCGCTTTTTAAACTTTCAGTACTTTTGGGGTAGTTTGCATCTAAATTAAAATTGAACTTCAAAGCACTCAGATGAGGATGCATTTTCTAAGCATTTTCAAAAAAAAAAAAAAAGTGAAAGACGGTCCCTGATTAGCATGAAGCTTCATACCAGCTGCTTGTTACTGTTTCAGGGAATAGGGTAAAAATCAACCCAGAAAATAGCAGGGGGTGGGGGGGAGGGGGAAGCCATCTTGATCATCTGAGACAAGTGTTTGGAATCCATTAATTTTTTCGTGAATTATTTACGTCCATGGCTCAACTGTGCAGCTCATCCTCCCTACCCTACCTCATCGTATTTGTTTAGATCCCCTACTGATGACACAAGAAAACACCTCTTTGGAAAATCTCTTAAGGCCCACTTTCAACAGCAATGGAGATGTGGCTTTAGGTGGCTTATTCCAGGAGGACTATAAGGTACTAAATAATTATGGTGGCATTAATAAAGAAATCCTCCCTTCTGTTGATGGGGAAAAAGGGAGGATGGGGGTGCAGGATGAGGACCAGGAAGAGAGTCTTTAGTTACCCATAAGAGCTCTGATGAAAAGTATAGGATCATAGATACAAAGCTAGAAAAGAACTTAAAGACCATCAAGTCCAACCCACCCATTTTACAGTGGAGGAACCCGAGGCAGAGTCAGGTTAACTCAACCGGGGGCACACAGCTAGTAAATTTATGAGGTAGTATTTGAACCCAGATCTTCCTAATTCCAAATCCAAAGCCTATCCATAATGCAACCTTACATTATTTCTGACAAAGCCTACATGGCCCCTAGAAAACTGAAAGGGAGAAAAGCAATTATCAAGAAGAGATTGGTGGATTTTGTATCCACAAAGTCCTTTAATGATTAATGTAATGACAACCTTAAAGACTAAGGGACTCATCAATACATGACTATCCCACAATTTCTGGACTAAAGAAAAAACATACTACCCATCTCCCAATAGAAAGGCAATGGACTCAGGTTACAGACTGAGGTAAATGTTTTTGGATGTGGCCAATGCAGAGATTTATTTTCCCTGACCCTACGTGTTTATAACAGGGATTTAAATTTTCTTGCTTTCTTCATAAGAAGAGGAAGGGTGGCAGATGGAAGGGAGACAATGCTTAAAATAAAAGTTAATTTTTAACAAAAGAATGCCTGTGAACTCTTTGAGAGTAGATAACATTTTTTATTTGTGTTTCTGTTGTGACCAAGTCACTTAGCAGCCACCTATTACCTAGTAGGTGCTTAATAAATGCTTTTTGACTGATATAGATAAAACTACAGAAATTTTGGATCCATATTGGTCTTGAAGAACAGAATCAGACATCTTTAATCAGTGGGTAAAAGAAAGATATACCTTTTCATCTAGCAATACCCCGATTAGGACTATTTCCCAAGGTGATTAGGGAAAAAGGAAAAGGACCTGTATTTATAAAAATACTTAAAGCAGCTCTTTTCTGGTGACAAAGAATTGGAAATTGTGGGGATGCCCAGGAATTAATGAATGATTGGACCAAGTTGTGGTAATATGATCATGATGGAATGCTGTGCTATAAGAAATGATGAGTTGATGATCTTAGAAAACCATATATAAACTAACATGAAATAATGAAGAGTGAAATGAGCCAAACCAAGAGGAATGTTGTGTATAGTAACAGCAACATTGTTTTAAGAAACTTTTGAGTGGCTAAGTCATTTTGACTATTATAAATAGCTAAATTTAGGGGGCAGCTAGGGTGGCGCAATGAATAGCGCTCTGGCCCTGGATTCCGGAGTACCTGAATTCAAATTCAGCCTCAGACACTTGACACTTACTAGCTGTGTGACCCTGGGCAAATCAACCCCCATTGCCCCGCAAAATAAATAAATAAATAAATAAATAAATGAATAATTGAATAAATGAATGAATAAATAAATAAAGTAAATAAGTAAATAAGTAAATGAATAAATGAATGAATGAATGGATAAATAGATAAATAAATAGCTAAATTATCTACAAAGGAGCTATGAAAGAAGACATTTTCTACACCCAAGAAAAGAACTAATAAATAGATGTATAGAATGATTTTACATATATAGGTATATATGTGTGTAATATATACATATATACACACATATTTGTATGTAATGGTAGTTATCTCTAGAGTTGGGTGGAGTTGGAAAGGGAAGCAAAAAAAAGGAAAAAGAAATTTATGTCATAACTATCATATATTTAAAAAGGAATAACAAATTGTATATAATAGACTTACAGTTTCATGTGCAAACATATTTTCCCTATTCTATGATGTTCTAGAAATGCTTGTTTTAAAAACTCAGAATAAAATTAATAAAATTAAAAAATAAGAGGTTTAACCCAAGGGAGTGATACAGTCAAAGCAGATGTTAGTGAGAGTATACAGGCAGCAGGATGGCAGGTGGATTGGAGAGGAGATAGTGAAGGAAAGAAAGCTAGGAAGAACTATGTATTACTAGTTTAAAAGCAATGAAAACCTGAACCAGGGTAGATCTAATTGATATAACAGGGAAGAAAGGTCAGATAAAGAGATAAAGTAGAAGCAAAAATGTCAGGACTTGAAAAAATGAATTGATGTTCTAGAGGGGAAGAGGAAAATTCAAAGAGGAATCTAAGGTTAATAATGAATAGGGTAATTAGGAGGATGACTTGACAAGACACATTAAGCTAGTTTCCAGTATTTTATTGTGACCCTCATTAGCTTAATGCTGTAGTTGTCTTTGTCTTTATAATCTCAGTCTGTGCTTCCTTATGAACAAATAGAATGCAACTCTTTGATGGAAGGGATTATTTAGTTTTACCTTCCCCCATCCTGTTGCTTTTTGTCATCCCCCACCTTTTTATTTTAACCAAATTCCTCACTGGTAAAATAGATTTTGATGCCCAACTGAGTATGTGTACATATATATACATGCATACACACACACATATATTCCCTCTTTTAACCATTCAAATGAGAGTGAGATTCAAGTGTTGCCTGCTTCCCCAATATTTCCCCCTCCACTATAAAGCCCTTCCTTTCATGTGTTTTTTTTTTGGGGGTGCAATGGGGGTTAAGTGACTTGCCCAGGGTCACACAGCCAGTAAGTGTCAAGTGTCTGAAGCCAGATTTGAACTCAGGAACTCCTGAATCCAGGGCCAGTGCTTTATCCACTGTGCCACCTAGCCTCTCCCTCATGTGTTTTTTACATTAGATAATTTACACATGCTTCCTCTCCCTTCCCACTTCTTTGCAGTGTACCCCTCTTTCTCACCCATCCATTTTTAGGATCATCTCAATATAATTGACTCATTTCTTTGCCCTCGGTCTATGTAGCATCCTTCTAACTATCCTAGTAATGATAAAGTTCTTAGGAGTTATAAGTATCATCTTCTCAGATAGGGATGTAAACAGTTTAACATTATTGAGTCCCTTATGATTTATCTTTCATGTTTACCTTTTTATATGTCTCTTGTGTCTTGTATTTGAAAGCCAAATGTTCTATTCAACCCTGCTCTTTTCATCAGGAATACTTGACAATTCTCTATTTCACTAAATGTCCAATTTTTCCCCCTGAATAATAATTAGTTTTCTTAGAAAGGATGTTCTTGGTTGTAATCCTAGCCCTTTTGTTTCCTGTATTATCACATTCCAAGCCTTTTATTCCTTTAAGGTAGAAGCTGCTAAATCTTGTGTGATCATGACTATGGCTTCACAATATTTGAATGATTTCTTTCTAGATGCTTGAAGAATTTTCTCTTTTACCTGGGAGTTTTGAGATTTGGCTATAATATTCCTGGGAGTTTTTAGTTTTGGAATATCTTTTAGGAGGTGATTGGATTATTTTGAATTTTATTTTACCCCATGGTTCTAAGACATCAGAGCACTTTCCCTCAATAATTTCTTGAAATATCTATGCTCTTTTTTATCATGACTTTTAAATATTCCAACAATTCTTAAATTATCTTTTCTTAATCTATTTTTCAGATTAGTTGTTTTTTTAAATGAGATATTTCATATTTCTTCTATTTTTCCATTCTTTGACTTTGTTTCATTGATTCTTTTTTATATTATGTATTTTATTTTCCCCAATTACATGGAAAAACAACTTTTAACATATGTTTTTAAAAATTTTTATTCCCAAATACTCTCCCTTCCCTCTCTTTCCCCACTCCTCTCATTGAGAAGGCAAGCAATTTGATATAGGTTTTACATGTGTAATCATGGAAAACACATTTCCATTTTAGTCATGTTTTAAAAGGAAAAATAGAACAAAAAAACCCAAGAAAATAAATCTAAAAAGTATGCTTTGATCTGTATTCAGATCCATCCATTCTTTCTCTGGGATAGATAGCATTTTTCATCATAAGTCCTTCATAGTTGTCTTGGATCATTTAATCGCTGAGAATAGCTAAGTCATTCACAGCTGATTATCTTAGAATATTATTGTTACTGGTGTACAATGTTCTCCTGGTTCTACTCATTTCCCTTTGTATCAGTTCATGTAAGTCTCTCCAAGTTTTTTTCTGAGAGCAGGATGCTCATCAGTTCTTATAGCACAATAATACTGGATCATAATCATATACCACAACTTGTTCAGCTATTGTCCATTGATGGGCATTGCTCAATTTGTAATGCTTTGCCACTAGAAAAGAGCTACTATAAATATTTTTGCACATATATGTGCTTTATTTTTTGTTTTTTCGTCTTTTGTGATACAGACCTAGCAGTGATATTTCTGGCTCAAAGGATATGAATGGTTTTGTAGTCCTTTGGGCATAGTTCCAAATTGTTCTCCAGAGTGATTGGAGCAGTTCACAACTCCACCAAAGAGTGCATTAGATCCAATTTTTCTAATCCACTCCAAAGTTCCTCATTTTTCTTTTCTGTCTTACTAGCCAATCTAATAGGCATAAGATAGTATCTCAGAACTATTTTAATTTGGATTTCCCCAATCAACAGTGATTTAAAGCATTTTTTTTCATATGGGTATAGATAGCTTTTGATTACTTCATCTGAAAACTAACTGTTCATATCTTTTGATCACTTACCAATTGGGAATGGCTCTTATTTTTATAAATTTGAATAAGTTCTCTAGATGTTGATTTATTCTTCAGATGTAACTGGGCTCAGTTTGCTAACAAATACTTTCTTGAAGGGCTCCTTTTTCTTTAAAGCTTTAGCCCTTTTGGGGTCTATTAACTTGTCATCCAGCTTCTGTTCTTTAAGTACCAAGATCTTATCAACACTGGCAGCATCTTTGGAAAGAAAAAATCCAAATACCTTTGGGATCTCATGATAGGATCTCCTTTAATTGTATAGTCTACAACCTCTCTAAAACAACACAGGCATTCATTGAGGGCTTCCTTGCTCCTATCCTTGCTTAGCCCTTCAATAAACATTTTATTGTTGTCCTGATGGTTCTTGCTCATGTTGATTTTAGGGCACTTAGAAAACTCTTCCCACATTGCTGTACTTGTTCATGTCCTCTATGGTCATGTGGCTGTCATCTGGGGGCAGGTGGCATGGAAAGGGAGTCTCATGGAAGCATTGTATTTAAAATGGGGACAGAAGAGTGCACTGCTATTTTCAAAACTGGTTTGGGGGATTTGGAAGTTTTCCTCACTTTCAAGGTAGTATGAGCCAGGGACAGGTGTGGTTACTGATCTCCTGTTGGGGTTCTGGTCACTATCCAGGAAGGGCCCCATGATCCCTTGCAGTCTCATACAATACTGTTCCTTAGGGACCTTGTTCCCTTGGGACCAGAAGAAATGCTGCTCTTCAGGGATTCTGATACTTTATGAGCAAAAGTGATCCTCTCTGAGGGGCAGCTAGGTGGCGCAGTGGATAAAGCACTGGCCTGGGATTCAGGAGGACCTGGGTTCAATCCCGCATCAGACACTTGACACTTACTAGTCGTGTGACCCTGGGCAAGTCACTTAACCCTCACTGCCCTGCCAAAAAAAAAGTAATCTCTCTGCCCTTGAACTGTGACCTGGAAGTGAGTATAGGCAATGGAGTTACCAATTAGGCATCTGGTCCTGAGTCCATCATTAGCACAGGGGTCCCTGTAATCTCTTTCTGATCAGTTGACTGATCCCTTTACCATCTCTGGCTTGGAAGAACTGCTACTTTTTCTTAAAATGATGGAAAAATCAGGGGCAGCTAGGTGGTGCAGTGGACAAAGCATTGGCCCTGGAGTCAGGAGGACCTGAGTTCAAATCCAGCATCAAACACTTGACACTTGCTACCTGTGTGACCTGGGCAAGTCACTTAATCCTCATTGTCCCACCAGAAAAAAAAGGAAAAATCTACACATATTTGTTCACCATCTAGATTGATGATTCTTTAAGATTTAGGACAACCTAATCCCTTAACCTTGAGCTAGAATAATAATTCTAGAGCTTAAAGAACTTGGGGATCATCAAGTGCAACCTCCCTCTATTTACCATAAGAAAACTGAGTCCTAGAGAGGTTAAGTGTCTTATTCAGGGTCACATTGCTAGTAAGCATCTGACATAGGATTTGGAATACAGATCATCGTGCAAGTCCATTATTCTACCCACTGTATCACCTAACTCCCCCCTCCACCCCACCAAAAAAAAAAAAACACTCTTACTATTTCAAGGGGTTACTGTGAGGACCTACTGAAATGTATATATGTGCTTATTATAACCATACTTAAATACTTTGATCACCCATTGACCAACTTTTTTTGCTAATGAATATCTTTAAGCAGTATACTAACTGTTGCTGGGCCAATATTCAAAGCCCCATCACTTAGAATTTTTTTGAGTATGTGCTCTGCTGACTTCACTTGCAAATCTATAGGGATAAAAAAGATCTAAGGGGCGCCTCTCTTCCTAATGTAAGTCTACTCAATCATGTAGTAAGCACTGAAGCAAATAAAAGCAAAAAGAAAGATAATCCCTATCCTCAAGGAGCTTACATTCTACTAGGGAAAGAAAAAACATAAAAGAGAGATGAAAAGAAGGTGAGATTTAATCTGAGTTGTGAAGGAAGCAGAGGAGCTGAGGGGTAGAGAGTTCCAGGCATGAAGGACAACCACTGAAAAACATGGAGTTGGTTGATAGAGTGTCTCATATGAGGAAAAAGAGCGAGCTCACCAGTATCACAAGATTGCAGAGTATGTGGAAGGAGATTACGTCTACAAAGTTTACAAATATTAAATGTGCAATATAATCATAAGATATTGCTGTTACATGGGGAACGTGAAGGGATAACCCCAGTGTATTTCACTATTATTCATACTGTTAAAGCTAAAATTCTAGCTAAAACTATCTAAAATATCTAATGAGTGGTCGCCATAAATTATAAGCTTTATCAAGAGTTAGACCTTTAAGCATTTATTAAGGAGAATAAGAATTTGGTAAAGAGAGAGAGAAAGACCTAGATTCCTCTATCTATTAAAGGGAGAGAGCAGTCATAGCTCTTCTCTCAGCCAGAGTCCACAGCAAGAAGAGAGAGTCAGAGCGCCAGGCTCCCCCTTCTTCCTCCTACAAGCAAACGTCACTTCCTGACACCAAAGAAAAGACAAATGATCTTGCCCTCAGAGACCTTCACCTCATGGTGGAGCTTTTTTACAGTAAGTCTCCAGCAGGTGCATCATTTCAATCATTACAATATGAGGAGGACCTACAGCATACTGGGTGGACCCCTATAGCAATCTTATGGGAGAATGTGGATAAGAGGTGCCCACAGTGGCTCATGATCTGCATTTCTGGAAGGAACACCCAAATTGATAAGATTATAGATTCCTAGGGGATATCAAAGTCTCTCCAAGGCTGAGCAAAGGTCACACACATAGAAGGCATTTAATAAATATTTCTTAAATGAATGAATGAATGAATGAATGAATGAATGAATGAATGCATGCATGAATGAATGAAATAAGCATCCAAAGGGTAACTAGGTGACACAGTGGATAGAGCACCAGCTCTGGAGTCAGGAGGACCCAGTTCAAATCCGGCCTCAGACATTTAACACTTACTAGCTATGTGACCCTGGACATGTCACCTTAACCCCAATTACCTCACAAAAAAACCAACCAAAACACCAAACAAAAAAAAAACAGAATAATTTCATGAAATAAGCATCCAAAATGGTGACATGGAAGATGCAAATTTGTAGAGTGTAAACTTAATTTGGGGTGAAATGAATCATAAAAAAAAGGAGCTCTTGTCAACATTGGAAACCCTGCTTCTTACCAGGCTTCCTACTCATTGCTTTGACCTGAGCATTCCCCAAGGTGGCCCTGCTGGGTTTTGTGTGAGGCTATTCTGGAATGATGTTTTTGACAGGCTTGCTATAAATTGTTGCTGCAGGAGGCCCTTTCTTTCAGTGATGGTAGAGTTATTAAAGAACAATGCCTGGAGATATTTGGAATTAAAGCCCTGTTATTGTCTTCCTCTTGACAACATATCTTCCACTCTCAGAACTAAGGGAGAAAAAGAAAAAGAGAACACAGCTGCTGTATTGACTAAACTTCCCACTCTATGGGTTTTCTAAAACTTATATGCTGATTTTTTTTTAATTCAACTCATCAAGCAGACTCTCCATCTAAGTTAGGGACACCCTGGTGGTGCAGTGGGAAGAATCTTAGATTTGGAATGTCTTGGCTCTCAAATTTACTCTATGATGTTGGCCAGATCTCTTAATTTCCTGGGTTTTAGGTTAGTGTTTTTTTTTTTTTTTTTTTTTTTTTTGGTAAAACGGGGAAGAGAATATTGTCTTTCTGGACTTTAAAAAAAAGTGAGTGGATTTTTGAGGACATGATTCTCTATAATATTGAGACAAAAAAAAAAGTTGGGGATACTTAGCATGGTCCTCTCAAATGTTTTTTCCTCTTCATCTGGGGGTGTGTTGATAGTATATGTGTGTGTGTGTATATGCACACACGTACATATATACATATATACATACATACATAAAAATACACACATGTGTTTGTATATAGAGAGACAGAGAGATAATTTCAAACCATTGGTTTTAATTTTAAAGAAACTGAGGGGGGAAAAAAACAAAACTTTTATTTCTATTTTATAGATTCATGTCCTTGAACTTAGCTTGGCCCAACCAGCAAGGTCAAAATAATCACAAACAACAATGTTTGAGCCCCACTGCATGGATGCAGTGGTCTATGATTTCATAAAACCAATTTGGGGCTTGAACACCATTGATATTTTTTCTGGAGGCTTTCTTTATAAACAGAAAATGTGTTGGGTTTTTTTTCCATTAAATAATGAAAACTAGGCAAAGCTCGTCTACATTTTCAAGCTGATATAAAACCACTGAGCAATTATCTGACAAGCACTGATTAAGTGTCTGTCATATGTTAGATTCTAGTAGTTCAATGGCCCTCTGGTCTCATCAATGTGGATATTGCCTCTAGTATTGTCTCCATGCTTAGTCACCATCCGTGACTGCCTCTCCTATGGTGCATTGTCCATGACCTCCATAAGTTTGTATACAAGAGCCTACCCAACATGGTGGATGGCCTCTTCAAACTTCCTTGACAATAGACAAGATAGCAATGTTGAACAAGCAAGCTTTCCATTGGTTATCTTTCACCTCTCCACTTTAAAGGCCAGCCTGTCTTCTTTATTGACCATACATTTTCTTCAATGTTATCCTTTACATTGTTTTGCCTATGTATTCTTTGTTCTAAAATGTGATGCACCCACTACACACCTCGCCATTGTCCTTTGATGACCCCTTCAATTCTAAGAGTTTTAAGGGTTCCCTGAATGTAAAGTCCTTGAGATCAGGGGCTATTTTTTGTTTGTACCTTTGTTCCTGAATCCTCTTAGAACTAAAGAAGCAAAACAAACCACATAAGTTCTTATTCTCAAAGAGTTAAATCTTATTGGGTTTATAATTTAGGAAAGATATTTTGTTTGTTTGTTTGTTTTGCAGGGCAATGGGGGGTTAAGGGACTTGCCCCAGGATCACACAGCTAGTAATGTTTAAGTGTCTGAGGTCGGATTTGAACTCAGGTCCTCCTGAATCCAGTGCTGGTACTTTATCCACTGCGCCACTTAGCCTGCCCCCAGAAAGACATTGATAAAGTAAGGAATGTCCAGAGAATGTCAATCCTGATAGTGAAGTACCTTGAATTCTAGGTGACAAGCCATGTCAATTAATATTTATTAAAACATCTACTTATAGGCAAGGCACTGAGAATACAAAGAAAGGGGGGAAAATGGAAAAGAAAAAAAAAAATCCCTACCCTCAAGGAGCTCACAGTCTAACTGGGGAGATAAAATGCAGCAACATTTACTAGTGAGCTGTTTTATAGGATAAAATTGGGTATTCTCAGAGGATAAGGCACTTAAGATTAAGGACTTGAGAAAATTTTTTCTTAGAAGGTGGGACTTAGCTGGGACTAGAAGGAAAGTCCAGGTAAGCTAGGAAAGTGTAAATATGGGGAAAGAGCCATCCAAAGATTTGAGGATAGCAGAAAAAATTGCCAAGTCAGGAGATGGAGTGTTGTGTTCTAGGAGCAACTAGGGAGGCCTGTGTCATTTGATCACAGATTATTAGCGAAGGAAGGTAAAAGAGGACTGGAAAGGTAGGAATGGTCCAAATAATGAAGGATTTTGAAAGTTAAACAAAGGATTTTATATTTGAGCTTAGAGGTAATAGGAAGTCACTGGAGTTTGTTGACTATGGGTGCAATACCCTCAGACTTGCATTTTAGGAAGATGAACTTTATACCTGTGCAGAAGATGGAGATGAAGAGAGGAGAGACCTGAGGGAGAGCAGACAACAGTCTATTGCAATTGTCTAGCTATTTGGTGATGAGGACTTCAACAGAGTGATGCAGGGTCAAAGGGGAGAATTGAGGCACATAAGATAGGTAGTATGCAGGTAGGACAGTACAATGGGAGTTGGACTACTGATTAGATATTGGAGTGGAATGATAAGAGAGCATGAGAAATGAAGAATGAAACTAGGTTATGAACATTGGTTCAGTGGAGATTGTGGTGACTCTTGACAATGATAGGAAGGAGGGAGGGAGGGAGGGAGAGAGAGAGAGAGAGAGAGAGAGAGAGAGAGAGAGAGGGAGAGAGAGATAGAGAGAAGAAGAAGAAGAAGAAGAAGAAGAAGAAGAAGAAGAGGAAGAAGAAGAGGAAGAAGAAGAAGAAGAAGAAGAAGAGGAAGAAGAAGAGGAAGAAGAAGAAGAAGAAGAGGAAGAAGAAGAGGAAGAAGAAGAAGAAGAAGAAGAAGAAGAAGAAGAAAGGAAGGAAGGAAGGAAGGAAGGAAGGAAGGAAGGAAGGAAGGAAGAAAGATAAAGAAAGAAAAGAAATGAAGAAAATGCCTTGGGTATGGGAAAGTTCTTGAGTTGAGCTTTGAAGGTAACTGGGATTTCAAGAGGCAGAGGATACCAAGGGGGAAGCATTTCAGACATGGTGGCCAGCCAGCCTGTGCAGAAGGGAGGAGGTAGAATATAGACCATTTCATATGGGTACCAGGAAAGAGGGGTTGGACTAGCCAACTTCTGAAGTAGCTGCCCACTCTGACTATCAAAGTGGGCTGGATTTGGCATGTAGGGATCAATTTTCGAAGCTCAGTTCTATCACATCTGTGAACATGGAGTAATCATTACCTATATGGGTCTCAATTTCCTCATCTACCAAATGAGGCAGGTGGAACATCTCACCTTTAAAATCCTCTCTAGCTTGAAATCTAGGAAGCTAGGCTTCTATGACTTGAAATGTACTTTCCTGAAGTTTGGCAGGCTGGTGATCAAATCAGACTTATTACAATGAATCTATCATCTCACCCCTCATGAACCGTCCTTTCACCAGCACTGATGCATGGCATTAATAATTTTCTTCACCTTCTCATCGTGTGAAATTATTGATCCTGTCTTTTCATCAATCCTTCATACAGGAGGAGGTTCCAATATTGTCAGCCTTCCTCTCTTCTTTTAATATCTCCCCAGCTACAATGCTTCCCCCCTCAAATTACCTAGCATTTATTTTAATGGTTTATTTAGGTAGCTAGGGGCACAAGGGGGCACAGGGCTTGGAGTCAGGGAGATGTAAGTTTGAATTTTACCTCAGAAACTTAGCAGTTGTATGACTCTAGGCAAGTCCTTTAACCTTTCTGTGCCTGTTTTGTTCCTCTTGTAAAATGGGAGTAATAATAGTACCTACCACTGAGGGTTGTTGTAAAGATCAAATGAAAAGTGCTTTGCAAACTTTAAAATACTATATAAATGGTATCATCCCTTTCATATCATTATAATGCATATATTTTGCGTGTATAGAAATGTATGTATGTGTATATGCATACAGACATATGCACATACATACATATATACATACATACATACATACATATACATAGGGTAGCTAAGTGGTGCAGTGGGATAAAGCACTGGGCTTGGAATCAGGAAGACATGGTTTCAAATCCAGCCTCAAAAACCTTAATAGCTGTGTGACCCTGGAAAGTCACTAACCCTGTTTGCCTCAGTTCTCATCTATAAAATGGGGACACAATGGAGGAAAAATGGCAAATCACTCAGTATATTTTTCAAGAAAACCCACAGCCAATGGGGGCATATAGAGTGGATATGACTGAACAACAACACAAACCTATATATGACACATTTATATTTTGCATATGCACTTATATATGCATGCACACCTGACTATTAATATATGCACATGCATATGTGTATAATATAAAAGTATACATACACATGATGGATATATACATACACACACATTATGTACAATCCTATGCATGTGTATACACTTATAAACACACACATGCAATACACCTATGCATTCTCATATACTTATTTATGCATACAGATGCACATTATTTTACACATGGACATACATTACTGTGCATGATGTGTGCATATGCATACATGCATATTTGTCAATAGAACATAAGCTCCTTAAAAGCAGGAATAGCTTACTCCCACACTCCCATCCTACTCTTTCATTTTGACTCTATAAATCTAGCCCTTTTATCTTAACCCTATATCATGAAAAGTGATGTAAACCAGGTAAGAGGAAGCTAAATTACCCACCTCTAGATTCCACAGCCCAACATTTTTTCCTATTAGAAACGATCATTTACTTGCCTTGAGGAGAAAACATGATCCCATGGATGAAGAACAGTTGACATTTTTTTAAGATAACAACAAAAAAAGCACCTCCTTCAGGAGATGCCCATCACTGTCACCTGCACTACAGATGTTTCTAAGCTCCTGGGCAGTGATTAAATGACATCTGATGTTAGTTCAAGATGAGAGATCACAAAGTACCTTCTGAACAAGAGTCTGATGGCAGCGTGAATGACATTTTGAAAACTGTGACTTTCCTGGCTGAGAGGTGACTGTCTAAAAGGGCTCACATGGCATTCATTTGTTAATGACACAGTAAGACCCCAGAGGAAGCTTTCTTGTGGGAACAATCATCAGGTAGAAGACTAAATGTGATATGCTAAGCTTCAGAAAGCCATGTTAGAAGGAGACATTTCCTCTTTTGTTGTTACTTCCAAGGCTTATCCCAGTGCCCTGCATGAACAACTAAAATGCTTATTGACTGACTGAATATTTGAGATACGAGATAGAACATTGGTGAATTTTGGTTCCTGTCTTTTGTTTTTACAGTAGTTATTTTCTCTTACACATCTCCCCTCACTGAGCCTTTTTTGTGTTTGTTTGTTTGCCTTTGCTTTGGGTAAGGCCAATTGGCTTAAGTGACTTGCCCAGGGTCACACAGTGTCAAGTGTCTGAGGCCGGATTTTGAACTCAGGTCCTCCTGAAATCCAGGGCTGGTGCTCTATCCCACTGAGTCACCTAGCTGCCCCCCTGAGCCTTTTTTTGTAAAGCAAAGACATTTAAGAAAAAACAAACATCATGGTGACTCTCTGAAAGTGTACACCAGAGCCTATATCCACAGCTCCTTCATCTCTACAAAAAGAGGAAGGTGTGTCCTATTCATTACTCTAAGACGGAGGCTGCGTCTCTACAATTCATCAATCTCGCTTCTTTATTATCAAAGTGACTAGAAAAAGAGTTAATACTGGGTAAATGGCTCTGAACAAATCTTGTAAATTCTTGGTATAGCAGGCACCCTCTTCAATTCTGTAAATTGTTGAATAGATGCTGACGTGCCTTGACAGGGAAGTTTCCTTCCTGGAACTAAACCAGCACAATCGCTTATTTTGTCAAAAGTTAAAAAAAAAAAATAGTTACATGATCATCTTCACTGTGTTCATTTTTGTCTTGGTTCTCCTGTCTTCACTCTATATCAAGGCAAATAGGTCAAAAAAGGAAAGATTTTTCCCCTAATATCTGTAGCCAATTTCTTGAATCTATTTTTTATTTGCTTATTTTTCTCTTTCATGGAGAGAGAACTAATGACTTCTTTTACCTTCAACAAGTGAAGCTGTTTATCCTCACCTAAATCTATTCCTCTGCTCCAAGGTCACCTGCTGATTGCTAGGTAAAGCGAAAAACATTGATTTTTTTGAGAGATGAACCTGAACTGTCAGCATCCCCAACTTTACCCTGTTAAAAATGATATATTTCAGAAGTGGATGGCTTAGTCTATAGCATGAATGGTTTAACCTGTTTGGGGCATGTCATGGACCCCTTTATCAGACTGGTAAACCTATATACCTTTCTCAAAATAATATATTTTTAAAAAAAATAATCAAGGCAGGGGCAGCTAGGTGGGCATAGTGGATGAGAGTGCCAGTCCTGGATGGTCAGGATACCTGAGTTCAAATCTGGCCTCAGACACTTAATACTTACTAGCTGTGTGACCCCTGGGCAAGTCACTTAACCCCATTTGCCTCACTAAAAAAAAAATCAAGGCAATGACACATTTTTATTTATAGGTTAATAAAAATAAAATGTAATATTGTTTTCCCCACTCTGGTGCATAGACCAAAATCTACCTCATGAGTTCAAGGTCAGGAGGTCAGAAGTTCCTGGATATTGATGATAGTTGTCCAACAGTAGTTGGTCTCCACAACACTGTTAGAGAAACAAGGGGGGGTGGAGGTGCTGCCCCTTCCCCCCCAAAAAAAAAAATAGAGAAACAATTTATGTATAACTGGCCACACAAAAGACATTGATTAAAGTGCTCAGACAGTATTGATGAGAATGAAATACATGTTGGGTAGTCCCACAAAAAATTTCAAAATATTATTCTTATTATTATTATTATTATTTTGCGAGGCAAATGGGGATTAAGTGACTTGCCCCAGGGTCACACAAACTGGTAAGTGTCAGTGTCTGAGGCCGGATTTGAACTCAGGTACTCCTGAATCCAGGGCTGGTGCTTTATCCACTGCTCCACCTAGCTGCCCCCCAAAATTTCAAAATTACTATGTTGAATTTTCACATTCAGGTAGAGTATAGTAGGAGTGGTGGGTTACAAATGAATCTTTTAAATATTTATAAATATGTACTTATATTTTTATGTTTTAAGTATTTCTTTTATACTGAAGGAAATAAATATCTATTTTATATACTTTCATTAGAGAATATACTCCCCCCCCAAAAAAAAAAAAAAAGAAAACGCAAATTTTCTTTTTAGAGATTTTCCCCACTGTGCTTGTCTGCTTGGCTGCATGGGGGTATAATAATCCAGAGGAAAGTAAAGCCCTATAATTCTGTATAGGGTGAGGGTTCTTTTTCTTTTCTTTCTTTTCTTTTTTTCAGGGCAATGAGTATTAAGTGACTTGCCCTGGGTCCCACAGCTAGTAAGTGTCAAGCATCTGAGGCTGGATTTGAGCTCAGGTCTTCCTGGATCCAGGGCTAGTGCTTTATCCACTGCACCACCTAGCTGCCCCCTAGGGTGAGGATTCTTGACATCACTGTGAGCCCCAAATCAGGGACCCTTTAGTAAGAGTGGAAATGTAGTCCTCAATACTATAATGCTTAAATAAAGTTGTGGTATATTGTGGAATATCACTCATGAAAGCCACCCTGGTCTCTACAACACCTTCATCAAGCATTTTCTCAGGGGTTTCAGAAATTACTCTTTTTTTTTTAAGTGAGGCAATTGGGGTTAAGTGACTTGCCTAGGGTCACACAGCTAGTAAGTGTTCAAGTGTCTGAGGCCAGGTTTGAACTCAGGTACTCCTGACTCCAGGGCCGGTGCTCTATCCACTGCACCACCTAGCTGCCCCAGAAATATACTCTTATAAATTTTTGTTTTTGTTTTGCTTTTTGCAGGGCAATGGGGTTTAAGTGACTTGCCCAGGGTCACACAGCTAGTAAGTGTCTGAGGCTGGGTTTGAACTCAGGTCCTCCTGAATCCAAGGCTAGTGCCTCTATCCATTGCGCCACCTAGCTGTCCCCTCTTATACATTAAATTTTAATAGATGGGAAAAACAGGGCATAAAGTTTCTATGTACTTGATGTTTTCTTGACATATATTTTATTTTTTGCTATCATTAAGGTCCATTCTAAAATATATATCTTAGCTCTCTTCTCCTCTTCCAAGATATTCTTTGACTATATAGACTCATTTAGTCCAATCCAGTTTTCCCATCCTTTGTTCTCCTTATCCTTTTATTTCTGCTTCCCCGGTAAGCAACATATTTAGTGTAAGTATGGTGAGTCCATAGTCCTTGATAGTGAAAAGATTTTTTTTTTTTGCAATTGCCTTTTTGAATCTTTTTTTTTTTTCCATCCCTTTGCTATCTCATTCTCAATTCCCTTTGGAAGACTTCTTAGTTGCATTTTTCACTAAGTTTCTTGAGACTAGAGTAACTATATTATTCTTTTTCTTCTATAAAACAATTATTTTCACAATCTTCTACCATCCTTCTCCACATGGTTTTACAAATGAATTTTATGTTCTAAACTGGTGTTTTTGCTTGACTATTTCTCTGCTTAGCAAATGAGACAAGTATTTGATAACTAAGATTTTTTTTTTTTAAGGAGGGAGGGACTTTTGGTATCCACATTATGCCAATGAATTTAAATTAGTTATACTCCTGAATGAAATTATATTTAACCAGTACTTTTTTTTTTTGGGGGGGGGCAATGAGGGTTAAGAGACTTCTCCAGGTCACACAGGTAAAAGTGTCAAAATGTCTGAGTCTGGATTTGAACTCAGGTCCTCCTGACTCCAGGGCAGGTGCTTTTACCCACTGTGTCACCTAGCTGCCCCCTTAACAGTACTTACATTTTTATTTCTTCTTTATCCCATTTTTTTCATAATCAATCAGTCTTATAACAAGACCAGGTTTGTGTTGTTTTAATTCCACACCAAAATTTCTCAGATTTTTTTCTTCAAATTTTGTAGTAAACATTATCTCTTGTTTAACAATTTAGTGGTGAAAGGGCAGCTAGGTGGCTCAGTGGATAGAGCACCAACCTGGAGTCAGGAATACCTGAGTTCAAATCTGACCTTAGACACTTAACAATTACTAACTGTGTGACCGTAGGCAAGTCATTTAACACCAATTGCCTCCACTAAAAAAAAAAAAATAGTGGTGAGACAGTACATAGATAGCTACTTCAGTGAATGATTCTCAGATGAGAATCATTTTCTATCAGTTAAAATATATAAAAAATAAGGATTTTGTGAGGTTATCCAGTTCTCATTATGTTCAGTGCCTTTTGATTCTTTTCTTGAAAGTTTCACATTATCCTATACTTCCAGACTTCACATTATCCTAGACTTCAATGTAACCTATGTATTTTGGCCACTCTTTTTCCTTATTCTTGTTCTATATTTTCCAAAATACTCTCATACATTCTTGCCTCTATATTCAGGGCATTTGGTATCAAATTACATATAATTTTTTTTTTTTTTTTAGTGAGGCAATTGGGGTTAAGTGACTTGCCCAGGGTCACACAGCTAGTAAGTGTCAAGTGTCTGAGGCCGGACTTGTACCCAGGTTACCCCTGACTCCAGGGCCGGTGCTCTATCTACTGCACCACCTAGTTGCCCCCAAATTACATATGCATTTAAAATGGAAAATTGTAAATGTTCTAATCATATAGCTTAGTTTCCTTTTCATTGTCAACAACATGTTTTGGTGTTTAAGTGTGATTAGTTCTTCATGGTCTTTTTGCAAAAATTTTATCATTGTCACTGAAATAGAACCTGGTCAATATGACATGACCAAATGCCCCATCAAATGTTGATTCCTAGTTGCCTTTGGGTTCATCTTAAAAATGATTCCTTTATTTTCCTCTCTAAGTATAAGCTGTGATCTGTCCATCCATTTAGCTGGTCATTGGAAAGCAGGTTTTGTTTTGTTTGTTTGTTTGCTTGTTTTTGTTTTTGTTTTTGTTTTGATAGATGGCTAGGGGGCACCAATAGTGTACAGAGTGCTTTATCCTCAATCAGGAGGACCATAGTTCAAATCTAGTCTCAGACATTTACTATGATCTTGGTCAAGTCATTTAACCCTTTTGCTTAAGTTTTCTTCTTGTGTGTTGTGGTGTGTGTGTGTGTGTGTGTGTGTGTGTGTGTGTTTGTTTTTTTGAGAGGCAATGAGGGTTAAGTGACTTGCCAGGGTCACACAGCTAGTAAGTATTAAGTGTCAGAGGCTGGATTTGAACTCAGGTACTCCTGACTCCAGGGCCAGTGCTCTATCCACTGCACCATCTAGCTGCCCCTAAGTTTTCTGAACCATAAAATGAGGACAATAATAGCACCTACCTCCTAAGGTAACAATCCACTTGCCCCTGCAAAAGAGATAATATTTATTTGTTTAGTTATTTATGTATTTATTTTTTTGGTGAGGCACATTAGGGTTAAGTGGACTTGCCTAGGGGAACACAGTAAGTGTTAAGTGTGTGAGGCTGGATTTGAACTCAGGTCCCTCCTGAGTCAGGGGTGGTGCTCTATCCACTGTGCTACCTAGCTGCCCCGATAATATTTATAAAGTGCCTGCTAAGTTCTACTTAATATGCGAACTATTAGCTATTTTTATGTAGTTCTCAAATCTATCTTTGGTACTATACTTGATCTTTTTTCAGTGTCCAGAATTGACTAGAACCCCTCCTTTATCTGCCAATGTTATAGAATTCAAGGACACAGGTGAATCTCTATATAATGAGGCACTAGTTTGGGGTTTCATAAAGGCATCAGAACTGGACTCAGAATATATATGGGTATCTAATAAGTGGTTGTTGAATTGAGTGGTATAGCTTATCATAAATTCAAAGCTGATAGGGAGTTCAGAAATGATCTAGTCCTCTCTCCCCCATTTAATCAATCGATCAACGTATTAGCAGAGCGGGATGTGTCCCTGGCTCTCATGAAAAGAGTACAGGGCTCTTTCCACAGTGAGCTCATTGACCTACCAGGCAAAAATATGCTGAGTTGATAAATGTGAGAATGGCAAAGTAACAAATGGCAAGATGGTTTGCACACTCCATATTCTAATTCCCTCCTCATTCTCATGCTCTGCTCCTCCTGACCCACTCCCATCTGCTTCATTGCTAAGGCCTACCTTAACTGGATTGACTCCATTTAGGCCAGATGTCCCCATATAAATAGTTCTGCTGCAAAATATTAAGAAGATTATCCATTTTATTTTGGTCATTTCAATTGGCTCTGTGTATATCCTTTGGAGTATAGTTTTGAAGAACTTGCTGACACACGAAAGATAGCTCCAAGTCACTAATAACAAGATCAATGAAAATTAGAACAACTCAAAGGTTTTCCTTACACCCCTCAAAGTGGAAAATATGAAAGAAGATGGAAATAGTCAATGATGGGGTGAGAAGGGGTCTTGTGGACTATTACAGAGTGAACAGAGTTGTGAATTGGTCTGAAAATTGTTTAAACAATTTGTAATTATGGGAGAAAAGGATTAAATTGAGGATACCCTTTTACCCACTGATAGCCTGAGCTAAAATTTCTTAATTCTTTCAATGTGGTATTCATCTCTTTATTGACCTACTTTTCCTTTTCTGCATGTGCTTCAGTTAGTCAATGTTCTTCCTAAAAGTACTAAACACATATTCCAGATATGGTCCAACCAAACAAAGTTCAGAAAGGCTCTCACATCCCCTCACTGAAGACACTGTGCCTGTCTTAATGTATCTCAACATCACATGAGCTTTTTGGATTTTTGTATCACACTGTTGCCTTAACTTTTATCTACTATGCATACCCTTTGACCTAGCAATACCACTACTAGGTCCGTATCCAAAAAAGATAAAATAACAAAGAACAAAAAAGACCTATATGTACAAAAATATTTATAGAAGTTCTTTTCTGGGTAGCAAAGAATTGGAAATTGAGGGGATACCCTCTTAGTTGGGGAATGGCTGAAAAATGGTGTTATATGATTGTGATAGAATACTATTGTGCTACTAGGAAGTGATGAGCAGGATGCTCTCAGAAAAACCTGAAAAGGACTTACATGAGCTGATACAATGTAAAATGAACTGTGTACAAAGTAACAGTAATATTGTAAGATGACTAGCTGTAAATGACTTAGCTATTTTCAGGAATACAGTGATCCAAAACAACCCTAAAGGACTTATGATAAAAAATGTTATCCATCTTCAGACAAAGAACTGATGGTCAATGAATACAGATTGAAGCATTTTAAAAAATAACTTTTATCTTTGAATTGCCAAGGCCCTGACTGGGATCAGTGTTTATCTTACCAAAAATCACTACACCAGAAACCATACCCCCAGAGATTTCTCCTCTTTCTTCTTTGGAACTCCCATACTGCCCTGTCCTTTCCCCACACCCCACCCCTCACTGGTCCTGGATGCGTGACTGCCTTGTCAGGCTCACTATTTTAGAGTGATGCAGCCATGTTTCCTGTCACTACCCCTAGTCCCTGGTCAACTTCTCAACAACTTTGCCAGCAGTCTTGCCACATGGATAAGAAAACCATAGCCTAGAATTTCTACCTGTACTAATTGGTGACTGTCTCACCTATCTAATTATTTCAGGCAGACTTCAGTGATTGATTCTCTTTCACTCTCCACTTCTTGGCCCTATTCTTGCCAGTGTTGTCACCAGAATTTTTCCCCTACACCCTCCATTTTTAGAAATACACCCAAATAAACATCTGCCATTAATCCTAGAAGAGATATGTCTAGCTGCACTGCTATAGCCCCTGTAGCAGCTAGGATAGAGGCTGGACTTAGTCAGAAATACCTGAGTTCAAATTCATCCCCCAACACTTACTAGCTGTGTGATTCAGGACAAGTCACTTAACTTCTGTATGCCTCCGTTTTCTCAACTGTAAAATGGGGGTTGTAATAGCACCCATTGCACAGGGCTGTTGTGAGGATCAAATGAGATAATATTTGCAAAGTACTTAGCACAATATCTAGTCACTTAATGAATGCTTGTTCCCTTTCCCCATTCACTATCTTTTTTTTTTTTTTTAGTGAGGCCATGAGGGTTAAGTGACTTGCCTAGAGTCACACAGCTAGTAAATGTCAAGTGTCTGAGGTCAGATTCTGAACTCAGGTCCTCCTGAATCAGGGCCACTGCTTTATCCACTGCACCACCTAGCTGTCCCTCTATTTAACTTTCTGAAACAAAGTTCCTTTTCCTGGCCATCTGACTTGTGTTGCTTCATAATATTAGAATGTCAACTCCTTGAGGTCAGGGACCACTTTTTGTTTTTATATTGTATCCCCAGAAACTTATTACAGTGAATAAAAAGTAACATTAAAGTCAGTAGAGCTCTGATGGAATTGTAATGTCATCAATCACAGTTTCAGAGAACTGATAAAACATTCTTATGCCACTCAGTTAGGAGAGATAGAGGACTATGGATTTAGCTTGTGATATATACACTGTCAGAAATGGTTGCTGTGTTTATTTATTAGCTTTGATTTGGTTGCTGCTGCTACTGCAATGGGGGAATTCAGTGATGTGAAGAAAGTGCCTGGGAATTAAAAACAATAGACATCAATAAACTATTAAAAACACCACACATAATTCTATATTTTTAATTTAATAAAGGCGAGACTTGGTCCTTCAACAAAATTTTAAATGATTTTTTTTTTATTTTAGATTTCCCAGTGTAACATTACTATGTTGAAAGGGGTTAATTTTTGTCTCTGTAGTGATTTTCATTTTTGTTTTTGGTTTGTTTTTGAATGTTTTGTTTCTTTGTTCTACTGAGGACTTAATGGCAAACTAATGTGTAAGGTGAAGGTTCTAAGCCTCTAACATATGAGAAAGAAAAGTGTGACACAGACTCTGTGTTCCAAGATTTCAAAGGAATTATAGTATACTCTAGCTATGACACCATATGTGTGTGTATGTATGTATGTATGTATTGTATGTATATATGTATGTGTACATATATATATATATGTTTAACTTATTTTTTGTTCTGAACTAAGAAGTAAAACAAGCATTTCCATAATAGAAAATAAAAAGTTGATTGCACATGAAAGTACAAATCTATTATGTATGCCTTTGAAATATTTAATAGTTATGTCACTTTTTTTCCTTTTTTTGTTCCTCTCCCTCCTAGAAATGGCCACTATTAGACAAAAAATATGTGTATATTTGCACATACTGTAAAATCATTCTATCCATACTTCTATTTCTCAGTCCCTTTTCTTCTGGGTGTAGAGAGTGTTTTCCTTCATAGGTCTTTTGTAGCTAATTTAGGTATTTATTAATAGTCAAATTACTTAGCCACTTAAAGGTATTATTAAAACAACATTGCTGTTACTATATACAACATTCTCTTGGTTCTGCACCATTTCATCCTTCAAGGGTGGTACAGACTCTCAGTATATAAAGTGATAAGACACTATTTAAGGCCAGAATTCTATGTATTTTTGAACTGCTTCTTTGGTAAATGTCACTAGGGTATGGTGGAGAGGAAGTAAATGGAGAGAGAAGGGAGAAAAAGGAAGAGCAGGAAGGGGAGAGACAGAGAGAGAAAGAAAAAGATCAGAGGAAAGAGGAGAGAGGAAGTGATGGGAGAGAGAAGGGGGAAAAGGCAAAGAAGGATAGAGAAGAGAAGAGAAGAGAAGAGAAGAGAAGAGAAGAGAAGAGAAGAGAAGAGAAGAGAAGAGAAGAGAAGAGAAGAGAAGAGGAGAGGAGAGGAGAGGAGAGGAGAGGAGAGGAGAGGAGAGGAGAGGAGAGGAGAGGAGAGGAGAGGAGAGGAGAGGAGAGGAGAGGAGAGGAGAGGAGAGGGAGAGGAGAGAGAGAGGAGAGGAGAGGATGAGGAGAGGAGAGGAGGAAGAGAAAGAAGGGGAGGGGAGGGGAGAGAAGAGGAAAGAAGAGAAGAGAAAGGAAAGAAGAGAAGAGAAAAGAAGAGAGAAGAAAAGAGATTGGAGGAGAGATAATACAGAGATAGAAAAAGAGAGGGGACAGACAAACACAAACAGGGGGACAGGCAGAGAGACAGATTCAGAGAGAAGAAGAAACAGAGACAAAGAGAGGCAGAGAGACAAAGGCAGCTTTAATTGGGTATTAAGGTAGCATAATATTTTCCTCACCACAGAAATTAACGAAGACACAAAGGACTCAGATGTCCAAGCAAACACAAGTCAATCAATCAAACAATAAAATTTTACTGAGCCTACAAATATTAAGAATCTATACCGAGGGCAGCTAGGTGGTGCAGTGGATCAAACACTGGCCCTAGATCAAGAGGACATGACTTCAAATCTGACCTCAGACACTTGACACTAGCTGTGTGACCCTGGGCAAGTCACTTAACCCTCATTGCCTGTCAAAAAAAAACAAAAAACAAATAAAACAAAAAAAAAATCTATACCTACTGCATGCCAGTCATTATGCTAAGTTATTATGGTAAGTTCTGAGAATGTAAAAACAGGCATTCTCAAAGACTTCAAGGAGCTTACAATATAATGGTAGAAAATATGCAAAACAAATATATATGAAGCATTGTGCTGATTAGAAATAATGAAATATAGTATCTGGGTAATTTAATAACTTATTAACATGGCTAATAGGTTATTAATAAAATGAGGTCTAATGCCCATCTCTCTCAGACCAAGGACCCCTTCCTCACAGGTTCTTATACCCTTCCCACTGTAGGTCCATGACATAATCAAATCTAATTGGTTAGCATTGTTCAAATCTAAATGGTTGACATGATTTGGGTTGTATTAAAATGAAGTCAGGAAATCCCACCACCTTTGACTGGGGACCCTCTTCAGACAAGGTCAAGGGAGAGTCGGAACCCCCCTTGAGATCGGTCTCAGAGATGAAGCTGCTACTGCTTGGCCTGGCTGTATTGATCACTGTGGCTCACCTCCCAAACAGGGGAAACCTGTTTCAGCTGAAGAAGATGATCAAGAAAATGACCGGAAAGCCAATCGTGAATTACATCAACTATGGCTGCTACTGTGGCCTGAGGAGGCCAAGGACTACCCAAGGACTGCCACAGACTGGTGCTCCCAATTCATGACTGCTGCTTACAGCAGATAGAATCCAACATCCTGTTGACCCAAATTGAGTTTCTGTGAGTACAGAATCAAAGAAGGGCAAACCTACTGTGGTGGCAGCAACTGGTACTAAGAGGCAGAGTTGCAATGTGACAAGAGACTGCCCTCTGTCTCCACAAGAGTTGGACACATATCACTCTAGGTATCAGTGGTACAAAAGGAGTAAGTGCAAGGATCCCACACCCTCTGCTCATCTTTGTACTCCTGATTTGGCTTCTTCAAATGCCAAGTGGTAAGCCAACCCTGGCCCTGCCTGCCCACATCACTCACTGTTTATCCTGGTGGCACATGACTATGGACAATCTCTATATGATAATATATAAATATATATATATACTATATGTACATATTTAAAAAATGAAGTCAGGGGGACAGCTAGGTGGCACAGTGGACTAAAGCACCAGCCCTGGATTCAGGAGGACCTGAGTTCAAATCCAGCTTCAGACACTTGACACTTACTAGCTGTGTGACCCTGGGAAAGTCACTTTAATCCTCATTATCCCTCAAAAAAAATCAACAAAAACAAATATGTAGTTCAGGGGATACATGATTCAAGTAAAGATTACCTCATGAGGAAATGTAGAGTTCACTCCACCCCCAAGCTGAGGGCAGAACAATGGTTCCCACCTAGAATTGGTACATGCAGGTTAAATCTCATCATTAAAGTCCTTCAGCTCATATAGACAAAAGAATCTGTCTCCACCTAAGCCTCTTTTTGTTAGCTTTGCATTGGGTTGGGTTTGACCTAGATGAGATTTGAGGAAATCTCTCAAAGAGTGGGGAGAGAAAAGGCTTAAGAAAGAAAGGGAGGCCTCCTGAGGAATGTCAACTATTCCACATGGAGGCGGCGGTCACTAAGCTGGAAGTGATGGGAGCCCTCCCTTTCTTTCCTCCTTCTCCCTCCCACCCCCTCTCCCCGCCCCCTCCCCCCATTTCCTTGTTCCCTTCTCCTTCCCCTCCCCCACGGTCCTCGTCTTCATTCTTAGGCTGACTTTCCTGTGGGGCGGGGGGCGCTCCATGCATTGAGGGAGGGGATCCCAGGCTTGAACTCTCCTCCCCCTCGCTTGCTTCCCCTCTCCATCCGGAGCTTCTTGGGAGAGACGACCTTCGTTCCCCCACCGACCCGCCTCGCCTCGTCTCGCCTCGCCGTGCTGCTGCTTCGGCAGCTTGGGTGCAAGCGCTGCCTGCCCCCTCCGAGCAAGCTGCCCAGGCTTCATTTTGACGCCTTGATTGGCACGAGCCAGGGGGGATCCAGGGAGGAGCAGCACCCCGCTCTCCGCCCCCTCCCTCCCTTCTTTCCCATTCCCTTTGCTGCCCGCTTAGAGCGTTAGAAAGATTTGGAGAGCCTTTTCCATCATGAGTCCTTTGGAACTTGGATTGGTGAGAAGAGTCTAGTCTATCACAGTTGATCAACACACAATGTTGATGATACTGTGCCACAATATTCTCCTGGTTCTGCTCATCTCACTCATCATCAGCCCATGCAAGAGCCTCCAGGTTTCTCTGAACTCCTCCTGCTCATCATTTCTTACAGCACAATAGTATTCCATTACATTCATATAGTACAACTTGTCCATCCATTCCCAATTGATGGGCATCCCTTCAACTTCCAATTCCTTGCCACCACAAAAAGAGCAGCTATAAATATTTTTGTACATGTGGGTCCTTTTCCCTTTTCCATGATCTCTTTGGGGATATGGCATCATTTTAAGTCCATTGCAATACCTAGACAAGAATGCCGTCTTTTATTCACATCAACATTTCATCTTATCCCTTAAAGTACAATTCTTGTTAGGACACATCACTGCTTTGTATTGTAGTTATTTGTATATACCTTTCTCCTCTGCAGCATTGTAAGTTCTTAGAGGGCAGGAACCATGACATACTCATCTTTGTATCTCTCACTCCTTTAGCCAACCCTTCACCCCCAAGCCTTGCATATTGTCAATAAATAATTTAATGAATGAAAAAAAAAGAAAGAAAGGGAGATCACTGGGTCCCCCAATATTTTGATTATTAATAATTATGTCTCAAAGCAAGCTATGAAAAACTATGTACAGGTTAAGTAAGAAATAACAGAGGGGAGGTACTAGAATTAAGAGGTGGAAAGGAAAGCTTCCTGTAAAACATGGGATTTTAGTTGGGACTTTAAGGAAGCCAAGAAGTGGAGGAAGAAAAGCATTCCAGGAATAGAGGACACAGTGAAAATGCCTGGAGTCAAGAGATGGAGTGTCTTGCTCATTGACCAGCCAGAAGTTCACTGTCACTGGATCACAGAGTACATGTTGGGGAGTAAGGTGTAAGGGGTCAGGCTGTGAAGGGCTCTGAATGCCAAACAGAGCATACAAGATACATAAAGTACTAAAAATTACCCAGTATGCACATTAGGCTACCCAGAAATGTGAAGACTCTGTGTGGAACTGGAGGACAAATATTTCCCACTGACTTCAGACCAATATTTTATGAAAAACTCACTACAATATCATGGAGGGCTGGTAAGGTGTAGATCTCACAGCCCTTTGGAACATCAGTTTTGTTTTATAGTGGAAGAGTGATCTTTCACCAGTCTTCCTCTTTCTCCTTTGAGAAGTCCGCCTTTCAGGATATCTATCACCCATTATGGAACTGGTACCTGACAGATCTCTAGACTCTTTTTTTTTTTTTTTTTGAGGGACAATGAGGGTTAAGTGACCTGCCCCGGGTCACACAGCTAGTAAGTGTCAAGCATCTGAGGCTGGATTTGAACTCAGATCCTCCTGAATCCAGGGCTGGTGCTTTATTCACTGCACCACCTAGCTGCCCCCTAGACCCTTGAATTAAGAAACTGTCATACTCATGATTACTTGTTAGGAATCTAAACCTATAAATATACTTTTTTTAGGAAGTGATTCTCTGACCTGTGCTTAGAAAAGGAAACAGAAAGACAGAAGGCAGGAATTGGAAATCCTGTAACTCTAGTTACTCATTGGACAAGCACAGGCTGCAATGAGTATCTGCTTCTGTTCCTGAAGCTTAGCTGCTTTCCCACCCTGGGGCTCTGAGAACACAAATTCTCTCTTGTCCTTGCTGCATTTTGGTCTAAAAGTCTGAGGAAAAGAAAACTAGTGAGGGAAAAAAAAAAAAAAACAGTGGGAGAGGGCAAACAGGGAAAAATTGGATGGGGCCTGTTTCATAGCTTGCACTTAGGAGCCAGTGAGAAGGCAGCTCCTCCTTCCACAACAAGGCAAACAACATTTGAGTCCACCTTGGTTTTGGAGGAAAAATCTATGTCCTCTCAGCAAAGAGTTGGGATGCAGGCCTATAGCACTGGGTGGTGTTGCCTCCCATAAAAATTCACCTCTTTTGGCCTCATGTTGGTAGCTAGATAGCACAGTTGATAAGGATACTGGACTCAGAACCAAAAAGACTCATCTTCCTGAGTTCGTATCTGGCCTCAGGCACTTATGAGGTGTGTCATCCTGGGCAAGTCACTTCACCCAGTTTGCCTCAGAAAATCGAGCTGGAGAAGGAAAGAGCAAACCACTCCAGTATCTTTGCCATGAAAACCCCAATTGGGGGTCACAGACATGACTCAAAAATGACAACAACAACCTGTGTCAGGGGCTCAAATTTATCAGGTTCTTTTGATCACCCCCATTGCATCATTTATTTCATAAGTTTAGTCTTAAGAATAACTCTGTTGTTATTGTTTTTCTTTCATTCTGGAAGAGGACCATGACATCAGGGTTATGTCATGACTTCCACTGATTTAAGTGAGGGAGGACTGTGTAAGATCATCAACCTCACTCCTCCAGAGCCATCTGGGTTCAGTGGCAAGATATAAATTAGGACAAGTGGAGAAGGCCCCAGACGTTTGAGGCATTTGGGGTTAGGTGACTTGCCCAGGGTTACATAGTTAGTAAGGGTCTGAGGTGATATTTGAATTCAGGTCCTCCTGACTCCAGGGCCAGTGCTTTATCCACTGCACCACCTCTAAAAATGATTCAAAACATTTCTTGGAAAAAAAAAAAGGAAATGGGTCACTGGCCAGGTCAAAAGGACACTGGCTCTAAGATCAGAAGACCTGGATTCACCACCTCCAATGTTTATTGCTTATGTGACTTTGGGCAAGTCATTAAACTTGATGGGCCTCAGTTTCCTTATCTGTAAAAATGGGAAGGGTCCATCTAAATGGCTTTTGAGGTCTCCCGCAACTCTAAATCTTTCTCAGTATCTCATTTGATTAAAATAAGATATTTGTAGGGCTGGCACATAGTGCTTAATAAACGCTTATTCTCTGCCTGAGCTGCCTTCCTCTATAAACTCATGGTGCCTATTCTAGTCCCAGTAAGTCAACAGAGATGATAAGAAGAATAAAGCTGAAACCATTCTGCCACTGTTCTCATCAGAAGAGAGATGTAGCATGTAGGGCCACTTCATTGAATTTAAGCCTTCATTTCATTGAAGATTTACCTCCCTTTTCTTGTCTAATAAGCATCTAGGTGGTATAGTGTATAGAGTACAATGCCTGCATTCAGAAAAACTTGTCTTCCTGAGTTCAAATCTGGCCTGATACTCAGTATCTGTGCAACCCTGGGCAAGTCACTTAAACTTGTATGCCTCAGTTTCCTCATCTGTAAAATGACCTGAGGAAGGAAATGGCAAACCATGCCAGTATCTTTGCCAAGAAAACCCCACATGGGGGCAGCTAGATGGCACAGTGGATAGATCACCGGCCCTGGATTCAGGAGTACCCGAGTTCAAATCCGGTCTCAGACACTTAACACTTACTAGCTGTGTGACCCTGGGCAAGTCACTTAACCCCAATTACCCCGCAAAGAAAAAAAAAAAGAAAGAAAACCCCACATGGGGTAACAAAGAGTCAGACAGGACTGAAAAACAACTGAACAACAAAAAATTCTGGTCTACTCAGGTCATATGGTAGTTTCTATAGCCAGTTTACTTTGTCTTCCTGAGTTCTGGAGGTAGCAATTTCTGCTGCTTCTGGGAGCAGAGGTGATTTCTGTTCCCATCTAGGCATTTTCAAGAGATAAGTCAGTTTTGAGTGAAAGGAAGCCTCCCCATTAAGTACAGAATACCACCTCTTCAACTCAGGCAACATTCTGCAGAGACCACTATTATTCTGGGCAAAAGCAAGCTGCCCTGTCTCCTACCACATCATCCCATCCATACCTAATTTTAAACAACCAAAAGATAACCTAGTGTCAGCTGATAATTACAACATTGACAAGGATGGCTAGGAAAGAAAGGCACTCCCAAAGGGGGTTTCTGTCCTGTAACAGATAATTCCACATCCCCCTAACTCACTGATGGGTTTGAGGTCTGTAGATGACCTTCAAACTGGTTTAACCCATCTGTGAAAATGTTTTTACTAGAGTGTGATGCTTCTGCACATGCTACAGCTTCTTGGAGACATAGGTGAGAGCTGGGTGGCAAGTGGATACCACAGGTGGATGAGCAGCCCTGAAAAGGGCTCAGCAGCCCTCAGACCAGAGGAGAAGGTCCTCCCTGAATACCTCATACACCCCCATATAAGATATTGAGAGAATATATGGAAAGGAACCATAGAGGTGTGTAATTTAAGATTCTAAATGTGGATTCTAATCTGTTCCCCCAGTTTTGGGGGAAACTGACTAAAATCACTGATAAAACGAATTTAGGTTTTTTAAGGGTTTATTGAAAAATAGAAAGAAAAAGATTGAGAATAGAATTCCAACAGCCTGGCATTCCTATCTTTCCTCAAATTTCCTGTGAAGTCTTCTGCCACCACCACCACCATCAAGTCAGGAACCCAAAAGGGCTAGAGCTCTCCGCGCAGGCCCTCTTTCCTCCTTCCTATCTCCTCCCAGAAAATAGGAGGTTCCTCAAGTTGATTGGCTGGTAGCCTTGATAGACAGCACCCATGAGCAAAGGTCACTTACTGACGCCAAAGAAAAGCCACATGGCCTTGCCCTCTGAGGCATTTTCCTCATGGTGGAGCTTTCCCACAGCAAGTCTCCAGTAGGTGGCATCATTCCAATCATTACAGAGGGGAAGGCTCTTGGTAGTGCGAGAGGGAGGGTGTAGAGGGAAATGGTCCTTTAAAATGTGGTGATTCTTTGAGGAAGACAGGAATTCTAAGAGGCTGAGGTGGGGAAAGAGAAGCTTTTAGTTACAGAAGATAGCTAGTGCAAAGAAAGCTAGTGCCATAGAGACTGGCCCTGGGGCATTATGTGTGAACAACAAATAAGCCTATCTTGCTAAAACATCAAGTACATGGATGGGAGTAATACATAAGAAGACTGGAAAGAGAAGAAGGGGCCAAGTTGGGAAACTCATTAAATGCCAATAGTTTGCATTTAGTTCACACGAGACATCTGGGCAACAGCAATAAGATATGCATGCATGTAGGCCTTCTACTATTGAACAGCTGTCATTATTAGGAAGCATTTCCTTAGGTCAAACCCCCAATCTGTCCAACTGCATCTTGTACCCATTGTTTCTCTTTTGTTGGAGCCAAAATAAACCAAAACTAGGGGGAGGAATCACCTGAAACATCTGGAGGCTTAAAGCTCCATAGTTAATTGACCAAACTGGGTCCTTCCTAAATGTCTGCATATTTAGTGGTGACAAAACATCTGGATGCTGGTCAAGCAAAGAGATTGTAATCACCATCTAGAAACAACCTTGCGGCATCATATCCCCGTGATAAGATTTTGGCTCCAACAGAATGAATACACAGAAAATTGACAAATGCCATCTCTGTTGGCATTTCAGAACACTGATGTCCAGACTGGTGTTTTTATGTAGCCAAAAGAGTCTAATGTCTGATTTATCAATTAGAGCCCTGTCGTCCTCATTAAAGATGACAAGCCTGTGTACCACTCTCCCTGTGACCAGGCATTTCAAACACTGGCCCAATCTGCTTGCCAGCTTAAATGCTCACAGAAATACCTGTGAAAGGCTTGGCAGCCAAAGGAACACTTTTATATGTGTCAGTCACCAAATGACCATTGGTTTTGCAGGGACAGGCAAAGACTCTGCCAGACATCAGAGTGGCCAAAACTGATGGCTCTAGACGTAACACTAAGGTTTATGAGGACTTGGCAGAGACTGCCTGTTGAGATTCATAGGTTGAGATTTCTAAAGTAGCAGATGGAAAGGGAGACCACAGCTGAGGGAGGACCCAAGTGAGAATTCAACAAGTACATTTAAAATAACTACTAAAGGAATGGGCCTATGTTTAGAATACTCAGACACTAAAGCAATTTTGTGATCTCATTAGTTCCAGTGGTTCCTTCAATGATGTAAATCACAACCCTTCTATGCTTGTATATTTGTAGGACTATTGTCCATTTTCACAAGATCATCACAGGAGATTGACCCTATGGTATGGGGACCTTTCTCAGGATCTTTTGATCTGATATAGATACCACTGAACGACTCAGACTACCTATTGATTTCTTATACAACCCTGTCACATGACCAATGCATCTTCCTTTTAGGTTAGCCATTTTCCACTCCCTAGGACACCAGAAACACTAGGTAGTATTGGCAAGAGAAAGAAGACAGGAAAAATCTCTGGATTGTGTTAAGAAGACCTATACTAGATCTTGTGAGGATATTAAGAGAGCAAGTAAATCACAAGGCAATTGGAGCATGGGATGAAATCAAGGCCGGGAAAATCTTGGAGTTTTAATTTTAAAAAAGGACCAAAAACATAAACAACTACCAGCCCATATGCCACCTTCATATCCATAGCAAACATTATAAGAAGTATCTGCATGCACACAGTGATGGCATACTCAGTGAGGGCATGAGTATTGAGCCCCTTAGAAGTATTATTCCAATGTAGACTCATTTTTACTATGACACAATTGATTTAAACATGTTGCAAGTGGGTTACAAGAACCCTCTGATTTATTATGTGATTATTACAAAGTATTACTTCGGTAAAGTAAAATATCACATCATTAGCACCTTTCCAACATGTCTTCTATCCATACTTAAATATTATTCAAGATGCCTTGAGTTATAATAGAAAAAATAACCTTGAGAAGGGTTCTAATAAATGTTCTGAAAAATAATGTTGGGATAAAAATAAAACAAACAAGACCTAAAACAGGGACATGTGTTGTACTCATGCCACATGGATTAGCCACTGTAATGAAGGACAGAGCAGAGATCAAGTTGAAGAGAGGCTTCCTATTGATGGGGAAGTGATGTGAATTGCTACTATTTTTGGACTGAAATCATGTTGTTTGCATCAAATACATCTTTTATTGTTCAAAGGAGCATGGATTGACCAACAATCAGAATAAAACAGTACTTAGGATATAAAGACAAAAATGAATCGGCCCATGCCTTTGAGGAAACTAAATTCTCCTAAGGTCACTCAGTGAAAAAATATTTATTAAGCACGTACTTTGTGCCTGTCATTGTGTTATTATAAAACATGTATGGGGGGCAGCTAGGTGGCACAGTGGATAAACACCGGCCCTGGATTCAGGACTCCCTGAGTTCAAATCCGGCCTCAGACACTTGACACTTAACTAGCTGTGTGACCCTGGGCAAGTCACTTAACCCCAATTGCCCCGCAAAAAACAAAAACAAAAACAAAAAAACAAACAAACAAACAAAACCAAATAAAACATGTATGCAGGTGAACAAATACAAAGTATATAGAAAATAAAACAATATAATTCAAGGAGAGAAAAAATAATAACCTGGTTGGGGGGGGGCAGGGAGTGGACATGTAAGAAATCATAGAAGTTCCTGAGTCTGTGACTTGAGAAAGCTGAGGGTTGTAAGAGGTAGACAGGTAAGTAAAGGGGTCATTCCATAGCCAGGGAACCATCTTTCCTAAAGTACAAGGAAAAGCCATGTATGGGGAATAGCAAGTAAGCAAGAGAGAGGAATGGAGATGAGGAAAACATATTGACAGCAAGCAATGGACAAAAGGAGATGAGTGAGTGTATTCTCTGGACTCATCACTATGGGGGAAACCTGGGGATTTTCAGTGAAGTAACCCAGATTTTCCATGAAATGGGAAGTTGTCTCTTTGCATATGTAAAAAGAAAACCTGAATATTTAAAATGATGGACAACACTGACAACTCTTCTGGTAAATCAAGTCCAAAGGAATGAATTTAGCCTGTTCTTATATGATCTATGAAACAATAATAATGACATATGTATATATGTATATATGTACATATATATGTATGTGTGCCTTAAGTTTTTGGTGGTGGGGCAAGTTTTTTAAATTTTAATTTCTTTTATTTTTAATATATTCAATAAAAATATTTCCATAACATTGTATAATAAAAAAGACGATTGCACACGAAACTACAAATCTATTATGTACAACTTACTATTCCTTTTAAATATATAATAAAGCTATCTGGTGTGGGCACCACATTCATAATAAGCTACAGAGTGTCCATAGCCCAGTATTCAGAAGGATGAATGGCCTTGATTTCATGTCATCTGAGGATTCAGTCAAGGATCTGGGACTTTTTATTCTGGAAAAAAAGATTCGAGGTGGTTGTGATAGGGATTTTGAAGTATTAGAGGTGGAGGAGGGATTGCATTGGTTCTTTTTTGGCCTTAGGAGAGAACCAGAATGGGATGAAAGCTACAAAGATACAAATTGAGACTGGGGATCAGAGAAAACTTCCTCACAATTATAGCTGTCCCAAAGTGAAATAGACAGCCTTGGGAGGTTATGAGCTCCCTGTAACTGGAGGTCTTTATATAAAGGCTAGATGGCCTTTGTCAGGGATGTTGTACTTGGGATTCACTTCTGGGTATGGGTTGGATTAGATGGTGAACAAGGAAGGTCTTCTAGACTTCTAAAATTCTGTGATTCTATAAATCAGAAGAGGATGGAAATCTATTACTCTTATGAGAATACATCCTGTTAATTTCTCAATGTGAATGTACCTTAAAATTCTTCCCCTATCACAACCACCTTGAGTCAGCTAGGTTGCATAGTGGATAAAGTTGCCAGGCCTGGAGTCAGGAAGACTGATTTTCATGAGTTCAGCTCTGGCCACAGACATTTACTACTTCTGTGACACTGAGTAAGTCAATTCACCCTGTCTGCCTCAGTTTCCTCATCTGTAAAATTAGCTAGAGAATGAAATGGTAAATTACTCCAGTGTCTTTGCCAAGAAAACCCCAAATAGGATCACGAAAAGTCAGGCATTACTAAAACAACTCAACATAACAAAAAGTTACAGCTCATCCTAGGTACTGGTGATCTGTAGTTGAGACTAAATCTCTAAAAAGAGATAAGTGGTTGACTTGGGAAAAATACATTTCAAAGATGGTCGTTGTTGTTGTTGTTGTTGTTGTTGTTGTTGTTGTTGTTGTTGTTTGTCCTGTAAACTGGAAGAGGACCATGACAGATGTCATGACTTGAGGAAATTGGATTTAAGTGAAGAAGGACTGAGGTCACTACATCCACTCCTTCCAAAGCTAAATGGGTCCAGTGACAAGATATACATTAGGATGACTGGAGATGGCCATGGATTTTTAAGGCAATTATGGTCAATCAACTTTTCCAGGGTCAAAGCCATGACATAGAGTCATCCAGCATCCTGGGAGATCATTGCTTCTGGGAGTTTCTTGGGCTCATCATAGCAAATACATGTTTTCCTAAAAACAAAACTCTCTCTCTCTCTCTCTCTCTCTCTCTCTCTCTCTCTCTCTCTCTCTCTCTCTCTCTCTCTCTCTCTCTCTCTCTCTCTCCCTTTATACCTCCATACCTTCATACCTCTCCCTCTCCCCCCCTTCCCTCCTTCCTCTTTCTTCATTAAAAAACAAAACAAAACAAAACTCAGAACTATAAGAGAATGGTAAGCACCTTCTGGAAATCTTAGAATCATGGCATGACATCTGTTGGTGTCAGTATGAGTTTCACAAGGCTTTCATATATGATTATGTGTGTGTGTGTGTTTTTTTAAGAATCCATTAATAGATGCAAAACTTAGGTTGGTGAGTTCACTTATATAAATGACAAAATCAGAGTAAATAAATTGCTCTGTTATTTACTGTTTTCCCTTCTAAAGATTTATTTCTATGGTAAATAGTAATTAAAACCTCAATTTCCATTTCTTCCTATGGTATTACTATAAAAAAACAGGTTATAACACAAATAAAATACAAATCTTAGGAAACATCAGTAGCACAATTACTTGCCAAGAAAAAGCCCCTTCCTTTTTTTTTTCTTCTCTGATTATTAGGTGAGAAAAGATTCCCAGGCTTCAAAAGCACGTTATTTGTCATGCATGATGGCTTAGCATCTCTGTTTATGAAAAAAAAAGGCTGATTAAAGGTGGTTAGAATAGTAGACAGTAAAAAAGAAAAGAAAAGAAAAGAAAAAGAAAAGAAAAGAAAAGAAAAGAAAAGAAAAGAAAATTCCCAGCCTCTATTAGGGAACTGAAAATCTATCCTTTTCAACTCACATAAAAAATAAATAAACCCCTTTTCCCTAAAAGTAGCTCTCTGGTAAATGCTGTTTCCTCCTGGAGAAGTCTGGGAATGAACCCAGATCCCATGGAGACCTGGTGCTTTTCAGGTGTGACAGTGAAGGAGATTGGGAGAAAGCAGTGGGCATTGCATCTCCAAAGCCCAACCCAAATGAACCTGCTGTGGGTCTTCAGGGGTATGGGAGTCACAATAGGAAGATAGAATAAAGTCTTTCTTTTAAGTATGGAAATTATTCTTCCAATGTCTTTCTTGACAGCTGGTGAGGCACAAAATAAACACGGGTGTATTTGCAAGTAAGCAAGAATTTGCATAAACAGCAGCTGCTGCATTACCCAAGGACACGTAACCATAAAGAAGTTCTCTGCCTTCTGAAACAAAAGCTAGGTAAAGACCTGCAGGAAATAATGAGTTCGTTAACCACCTGTTAATGGTTGCCCATACGTACAATAAAAGAGCCATGTGCTGATGGGCCAAACACTTTTCAGAATCAATTTTTTTTTCTAATTAAAACCAAATCTATCGTTATGATAAAACATAATTTCACTGCAGTGATAAAAATGTTTTCCCTTCACATAAGTGGCATTTCTCTAATTAGCTGCTATATTATTTTTTCCTTGTCCAAAGTATTGGAACTGATTCAAAAGTGTATATGGATAGGATCTATTAAATTCCTATATTTGTTGCACAGAGAGACACATTAGGGTGGTAGAACAAACATGGGGAAATCAAAACACCCAATTGCATGTTGTTTTTTTTCTTTTTTTTTTTTTTTCTTGATCAGCTAAAAAATCCCCTGAAATAACCACAGTTTAGGAGATGCTTTCCAAAGCTGGTCTTGCCTTCACAGAGACAAATCTAACACCCAGATCCAGCAGCTGGAATAGAAAACACTATGTGATATGCTTACCTTTGGTACACATGGGCTCTCCCAACTACAACCTCATCTTTAGTAGCAGGTGGTTTCAGTAGAAGCTGAAGTCACAAAATTGCATCCTACAGAGAAAAGAATTATGGGAGTTTCCAGCACAGTGGCTGGCACAATAGGTGCTTAATAAATGTTTATTGATTGATTGGAACTTTGAATCATGATTAAGTCAGGTCTACTACTGTTTCTGGATAGGGTGGATCAATCTACTCCCTTATAGCCTCACTCACTATTTTAATAAATTTGTTGTCTTCTTTGTTTCCTTCCCTCCTTTTGTTTCACTGATTAGAATGTAAGATCCTTGAGGACAGGAATTATTTTTTTGTTTGTGTTTGTATCCCTAGTGTTTAGCACAGTGATATTACAAGGATTCCTTTGGGGGGGGGATCTTTAGGTTTCTTCTGGTCCCACTGCATTCCCATAACACTGTGACTTGACTTAGAAGTCAGTATTCTTTCTATTATTTATTTCTTCCCAGAGAAGATCTACATTCAAATCCTGGCTCTGCCACTTACTACCTATGTGTCCTTAAGCAAGTTACTTATATTTCCATTTCCTTCTCATCTGCAAAATGAGAGGACTAGACAAGACAACTTTAAAGGACCTTTTTAGTTCTAGTTCTATAAAACCTAAATAATTTAAAAAACAACCAGGATTATCAAGGGGTGTGTGTGTGTGTGTGTGTGTGTGTGTGTGTGTGTGTGTGTGTGTGAGAGAGAGAGAGAGAGACAGAGAGAGACAGAGAGAAAGACAGAGAGAGAGAGAGGAGGGAAGGAGGGAAGAAGGGGAAGAGACAGAGACAGAGAACAAAATACTAAAAGAACAAGGGGGTATGCAAATTTTGCACTTGAACATCCTACAAAGGAGGATTTGCCCAAAATAGTAAGGAAAAAGTATCATGGGATAAATAAATGACCTCAGACACAGGCAGTGGAGAATTTTGCCCCAGAACATAATGAAGTTTCTATGTTGCTTAAGCAATGGATATTCCTGGGGTAAGGACAAGGGCAGGATGATGAAAGGACATTGGGAATGGAAGTATGTCTATCCTGTAATGAACATTGGTATGTTTGTTTCCACACTACTGAAGGGGGGAAAATTTGGACAGAATGAGACAGTCACTGAAAGGTCAGGAAAGGAACTGCATTTGGGGGGAAGCAAACTGCCAGTGTGAGGTAAAAGGAGGTGAGTGGGCCAGAAAAACAATCACCCTAGGGTTGTCCGTGTATTCTGCCCTCTAAGTCCCCCGACACCCCCTCCTGGGGCAAAGTTTCAGTGGTCCTACCCTAGTTAAGACTCAGTACTATAACCAAAATTTCCTAGAGCTATAATCTGCATGAATGCTAGGTGAATGTAGTGGGTCTCTTGGAGGACCTCCACAAATCTATAGTGATGATGGGCTATTCACTGTGTTTCCAAGAGGGTCTTTCCAGATTAAGGAGTGAGAAGTAGGCCAGTGCATAGTGATTTACAAAGCAAAGGGAAAAATAGGTTTTCATTCCAGGAAGTGCTATTCTTACTCCTCAGATTCCTTTTCTGAGCATAAATAAGTCTGACAGTACAGGTAAAAAAGGAAGATGCAAGGAGGGGAAAAGACACCATGGTGTTGTGCTTAGAACTCTGGATTTGGAGGAAGGAATAGCTGCTCAAATCCTATCTCATCTAACTCAGCTGTATTGTGTACTGGGCAAGTTGCTTCACACCTCTTTACCTCTGTTTCCTCATCTGTAAAATGAAGGAGTCAGCATAGAAGGTTCATTCCAGCTCTGAATCTAATATCCTTAGTGTATTGTACATCCTTTATTTTCTGCTACAAAAGGCAGTCCCTCTTTCTTCCTTCGAGTCCCAGCTAAAATCCAACAATCCTCTAAAAGAGGGCCATTCCTGATCCTCCTCAACACTGGTACCTTCCCTCTGAGATTATCTCTAATTTACCCTTGTTTATATGTGGTTTTTTGTATGTCATCTTCCACACAAGACTGTGAGCTCCTTGAAAGCAGGGACTGGTTTGCTCTATTTTGAATTATTTTTTGCCCCCCCCCACTCATCCCCAAAACTTAATACAGTGTCTAGAATACTGTAATGACTTAATGAATGTATAATTGAATGACTGATTCTAGGAATAGCTGCAAGTTTGAATTCAACTAGGGGAAAACCACATTTACATATGCAAGTATATTCCAAATATGTGGAGAGAAAATGGAAAGTCATTTAAGGAACAAAATGGCCTAATAACTAAAGGGCAGGCAAAGGTTCATGGAGGAAAAGGCATATGTGTGTGTTATAGGCCTAGCACCCCAGAAGTTTTCTGGGATACATCAAAGAAACTTCTCCTTGAGAAACTAAACCAAAGGACAGACATACCTAAAGAGATAAGTGGAACCAGTCAGGATTGAGCTAGCTCCAGGACCACCACCCTTCATTCAAGTCTCCCCGACCCTTGGGGAGATAAGATTAGGTGTGGCTGCTGCCTTTGAGGAGGAGAGAGATGGCTTGAGATCCTAAGCCACCCCTCACCCAACTCCCCCAGCCACCACCAGTGGGGGATGGTCCTCCCTCAATAAGGGAACGTTCCACAGTCAGATGATCACCCCCATCAGTCCTTTGTAAAAGTACCTGCCTGTCTCCTGCTTGAGGAAATTAGTATCTCAGAGCCATGCTCTGCGCCATGCCTTCTCCCCATGAGAAGGCCAAGGATTTCTCTCTTGGTTTCCCTTCCCCAGCCCCTAAATAAACTATTAACTTATTCTGTTGGTTTTGTGTGCAAGAGGGTGTATTTCTTTAAAGAGGAATTCCTGGGGCAGCTAGGTGGCACAGTGGATAGAGCACTGGCCCTGGATTCAGGAAGACCTGAGTTCAAATCCAACCTCAGACATTTGACACTAGCTGTGTGTGACCCTGGACAAGTCACTTAACCCCCATTGCCCTGCGCAAAAAACAAAAATAAAAACAAAAAGAGGAATTCCTAAGGACCCCCTGCCCATTTCCCAAACTGTCCACCTATTTTCCCCATAACATGTGTATATATACATACTCACATACATATCATATATGTGTATATACATGTGTATGCATATGCATACACATTATGTATATATACACATACATACATACATATATATTCTCTTTCAGTTGTATCCTACATTTTGTGACCCCATTAGAGATTTTCTTGGCAAAGATACTGGAGTGGTTTTGCCATTTCCTTCTCCATCTCATTTTACAGATGAGGAAACTGAGTCAAACATGATTAGGTGTGATAACTACAAATTTACTGAGAACTGACTGATCCCCACCTAATCCCTCTTCCCAAGTCAATGAATTGCCTGAGGCTAACCAATCTTTGTCAGTTCCAGACTCTTGATTGACTTAAGAATCTCCCCTAAGAAAACTATTCCCTCCCAATGATTCCCCACCTTACTCCCTGGACTTTATGTTATTATGTAAAAGGATTCATTTACATTAGTTAGTGAAGTAATTTCTGTACATGACTCTGGAGCAGTATTTCGGTTCCCTTTTGTTCTGTTACCCCATAAAAACTCTGTCCTTGGTTCCCATCTTTGGGTATTCCTAGCTTCTTTCTTTGTGATACCAGGAGCTATAGTTCCTCTGCCCTGACTGAAAACCTTATTTTCTCCCATATTGATTGTTTCCTCAACTTACAGGTTAACAGGTGACTCACCCAGGGTCACACAGCTAGTAAATATCTGAGGGCAGATTTGAATTCAGGAAGATGAGTCTTCCTGACTCCAGGCAAGGTGCTCTATCCATTGCACCACTGCCTAGCTGCTTCAAACCCATCTGTGAGTTAGGGGGATGTGAAACAGGTGTCTAGCAGGTGAAGACTTCCTTTAGTAGAATGGACAGATGGGAATATTTTTTTTTCCCAACAGCCATGAAAGCGACTGAAGCAGGAGATATGGAGAGCTTAGAGCTTGGACAGACATCAGAGACATCAAGATCTCTTGGGTCTGCATCCCAGGCCATTGCTAGTCATCCTGACTTTTGTTTTGACATTGGATTTTGAGGATTCTGCAAGAGAGAGTGAGGCTGATGTCAATGTACAATTCTTCCTCACTTAAATGCAATTCATGAGCAAGATATCACCCCATGTGAAGAATGAGCAACTCCTATGGGTATACATGTATGTGTGTATGCATGTATGTACACACATATGTATATGGTATGTATATGGTTGTGGGTGTAAATATATGTATATATACATGCATATGTATATATAACTATCCTTATACGTATATACATAAACGCCCTATAAGAACATAAGCACTTGGGGCAGCTAGGTGGTGCAGTGGATAGAGCACCGGCCCTGGATTCAGGAGGACCTGAGTTCAAATCCAGCCTCAGACACTTAACACTTACTAGCTGTGTGACCCTGGGCAAGTCACTTAACCCCAATTGCCCTGCCCAAAAAAAAAAAGAACGTAAGCACTTTGAGTGTATATATTAGAATACACACAGATAAACAATAACCCCATTAGAATGTACACTTTAAGGGCAGGGGGTATTATTCTTTAATGTTTCTATCATTATTGCTTAGCCCAGACCTTAATGAATGTTCTTTTGCCTTTAATTTATCAACTATACCCATCAAATACATAGTAAGGACTTGACAAATGCTATTCATTCAAGGTGATGATACCATGCTTTGGCAATAACAAAATACAATTAAAGATATCATAACAAAACATTAAAAAAATTAAAAGCATTAGATGAAAATTGTGTTCCCTTATGGTAAACTTTCAGCACTCTTCCTCCTGAAATTACTTTATGCTAATGTTTACAAACACATTTCCAGTATGTGATGTATTATTACAGAACAGATGTTCCTAAATTATATAATAGTCTTGGATAAATAATTTTCCATCAGGCCTCTTCTATCTGTACATATCTATTTGGCTTTGTGTTTGTCTGCCTGTCTGTACTCTTTTCCTTAGTTAATGGTCATTAATGGTCTGTTTCCAAGTCTTCCTCTTGTGAGGGCCAAAATTTGATATACGGAGCATTATTTGGGTGACTCGCCTTAATATTGGGGTCCCAGAAATATGAGGGACCCTTTAGGTTTAACCTCCCCTCTGAACTGCCCTTTTTAGATATTTCTCCCAGGCCAATAAGAGAGGAGTCTCTAAGCTTTAGTTCACAAAAGGATCAGATTTTATTACTTGGGAATTAACTAAACAACAAAGGTGAAACTAATAAAAATCAAAGATAAGGAAATGGGAAAATAGAAATACAGAGAAATGCTTTTAACTCTAAACTTAGCCTATTAGGGTTTTCCATAATTAAACTCACCAAACACCTGAACAGCCTGCCAGTCTAAGGTTGCTTGTGTGCCACCTGGACCGTAGTCACCACACCAAGACAGAGCACGAACATGCACTACCAGCTCAAGGGCCCAGAAGGAAAAGGCTGAGTTCCAGAAAAACGCCTAGTATTCTGGAAGCAGCCTGCCTCCCCTCAGTGAGTGCTCAATCTCTCCTCCCTCAAAAAGGGGAGGTCCTCCAAAAGCTGCCTTTTTGAGCTCAGCAGTATACATAACCTCCGGGTGGGCCAAGTGTGGCCCCTCCCAAATGAGTTAGCTAAAAATGGGAATATTAATCTTTACCACAAATAATTTTTACCACACTCTTCCCCCATACAAAGTGGAATGGACTTGCTTCTGAATATTTAGAGGGCAAAGTGTTTTGTTGTTTTTGTTTGAAGGATAGAATATTTTTCAAAGTAATGGACCTTTGAGAAATTTTGCTTTATCTATAAATCAATCAACATTTATCAAACACCTACTATTTTTACCATACTAACAGTTACTACCACTTTTTTTTTTGGCTTGTTCTTATATCCCCAATTCTTAGTAGAGTACCTGGTACACACTAAGTGCTTAATAAAGGTTCTGTCTTATCTATGTATTCATCTGAGATAAATTGTTATTTTGCTCTTATATTAATCAAGAATTCTTGAATTACAACCAGTTTTTTGTTTTTTGTTTCCCCCAAAACCTGTAGGTCATTCAGTCTCTGAAGGACATTGTTTATGTATGATATTGTCCAAATGCCTTTTGGGGTACATGCCTTATGATCCTGGGTAGGAGACCCCACTGAACTAGAAAAACTTACAAACTTTAATCTAAAGTGAATTCCAGACCATTGTGTTCCACTCAGGCAGGCTAGATTCTCCAAGGCTGGGAGTGGTCTGGCTTGAGATAGTCTCTTTTTGTCCAGGAACAATACATATATTCAGTCATGTCTCCCACCTCTCTTAATAAAATTCATTTTCTTATTACTTGCTAACCAATCAAAGATGATTACCTTGCTCAGGAACACTCACCCTTCAAAGGGCATGTAAGAATTGAATGGGTTTTATGAGGGGTCTTTGGCATTAGAGAGTGCCACTGACCCCTTTTATTAATTATCTGCAAGCATGATTAATAAAATGATTAATTACCCAGAAACTCTGTCTCTTGAACTTTTTATAATCACACATCCATCTATCTGTCTTTTTCTATCTATCTACCTACCTACCTACCTACCTACCTACCTATCTGTCTAAGCTCTTGAGTTGAAGTAAGTAACTAAGTGGTTAAGGACAAAACAAAATTGACTGAGAAATGACTGATCCAGGTCCCAGGTCAATAAGTTGCCTGGAGCTGATCAGTCATTATCATTCTGGCTTCTGATTATTTTGGAAAACCCCCAAACTCTCAACTCTGGAGAACCCCAGGCTTTTTCATGTACTTTAGCTTGTTATGCAAAAGAACTTACCTGGTGAAACGATAATATTTAATCCTCCCTTCCCAAAGGCAGTACCCTATATAAACCCTGTTCTCAAGCCCCCTTTTTGGATACTCTGGTTCTTGTTGTGTGGTACCATAAGTTGCAACTCCTCTGCCCAAATTAAAGAGTTCATTCTTGTTGTATTGATTGTTTTCATTAAAATTTCACTTTGACACTAGAATACTGGATTTGGAATCAGAAAGAACTCTATTGCTAGGTGGGTTGGTGGATAAAGCACCGGCCCTGGAATCAGGAGGACCCTGAGTTCAAATCTGTCCTCAGACACTTGACACTTACTAGCTGTGTGACCCTGGGCAAGTCACTTAACCCTCATTGCTCTGCGAAAGAAAGAACGAAAGAACGAAAGAAAAAAAGGAAGGAAGGAAGGAAGGAAGGAAGGAAGGAAGGAAGGAAGGACGGAAGGAAGGAAGGAAGGAAGGAAGGAAGGAAGGAAGGAAGGAAGGAAGGAAGAGAGAAAGAACTGGATTAAAATTCTTTATCTCTCATAGAGTGGTAGAGGTATTCTGGGTAAGTTATTTAACCGTTCAGACCTCCTGACAATTCTCTGAGACTCTGAGAGTTTTAGGTATTTGCTGGTAGAAGTAATTTCTTTACCACCATGATACTCCTCATGGCAATGGAAGAACAGATTTTTACTCCCCCTAATTGGGAAAAATTATATCCATAATATCTACCTCACATGTTTGGGCAGGGGGAGCTTTCAAATAAGATATTGTATGTTCATTCAATAAATACTTATTAAGTATTTAGTATGTGCTAGGCACTGTGCTAAGTGCTGGGGATCCAAAAAGAGGCAAAAGATTATCCCTGCCCTCAATGAGTTTACAATTTAATGGGGAGACAACATGCATGCAAATATACAAAATACACCCTTCCACACAGAAAGAAGGACTTATAGGACAGGTACTGCAAGTTAAACCTTTGTTACACTATTTGTTTCAAATGTGCCTCACTGCTATTGTGGTCTGTTTACTCCTCCCATGGATGCTGTGTATATTTACAGAAAGGGGTGTACCAGGTTTTAAGGAGAAAGCTTTGTATCAACTGTCTTTACCATCTTTTCTAAGATGGGTTTTGTTTACCCAACCTGACAGTTCAAGGAGAAGTAGGAAAATGCTATTTTTTCACTTCCTCCTCCTCCTCCTTTCTTCACCACATATGGTCAGTCCCTTTCTCCACTTGAGGTGCCATAACCTTACATGTTGGTGTTCTGTCTATAGGAATATGATTTCAGGTTGCTTATGTTTCATAAGATATTTGGGGGATTGGAGGTTAGATCTTTTTTTTAATTTAATTGATTTATTTTTATTATCATTGTTGTTTTCAAAAAGCAGACAATTTACTTTTTGTCCTGGTTGCTCTTCATTTGTGACTTCTTGAAATATTGTTCTAGAAAAACAGGCTTTGAAAAAGCCCATTGTGTTTCAAATGGAGCTACCTGACTATGCCTTTAAACCCAAATCACTCTAGCTTTCAGTGAATGACCAATAATAGTCCCCAGCCCAAGCCTCTGTGTCTCATTGTTCATGTTTTGATGGCTTATAATAAGTGTAAATACCAATTGTTTTCTCTTCTGGACTGAAACTCTGAGGGTCTTCCCCTTCCAGACTGATATTTTTGTGGTGGTAAACTAGCCCATCTTTTGTCTCATTTCTTATCTGGCCTGTAGTCATTAAATGGGCATTACCCCAGACAAATTGAAACCAGACAAATTTAAAAGGCCAAGGTCACCCATTGCATCCTGGGCCATCACCAGTTGTCTTGACTTCTGTCTTCCCACTGAACTTTGAAGGAAAGAGTGAGGCTGACAACTTTGTACAGTTCTGCTTCATTTAAATGCAATTCATTTGCAAGTGATGACATCACCCGCAGGATGTCATGGGTTCTTTTCCATAATGAAGGACAAAGGATAACATCAATGCAAACAATATATAGGATAATTAGGAAATAATTAAAGGAAGGAAAGCCCTGGAATTATGAGGAGCTAAGGAAAGTTTCCTGTAGAACGTGAGATTTTAGCTGGAACTTAAAGGAATCCAGGAAGGTCAGTAGAAGAGGGAAAGAATCCAGGCATGAGGAAAAGCAAACAAAAATACCTAGAATCAAGAAATAAAATGTCTTGTTTGTGGAATAGACAGGAGAGCAGGGTCACTGCATCTGAGAATACACTGTGGGGATTAATGTTGTTGAATATTAAATATAGTTTTCATACCCATCCTCCTACAAGATAATAAACCGGTCAGAGTCATCAGTAATATCGCCAACAATTTGTTCACCTAAATCAGAGGATGCTATTTCTGCCTCTCTTACCAGAAGTAGTTACCTCACAGAAACCAGATCAGATTCTGGTTAGGAAAAACATAATATCATTTTAATATTTTGTCCCAAGAAGAAAGATATAACACATGATGTGTGTGGAGTCTTCCCTCCTAAGAAAGAGAAGCTTGAGGACTCCCCATTTCTGAGGATATATATGGTTTTTGGCTCACTGGTTACAGAATGACTTCATTGGCATGATACAGATCAACCCATTACAAATATAAATAAGTTAAACAATACAAATCACTTTAACAGCTCAACTGTTAAACAGGTATTATCAGATTCAAGGAGGTCGCTCTTCCCGGGGAAAGAAGATAGTGAATGGGAATTTCAAAGGGGCATTTGAGTTTGTTTATTCTCTTGGGGAAAGTAAATAGGGACTACATGCTTCAATTTGAAGTCTTTGAGCAAAGGGCATTTTGCTCCTATTAATCCAGGGTCCCCCCCAAAATACTTTTGGATAATAAGGTACCTCCATCAAATCCAGATGATCCAGATGCTCATATTAACAATATGGAAGACCTGAAAGACAGAAGAGAACAAGGTTATAAAGGGCTTTGAATGCCAGTCAGTGGATTTTGTTATGGGGTTAGGACTATTAAAGTTTAACCTGACCAGCTGACATGGGTCTTCTCCTTGAAACACACATTGAAGTAAGAGAGATAAGCCTATTAGGTGTGGCTACTGCCAGAGTGACTGGAGAGGGATGGAGATGGCTCAAAGGATCAGAGCCACTTCTCACCCAATTTCCCCTAGCCACCACCAGGGTGGGGCATCCTACTGTTAAGGGCTAAAATTCTAGCTAAACTGTCTAAAATATCTAATGAGTGGTCGCCAATAAATTATAAGCTTTAGCAAGAGTTAGACTTTTAAGCATTTATTAAGGAGAATAAGAATTTGGTAAAGAGAGAGAAAAAGGCCTAAATTCCTAGCTATTAAAGGGAGAGCACATTTCTAGCTCCGCTCTCCACCAGAGTCCAAAGGAAAGAGAGCGCGAGACTGAGCGCCAGTCTCTTCCTTCCTCCTCCCACTAGTCCGCGTCACTTCCTGACTCCTGAAGAAAAGACTCCTGGTCTTGCCCTCAAAGACCTTCGCTTCATGGGCAGAACTCTTCTACAGTTAGTATCCAGCAGGTGGCGTTATTCCAATCGTTACAGTCCCCCCTGTTGTTCCTCAAGAAACAAAATGTTTCCTTGACGGAACAGTAAAAAGAATATAATAACTATTGCTAGCTAATAATATGTGAACAACAATATAGAAAAGGAAGAGAGGAAAGTTTTGTCCAGAGGGGCGATTTTTTTTTTGTCCTCATGAACCGACGCTTTGACATTAGTCTTGCAAAGGGAGGGCCTCTGCAGAGAGTACATGTTACAGATGGTGTATATTATAACAGAAAGAGAAAAAAAACAACAAAAACAACAAATCAAAACTGTTCATTTAAAGTCTCTGAAAGTCTTTTCTTAGATGTCCTCTAGGTGTAGTCGTGGAATGGAAGTCTTTTCAGGGGTTGATGTGTGGATGCTGGTAATCAGCCAGGAAAATTTCCTACAAAATTGAGCTTAACACAACTTTAAAATAGCTTTGTCAATAATCAAATCCAACAATGAAAGTTCTCAAAAACATGTCTAAGGGAATTCAGAATCTTAGTTGTTACACATGAAACATATAATAAAACAAAAATTGAACCATTCTTTAAAATTATAATATTACTATAGTCCCCCCTTATGGAGGGTAATTGAGAAGACAATTGCTGCAATATTAATTAATAAAAATAATTTTTATCTTTGTTTTATCACTTTTTGCATCATCTGCCTAATTATCCTCATGCCATTATGAGAAATTAAAAAATCTAATATAATTGGTAACAGGTGTCAAGGCCAAATTCAACACTGTATTTATCATGACACCTGAGATAATTATGGGGGTTACCATAAAAGAACAGAGAAATGATGGGATATGAGCATTCCCACACTTGAGCAATATGTACTGCCCATACAGTATGCCAGGCTTAAAATAGGTGGATGGAATATATGTCCATGCCACCGAACATATTGGAAGAAACTGAGTCAGACTTAATCAGATGCATGGGACTGAGATGTCCATGGCATCAGGCATATAGGAGGGAGCATGGAAGCCAGGTGTAGAAGTGAGATGGGTGGGATGAATACTTCCAGCCATCTGTACAATATTGTGGGGAAAAATAAAATAAAATATTAAACCAAGAGAATCCAACCTCAACATTAGTCAAAAGCCGTTCCCTCGGCCATACCTTGACTTCATGCATGTCTCCCCTCATGTGACAATTCAGTGTCTGCTCTTGCATGTATTCCTCTTGTGATTGGATGGCATCTTGGCCAACTGGCATCTGATAACTCAGAATAAAGGCAATTAATGTCTTAAATGATAAGTTCCCATAATCCAAGTCTCATATGGATTTAAAAATTGAGGATAATAAATGATTGCAAAAAATGTGAATACATCTTGACTCAGAACACAATATATAATTATGCAACAATTTCAAATAATACCCCTTTTTTTTACTTAGTATACAATTACTTTTTTGAAAAATCTGAACATATTTAAATAAAAGTTAAAGCACAACACAATCTCAAAGACAACTTTTACAAATGTTCCCCTCTTTTTTTTTTTTTTGGAATATGCTTATCAAAAATAATACTTCTAGAATCAATTTACACTTGCCATGGCAAACAATTTGCCAGGGAAATGCTTTAAAGAGTTTGATCAAATAATCAGTTGAGAAAAAATAACAAAAACAAACAACTCAGAATATGGGAGCACAATACTCCTAGAATTAACATTGTATAATAAAATCAAAACCATCTTGCAATGTTTCAAAATTAGAGATGAATAAATAGAAAAAAAATACACATGGAACAATAAAAGACAATGAAATTCAAACTAGGGAAATCTAAATGAATATGAACTTAATATTAATAAGAGTATTATAAAATATAAACTTGATCACATGACTATAAAAAGCTTTTACAAATATTCTCCTTGTTTTAAAAACTAAGTATAAAACACAATCTCAAAAGCATGAAAATCTCTATGAAAATAAACCCATACCATTAATTTCAAAATGTATATGTGATAGCATAGAAATCCTATGTAACCTCTGAACTGATATTAATACTCTGAGTGAATTCAGAACACCTTTGATTCCGATATCTAAAATCCCCAATACTCATATCAATACCTTGCTTCTTACTTCTACATTTCTGTAAAATATATATACTTCCATGGCAAAAGAAGCAGAGTCTTGAACTATGTTGATTGTTATTATTCTTATTCAGCTTAACTTTTTCTTCTTTAACCCCTCTATATTGTCTGTCAGTCTTTTCACCATACAAATGCTTTATAAGATTACTAATTAAAGACAAAAGCAGGTTAGCAAAATTATGAACAAAACGAGCATATCTGGAATTTAAAGGGTTTTCTAAGGTTGTCTCAGAAGCACAGCCAGGCTGGGGAAGGACTGAGCCTGAAGCTGCAAATGTAGTTACAGAAAGTTGAGCATGCGCATCAGATCTCTGGACTTCCCAGGCAGGGGAAGCAATGGGCTTGGCCATAGGAGGAGTAGAGGGTAGGGTCTGGAGAGGAGGGGAGGGACCAGAGCAATTTGAATCAGACTTGATTTTGAACTCAGGCCTGGATTCCTCTTCCCCCACTTTGCCTCCAGGTGCTAGGGGATTAAAAGCTTCTAGAGGGTGGGTCATTGCCTCCAGGCATGCAAAATTAAAGCAACAATTAGTGTTAGAACTGGGAAAAGCTGCGGGAATCTCTTCAGGTTTCTCTGAAAAAGCATGGTTGGGAGAGGGAGAGATATTTCCTTGTGTGAGTAAGTTGCTGGCTCTTTTAACAAAAATAAAAAGAAAAATAGAAAATCCACAAAAACAAAGCATTAACATGATCTTATCCCCCATTTGTCTGGTTAAACAGACTAAAATCAAAAATAGGGTAATTAGGGAGTTTAAAAGGTCCATTCGAAAAAATTTAAAGGAAAACACAGCCAGTACGCCAGTACTTAGCAGTTAAAGGGAGAGGGAGGGGAAATTTCTTACCCAACCAGAAGATCAGAAGACTGAAGTTTAGCTTTCCTCTTCGTGGTCAGCCATCTGTTAAGGGCTAAAATTCTAGCTAAACTGTCTAAAATATCTAATGAGTGGTCGCCAATAAATTATAAGCTTTAGCAAGAGTTAGACTTTTAAGCATTTATTAAGGAGAATAAGAATTTGGTAAAGAGAGAGAAAAAGGCCTAAATTCCTAGCTATTAAAGGGAGAGCACATTTCTAGCTCCGCTCTCCACCAGAGTCCAAAGGAAAGAGAGCGCGAGACTGAGCGCCAGTCTCTTCCTTCCTCCTCCCACTAGTCCGCGTCACTTCCTGACTCCTGAAGAAAAGACTCCTGGTCTTGCCCTCAAAGACCTTCGCTTCATGGGCAGAACTCTTCTACAGTTAGTATCCAGCAGGTGGCGTTATTCCAATCGTTACACTACCCTGGGGAGATCACCCACAATAAGGGAACTTTTCATGGTCCAATGATCACCCCATTGGCCCCTCCACCATCACCTTTCTCCTGCTCACAGAGATTGGTATCTCAGAGAACCACCTCTCTGGAACTATCTCTCCTTGAGATGTGTCTCAAGGTTTTCTTTTCTGTAGCGCCCAAATAAGATATTATTTTATTCTAATTGTATTTGTGCATGAGAGGGTATAATTATTTAAAGAGGAATTCCTAAGGGCCCCCACACCCCCACCTATTTTCCCTGTAACACTTACTTTTCAAGGTGTGTCTGTCCTTTAGCTAGTAGGCCATTTTAAACTTTAATAGTCCCAAATTCCTTGATATGTCCCAACCCCATATCATTCCCCACTTCTCTATATGTAAGGGAAAAGGGGACAAAGATTCTTCTTCTGTAACTTCTTCAAGCTGAGTGGGGTTGAAGAAATCATGGTGGGGTGGGTGGGGGGGGGGGGGGAGATTGCCTGGTCCAGAGGGTGAGAGGCAATGTGAGGTCCAGAGAGCAAGAAAAGATCTTTAGGCATGGGCTGAAGTTGCCATGAGGTTGAAACTTTGATCCTGGATGGAACAGACTTTAACAAGAGATTAAAGAGGCCAGGGCAACAATCACAATGATTTAAGGGGACAATAGTGCATGTCAAATAAGTTGTACTTAAGGTGTTTCTGATTCAGTTTTAAAATGCATAACTAATAGCAGACAGATGACAAAGCCAGATTCTTATACACTTTAGTTGTTTAGAATATAAAAGGAATAGAATTTCTATACCTGAATCTCAGTACAATAACTCATTTGCAGTACCAGCCTAACGGATGAAGAGCCAATAGTGTTCATGCTGAGAATAGGGACAAAGATTTCATGGAATAATGCTTCCCTAAGTTTCATGTGCACTCCTGGCAGAAGTTGTATAGATAGCCAATTGGAGTGGGCAAGGCTTAAAATCAGCCAGATGGGATAGTTTTCATTCCATGTGTCATATTGGGGAAATTAAGTCAGGAGAATCCTGAGTCCTTCCTAAAAGTCATTCTCCCAGATTTTCCCATGACAATTCACCACCTGCAAAAACCCCTTAAGGTTGCTGACACCTTGCCTTGAAGATCATACCTGGAGGTAGACTCAGAAAAATATAACAGTCCCATAATGTCAGATGCTTTTCATCCTTAAATTATTATTACACAAATGAATTTTGGTTTAAGATGCTTAATAACAAACAAAAGAGTTGGGATAAATGTACTGCCTTCAGAATTCCTTAAAACAGCGGGAACATACTTAAGGTGACTCAATAACAAATATAGGGAAACTCAGATTTCCCATTTTAACAGAAGTTTTTTTTTTTTAATTTGATATTCAGATACAAGAGAAATTGTTTTTCCACCATAACTTATACCATTGTTTACCAATTTATACATTATAAGAAAATTTAAAAACATAATACCTTAAAAAACATTAGGAATTTTTAAAAAATTGAAACAAAATCAATTAATTACCATTCAGATGTTCTCAATTCAGTTGCATGTGCTTTACTTTACACAGAAACCTTACAATCACATGGTCCCCAAAACTGCAGGGGAGAAGTAGGTTCTATCATTATGCCTTATGTGACAGTAAATGGAACATTTTAACTTTTTAAGGCCTAATACTTTTAGTACTTTAAAAGGAAAAGACTATTATCCATAAATTCACATAGTACATTTCATGATGTGGTGAGTCTCCCAGCTATGTTTAAAATGTCTTTACTCCTTTTCTCTAAAGAACTGAGATGTCTGCCCATAACTTAGAAATTTACCAGATAACAAGTTGGAATTAAAGTGTGGCAGCTTTTTGGCATTTTTTTCCTTTTCTTCAGCAGCTTTTTTTTTTCCCCCCTCAGGCTTTTGTGTCCAGCAAGACTTAATGCAGAAAGGATATGGCCCACTTTACTAGAGTTAAATAATTAAATCAAAGCCAAGACCTGATCTTAGGGCAGGGTGGTTCAATGGTTAGAGACTTTTTTTTTCTTTGCAACTTTTACACATTACAAATAATTCCTGATTTTAAACTATTCTACTACAAAAGATTTTAAAAATATATAACAGATCAACCATGCTAAATCTTTAAGCACTAGATGTTATCAAATTACTCTCCTCCCCCCACAGCAGAAACAGCCATGAGGAAAGAAAGGGGCTCAGCCCTGTATTAGAAGCTGCCACATTGAAAGAAGGGGGAATTTAGGGCATGTGGTGTCCTCCATTTTGATTTTAGCCCCCTTTAACCATTTTGGAAATTAAAAAGAATCCATAAGACTTGCTCTTCTCATGGTTTTGCAGTGATTAATTTTGTTTTCTTTTGTTTATAAAAGCATTTTATTATTTTCCAGTTATATGTAGAGATAGTTGTCAACATTTGTTTTTATAAGATTTCTAATTTCAAATTTTTCTCCCTCCCTCCCCTTCGTTCCCCCCCTCCCCCAGACAGCAGGTAATCTGATATAGGTTATATATTTACAACATTAAACATATTCCTGCATTAGTCAAGTTATAAGAGAAGAATCAGAGCAAAAAGGAAAAACTTCAAAAAAGAAAAAACAACAGAACCAAAAACAAAAGAAATAGCATGGTTCAATCAGCATCCATTTTCCACAGTTCTTCCCCTTTATGGATTTGGAGAGCCCTTTCCATTGTGTAATTTAAAATTCTAAATGTGGGTTCTAATCTGTCCCCCCCAGTTTTGGGGGGAAACTGGCTAAAATCACTGATAAATGAGTTTAGGTTTATTAGGGTTTATTAAAAGATATAAGATAGTAAAGAAAGAGAAAGATCAAGAACATATTTCTTATAGCATGGAAATCCTAGCCTTCCTAAACCTCCCACTTCTGAAGTCCTCTGGCACCATGCCAATGTCTTGCACCAAAAGAGAGCGAACTCTTCTGCCAGAGTTCACTTCCTCCTTCATGTTCTTCTCCCAGAAATGGGAGGTTCTTCAAGCTGATTGGCTAGCATCATTCAAATTCATTGGTTCACTGGAGCCGAAGGTGGTCTTGATGCAAAGTTTAAAGTTTTTAGCTTCTGAGAACAATGCCCTGTTAAGTACCAGCCAGATGTGCTTACAAGTGAGTCAGCAGTCAGTCACTCTCACCCAATTCAATCAGTTTAGATCAATCTCCAGGTGGGCCCCTGAGTATCTGCTAAATCCCCTCATCTACCACATTCCATTATCTTGACACACCATCATGAGTCCTTTGGAACTCTCTATTGTACCATTGTATTGGTGAGAAGAATCAAGTCTATCACAGTTAATAAACACATAATTTGATGATACTGTGTACAATGTTCTTCTGGTTCTGCTCATCTCACTCATGCAGTGATTAACTTTGTAAGCCAGACACATAAGCACTAGACACATAAATGTACATAAGACAAAATAGCAAACTAGAGCCCACTGCCAGTGTGGTAGGGACTGATCTGGCTTAAGGCTATGGGGGCTTTCTCTAGAGCAAATTGAGTCCAATTGATTTATTTTGTTTGTTTGTTTGTTTTTTCCAGGTTCCAAGTTCCAAGGTTAAATTTATCTCAATTATTCAGAATCACCCAATGAGAAATACCTCATAATATTCTCTCTAAGGCTGTTAGCCAAAGAGGAATCCCTCCAAATATTCTCTCTGTACCAGGGGAGGGTTCAAACACAGTTCAGACAGCTAACTGGCTGAGTTTTTCATAGTGTGGAAAAGCTGACACCACCCACCACCACCACCACCTCTTTCCTTCCTCAATCATGGGCAAGGGGTAGGGTCAGGTAGGAGAGAGAGAATAAATGAAAAGGGAGCTTCTTACCTTGAAATTTTGTGTGGCAAGAGGAAAGAGGGATTTTCCCATGCCCCACATTGTATGCCAGAAATATATCAAGGGGGAAATGGGTGGTGGGGGTCCTTAGGTATTCCTCTTTAAAGAATTACACCCTCTTGCACACAAATCCAATTAGAATAAAATATTTTATTTAGGTGCTAGAGAAAAAAACAAGAGAGAAAGACTGCTCTCAAGGGGAGATGGTTCAGAGACATGATTCTCTGAGATACCTATCTCCTTGAACAGAAGGAAGGCAAAAGCTTTTATAGCTGGTAGATAGGGTGATAGATGGGGTGACCACCTGACTACAAGAAGTTCCCTTTTGGGGTGTGCAAAACTTGATTGAGAGGTGATGGTCCTGACTTCTGGAGTTATCTCTGTCCCTTGGTGCTGATCAGGCAGCAACCACGCCTAATAGGTTCATCTCCCTTACTTCTCAAGGTGTGTCTATCCTTTAGCTAGTAGACCAGTTTAAACTTTAATAATCACAAATTCCTTGACATGTCCAAGCCTCATATCACTTATAATTACAGATTGATCACCTGTGATCAGGAAAAATATCACCAAGTGGATGAAGCAGCCAGTGACTTGAGAATCAATTCCAGAGCCAATTTTAATGAGGATGAAATAGGAGAGTGTAAAATCTGCCTTGAAGCTTGACATCAAAAACCTAAAATCTTGGCAACTGGTCCCATGACTTCCTGGCAAATAGATGGAGAAGAATTGGAAACAGTGTCTGTCAGATTATATATTCTTGGGCTCAAAGACTACTGCAGACAGCAAATGCAGCTATGAAATTAAGACACTTGCTCCTTGAGAGTGGGGGAGGGGGCAGCTATGGCAAATCTGGACAGCATACTAAAAAGGCGAGACCTTCTTGACAAAGTTTCATGTAGTCAAAGATATGGTTTTTCCAGTAGCAATGGATGAGTGTGAGATTTGTACTATAAGAAAAGCTAAGCACTGAAGAACTGATGCTTTTGAATTGTGGTGCTGGAGAAGACTTCTGAGAATCCCTTTGATAGCAAGAAGATCAAGTCAGTTAATACTTATTTTGTTTTTTTGTACTTTTTTTTGGGGGGGGGCAATGAGGGTTAAGTGACTTATCCAGGGTCACACAGCTAGTGTCAAGTATCTGAGGCCAGATTTGAACTCAGGTCCTCCTGAATCCAGGGCTGGTGCTTTATCCACTGCACCACCTAGCTGCCCCCAAGTCAGTCAATACTTAAAGAAGTTAATTCAGGCTATTCATTGGATGGTCAAAAACTGAAGTTTAAATACTTTGGCCACATAATGAAAAGTGTAAGAGCCTAAAATTCTAGCTATGATATCTAAAATCTAATGAGTGGTTGCCTTCAATTAGAAAACATATAGCACCAATCTTTGGGAATTAAGTATTTATTAAAGTATATTAGGGGTTAGTAAAGAGAAACACGTGGATAAAGTATCCCTATTTTGCCTGTCCCTGCTGCCTCTGCCGCCAAGCCCGTCTGGACACCAAAGCACCAAGATCCTCCCCCTTCTCCCAGAAGCCCCTTGTCAAATAGGAAACTGGGCTGTCCATACACGGCTCCAGGCTAATTAGTTGGTAGCACTGATTGACACAACTAACAGGTGGTAACTTCCGGACACTAAGTCACACGTGGATGCCAAGTTACATGCTTTCTTTTCAGGCCAGAGCTCACAATGTCCCTCCCAGCAGGGGGTGTTATTCCAATTCTCACAAAAGACAGGAGTCCTCTGGGAAAAGACCCTGATGTTGGGTAAGATTGAAGGCCAAAGGAAAAAGGGATGACATAGCTAGATAGTGTTATAGAAGCAATGAACATGAGCTTGGATGGACTTCAGAAGACAATGGAGGATAGAAAGGTCTGGTATGCTGTGATCCATGGGGTCATGAAGAGTTGAATGTGACTGAATTAACAATGACAAGCCTGCCTCTCTAGGAAAAGCTCCTGCTCTAACTTATATATGTGAAGCCTTAATAGCTATTTCCCACAATTGGGGGAAACCCCTTTCCTCTCCACTAGTAGGAGTGTAAGAGAATTCTTCTCAGCTACTGAGTGGTAAAAAGATGGCTGGGTGAGTTGCTTATCTATTTATGCTTTCTGAGTGGGTAGCTCTACCTATTGATTTTTTCAGTCAGCTTTTTACACCATCCTCAGTGACAAAGATTTTGGAGACCAACTAGGAGTCTCTGGTTACATGAGTTCTTCTGAGCAAGGAAGCAAAACATGGGTCTATCCCCATGCATTATCCCTGTGATATTCCCCATCATGACAAAATTTATTTCTTTTATCAATGAGCCAGAGCACAAGTCTCTTCCTATGAAGCCAGAATTCATACTCCACAGTCTTGTTACTTTTATATAAACAAATTGTTAATTAACAAGAATGGAGAATCCATACTGGGAAGTCCTCATTCTGATTCTATCACAGGTCCAGCACAACAAATGATCAAGGCACTGGAGATAAAGTTAAGTTATGACGCAGTTATTGCCTCAAGTAATTTATATTCTATGGGGACATATACTCAGATCAGTTTTACTACAATGTTGGTAGGGCATAATGGAAGAAAGAAGTCCAAACCAAGCCTTCAGGAAAATGTGTGGAGAGGAAGGTTTTCTTTTTTTTGTCTTGTACTAACATACTTTTGTGACTCCTGCTTTACCACCTTGTACACATCCTCTGCCTACCTGGGAAATTTTATTTCAAGCCTCAGACTTTTCCCAGAATAAGAAATACAATAATAAACAGCTTCTGAATTTCTTTAAGCCTTGCTGACATTTCTTGAGATTGTTGTTTCAGTCCTAAAGCTGAGTCCCACTTTCCTTTCCCGCTTTTCAAAAGCCATGGATTTGTCTCTAAAAGATTCTCTTCTTTGCAAGCCCCATTGTTGGTGTGCATGGCTGGCAGATGACCAAGAAAACAATGCTGTTTCTTGATTTTCAAGAAAGTCACATATCAACAGTGAGGCACTTTTTTCTGCCTAGGCATGTGGCACTGAATCAAGGGAAACAATTGTTCGAACCTTCCAAATAGGCAGATGGGGGTATGTGTGTGTATGTGTTTGTGAGGGATCAGTATTGTTATTTTTAAACTTGTCTTTTCACAACCCAGTCACTGTTTTCATGTGTCATTTTGGATATTCTTCCTACAAGGTCAAAAAGTTCTTGGTGTATCCTTAGCAGCCAAATTCACAATGTCATTTTAGCCTGTGAAGCAGGGGAATTTGATGCTCTTCCAATACTTGATTCTGAAAAGGGAATGGTCTCAGCATCAGAAAAGTTGTATTCAAATACCTGGGCACAAGGAGGCATCAAGGAGTTCATGAATTGCTTCCAGGTCTTTTATATCCCCTTTCTTTCTTTCTTTCTTTCTTCTTTCTTTCTTTCTTTCTTTCTTTCTTTCTTTCTTTCTTTCTTTCTTTCTTTCTTTCTTTTTTTGGTGAGGCAATTGGGGTTAAGTGACTTGCCTAGGGTCATGCACAGCTAGTAAGTGTTAAGTGTCTGAGGCCACATTTGAACTCAGGTCCTCCTGACTCCAGGGCCGGTGCTCTATCCACTGCGGCACCTAGCTGCCCTGCCCTTTCTTTTTCATTGAGGGGTATTTCTGTTTGTTTGTTTGTTTTTGGACTTGACCTCTGATTTCATTGATTATAGGGAACTCTCAGTATGAAAATCTATTCAACTAATGCATATCAGCACCTGCTTTGAAATTTACATTCTTATAGAGTTGTCCAAAGCACTGACAGGTTCAGTCATATGTTCAGGGTCACACAGTCAGTATATGTCAAAAATGAGACTTGAATAAGTCTTGCTTATATATACATAGTTGCATTTTGTTTTTCCCACTAAACAGTGAGATCCTTAACAGCAGGAACTATTTTTGTCCTTCTTTGTATCCCCAGAACTCAGTTTAGTGCCTGACATATAGTAGGTGCTCAATAAATATTTGTTGACTGACTTTGTGACTAAGAGACTGTCTTGTTATACTCTAGATTATATTGTCATTCAAATTTTTCTTGACATTGTTTTTATATCACCTTTATTTTTAAATATATTCCTTCCTTCTCTCCTATTCAAATACTCATCCTTTATAACAAAACATGAAAAATAAAGATAAGAAAGAAAAATAAAAGCAATAAAAATCACCAACTAAATGTGGCAATAAACACAATGTTCCAAACCCACAGTTCCACATGCTTGTAAATAATGGAGAAGGGTGCATTTCCTCATCTCTTCTATGGAGCTGAGTTTAGTGACTATAATTACACAGCTTTCAATTTCAAGCTTGTTTTTGTTATTGCTCATTTCCATTGTTGTATTCTTGGAGGCAGAGCCAAGATGGAGGAATAAAGCCAGATTTTTTGCTGAGTTTTCCCAACATACCCCTCTACAACTAAAAAAAATGCACTAAACCAAATTCTGAGTTGGAAAGCTCAGAAAAAGTCACATTGGGTCATTTTTCTCATCAAGAACAGCTTAAGAAGACAGAAGACATCTGTGGATACTGAAGTGGTGGCTTGATGGGGAGCATGGCATAGTGGAAGCAGCACTGATTTTGGACAGTGGTGGTAGCTCAGCTCTTGGAATAGTAAGGAGACTAAACACTTGGTCAGAAATAAATCCCAGGGGACCCCTGTTATAGCTCTCGATGCAGGAATGGATGCTATTTGGAAGCTCTGTCTCCCATTACCCAGCTTAGGGTCACAGTTGTGAGTGAGATTTTCCCTACCCCTTTAGATATAAGTGATTTAACTGTGGTGTGAGAAAATAATGGGGTCTTGGGACTCCTCAGACGCCCCCCGCTGATCCTGGCCTGACCTTTCTTAAGGTCAGCCCAGAGTCAGGAAGTTAACTCACTCAAAACCACACCTACCTGAAAGCCTTGTTCCCACCAAAGGATCTGTTCACTGGGCTCTGACCTCAACATGACTGCACTGACCCTCAAATACAGTGAACCAATAGATTTCAATGATGCTAGCCAATTAGCTTTGAATAACATGTATGGGTTATCTCTGCTCCTGCCCACAGCAAGCTTGCATAGACACTAGCTCTTTTTGGCCCAGGAACTTGGTGAGATGAGATACAGCCCTCTAGGGTTCCCCATTTTCTCTCTTTTCTCTCTTCTATTTGCTAGCTAGGCTTTCCTATCTTTCAGAGTCATGCAGACTCTCTACTAATATTTAATATATTTTAATAAATGCTTAATGGGGGGCGGCTAGGTGGCGCAGTGGATAAAGCACCGGCCCTGGATTCAGGAGTACCTGAGTTCAAATCCGGTCTCAGACACTTGACACTTACTAGCTGTGTGACCCTGGGCAAGTCACTTACAATTGTGGTTAGGTATCTATTTTTTTTTAAGTGAGGCAATTGGGGTTAAGTGACTTGCCCAGGGTCACACAGCTAGTGAGCTGGATTTGAACTCAGGTACTCCTGATTCCAGGGCCAATGCTCTATCCATCATGCCACCTAGCTGCCCCAGTTAGGCATCTATTAATCAGCTTAAAGGTTAAATGCTAAAAATAGTAACTTCTGAGCTGAAATATTGCCATTGGGTTTAAGAAACCATCTCATTCCTCTTGCTATCATAAGAATCTAAACTAGGGGTATTTAAGCAACCAAGGTGGCATTGTCTTAGGTGGCCAACTCAAATCTGAGGGGTTAGCAACTTGGATGATGAAAGACTGATGATTTCCTTTTCTTTATTTCATACTTATTGTACATGAACCACTAGATTGTGTTTAAATTTTGGGACGAGCTTATTGTGTATAAATATCCATGGATCCTGAGGCTTGGGGTCTTTTGGTCTTAGACCTGAGGCTGGCTTTATTGTGAGAACAGATCCCTCTCTCAATAAACCTATTTTCTATAGCTTGGAGACTTTGGTTTTTCTTCATCTAATCCTGCAACTTAGAAATTTTCGCAACTCAGTTCTAGGGAGAAGATGAGTCCTCAGGTTAGTGAGTAAGAAGAGCTTTACCTGGATAAGAACCAGAGTGCAGACTCTCTTTGTGAAGAAGGTAGTGACCAGATCTCTTTTCAGATTACACCACATTGGAAGCACCAAAAATTTATAGGCCCACAGACTAAGTAGTCAAAGAAGGAGGACATAAAAGATAGAAACTTGAATCAGTCAGCCAGTCCCCCACCCAGAAGTGAGCAGAACCCAATTCTAACATAAAGTCCAAAGTCAAGAAATATGCTGGAAAAATGGGGGGGGGGGAGTCAAACATGAGTAAACAAAACAACGACAACAAAGAATGTGTCTGTTAAAAAAACACTATGGTGATAGGGAAAATTAAGACACAAACTCAAAAGAAGATGATGTCTTGAAAATATCTCTATAAGCAAAGCATCAAAGAAAAATGCACTTTGGACACAAGTCCAACAAGAATTCTTAGAAGAGTTAAAGAAATACTTTTTTTTTTTTAAAGAGCATTAACTTTTAAAAAAAGAAATAAGAACTATAGAGAAAATATTTGGAAAAGAAATGAGAGTTATGCAAAAATTATGAAAAGGAATTGTTGTTCTTTGTCCTTCATTCTTGAAGAAGGCAATGATATCAGTATGATGTTATGACTTGCAGTTGTGATAAAATAAAGGGATTTGGCAGATGCCCAGGGGCCCCTCCTGAAGATTGATTTGGAATTTATTGAATTGAGTGAGACTGAGAAACCTACTTAAGATTGATAAAATCGAGACGATGCTTAGCAAGCCCTGAGTCGGGTGTTGTTCTCAGAGGCTGTGGACTATGACATCAACAGGAGACCGCGCTAAACCAATAAGCTTGAAGGACTTCCCCTTTGGGGGAGGGAGACAGGAAGTAGGAAAGTGAGGGAGGATCAGCTCTTTTCATCAGGGACTTCGGCATGGTGGCAGAACTTCACATGGGCTGCTAGAGAAAGGCAAGGTTTTCTTTCTGGCTATACTGAATAAATCTAAGCTAGGGTTTTCCATTCTATAAGAGATCTGTTCTCAACCTCTCTCTCTTCACTAACTTCTAATACACTTTAATACATACTTAAAAGGCTAAACTCTTGCTGAATTTATTAGTAAATCTTAGCCAGTTTACCCTGCAAAACTGGGGGGGGGGCAGGTAAGGACCCACATTAGACAGTGAATTGGATTTAAGTGAGGGAGAGCTGGACAAAATCACCAACCTCAGTCTCTCTTCCAGAGACATCTGGGTCCAGTGTGTAATGGGCTAAAATTCTAGCTATACTATCTAAAATCTAATGAGTGGTCACCAATAAATTATAAGCTTTAGCAAGAGTATTTAAGTGTTTAAGTATTTGTTAAAGAGCATTAGGATCAGAGAGAAAGGTAAAAATCTAACTATTTCTAAGAGACTCCTTCATCTGACCCACCATGGCGAGGTCAGGAACCAAAAGAGACAGAACCCCTCCACCAGAGTCTGCTTCCTACTTCATTTCCTCCTCCCAGAAATGGGAGGCTCCTCAAGTTGATTGGCTGGTAGCCTTGATAGACAGTACCCATGAGCAAATGTCACTTCCTGACACCAAGGACCTTGACCACATGGCTTGGCCTCAAAGGCCTTCTCCTCACAGTGGAGCTTTTCTACAGTAAGTCTCCAGCAGGTGGTGTCACTGCCCTAAGGAAAGGTGGTGCCCCAAGTGGCAAAATACATATCAGGATGACTGGAGATGACTGCAAATATTTAAGGCGATTGGGGTTAAGTGACTTGCCCAGTGTTACACAGCTAGTAAATGTCTGAGGTCAGATTTGAACATAGGTTCTCCCAACTTCAGGGAGAATTCTCTATCAACTACACCACCTAGCTACCTTGAAAAGAGAATTAACAGCTTAAGGAAAGAGGCACAAAAATATTGGAGAAAATAAATAATTAAAAATCAGAATTAACTAAATGGTAAAAGAGATATAAAACCTCAATGAAGGAAAAAAAACAATTTAAAAATGGAATCAGCGAAGTGGAAACTAATGAGTTTATAAGATATTTTAAAAAATAAAAGGTCAAAAGACTTAAAAATAGAAAAAAAGTCCCCCAGATCAGTAATAAAACAACCCCTGGAGCAGCAACCCCCCCCAAAACAGCTGAGATTATTTTTCCATCCAAAGACACATTAGAGGGGGCTGTATTGGGCTACAAGAAGAGTCCAACCCCGATAATGCCAACAAAGGCCCCAGGAACACAGCACCAGAGGAACTTACCCCCAAGCCTCCGAATCAGCTGCAGCACTGGTGTCTTCTGGAACTGGGCTTGTGGTCAGATGAGATGACTTGAATAGATGGCTGGGGAAGGAGGAAATACAGGGGTGTCTGCAGGACTTAAAGAAGAATTTAGCTATCCCACCCCCGTGGGGAACCAGGAAGAAATCTTGAGCAGTGGGAGGCCCAGGTGGAGGAGGGGAACAGGCTCATCAAAGCTAAGAACTACTACAGCACACAAAGTTCTGCTGGCTGGTTAATTAGCAAGTTAGCTTCAGGTTATCTTCAGACCAGAGAACAGGCCAGGTGAGGTAAATACCTAACCTCTCTCAAACCAAAACACCTGGGACCCTCTGAAACTTGGGAAAGTATAGCTCAGAAGTAGGGCCTCACTGTAAGAGAGAGTTAAAAGTCAAGTAAAAGTGGGGCGGCTAGGTGGCACAGTGGATAAAGCACTGGCCCTGGATTCAGGAGTACCTGAGTTCAAATCCGGCCTCAGACACTTGACATTTACCAACTGTGTGACCCTGGGCAAGTCACTTAACCCTCATTGCCCTGCCAAAAAAAAAAAAAAGTCAAGTAAAAGACAGCAAGATGAGCAAGCAAAGAAAGTTGAGAACTATAGAAAGTTTCTTCAGTGACAAGAAAGAACAAGGTGCATCCTCAGAAGAGGATAACAACCTCATGGCCCCTACATCCAAAACTTCTAAGAAAAATATGAATTGGTTTCAAGCCATGGGAGTGCTCAAAAGGGACTTTGAAAAGAAAGTAGGAGAGATAGAAGGAAGATTTAGAATGGTGGAGGAAAGAATGGAAAGAGAAATGAGAGTGAGGCAAAAGAGTCATGAGAAAAAAGTCAACATTTGAAAAGCCAAATGGAAAAGGAGATACAAAAGCTATCAGAAGAAAATAATTGCCTAAGATTCAGGATTGAACAAATGGAAGCTAATGACTATGAGAAACCAAGACACAGTAAAGCAAATCCCAATGAATAAAAAAAAAAATAGAGGGCAATATGAAATATCTCCTTGGATAAATAGCTGACCTGGAAAACAGATCAAAGAGAAATAATTTGAAAATCATTGGACTACCTGAAAACCATGACCAAAATAAGAATTTAGACAGAATCTTCCAAGAAATTGTCAGGGAAAATTGCCCTGATAGTCTAGAAGCAGAAGGCAAAATAGAAATTGAACAAATCCACCAATCACCTCCTGAAAGAAATCCCAAAAGGAAAACCTCCAGGAATATCATAGCCAAATTCCAGAGCTCCCAGGTCAAGAAGAAAATATTGCAAGCAGCAATATATATATATATATATATATATATATATATATATATATATATATATATATATATATGTATGTATGTATGTATATATTCAAATACTATGCAGCTACAATAAGGACAAAACAAAATCTAGCAGCATCTACATTAAAGGACCGGAGGGCATGGAATATGATATTCCAGAGGACAAAGGAATTGGGACTACAGCCAAGAATCAACTACCCAGCAAAACTGAATATAATCTTTCAGAGGAAACACACCTTTGGGTATAGAAATCCATCTTACCTAATAGGAAAGTAGGAGAGAAAAGGTCAAGAGAAAGGAGGAGTGAACAACAGGTAATGTAGATTAGGGGAGACAGTGATCAGAAGCAAAATAAACTTTTTTTTTTGGTGAGGAAATTGGGGTTAAGTGACTTGCCAGGGTCACACAGCTAGTAAGTGTTAAGGGTCTGAGGCCAGATTTGAACTCAGGTCCTCCTGAATCTAGGGCCAGTGCTCTATCCACTGCACCACCTAGATGCCCCCAAAATAGAATTCCTCCCCCCCGCCCCCGCGGGGTAATGGGGGTTAAGTGACTTGTCCAGGGTCACACAGCTAGTTAAGTGTCAAGTGTCTGAGGCCGTATTTGAACTCAGATACACCAGAATCCAGGGCCAGTGCTCTATCCACTGCGCCACCTAGCTGTGCCCCCCAAAATAGAATTTTGAGAAAATGACAGAGTAAAAAAAAAAAAGAAAGATAAATAGAGAATCAATACTGTGAAATTGAACAGGATAAACTCACCAATAAAATGGAAGAGCATAGCAGAATAGATTAGAAACCAGATTTCATCAATATATTGTTTATAAAATACCCACTTGAAACAGATATACAGAGTTAAATTAAGAGGCTAGAGCCAAATCCATTATGCTTCAGCTAAATGGAAAAAAAAGAAAAAAAAGGAAAGGGTAGAAATTATAAACCCAGACAAAGCAAAAGCAAAAAGAGACATGATTGAAAGATATACTTAGGGAAAAAAAAGATATATTAGGGAAATAATATTTTCCTAAAAGTTATATCATATATTGAATCTATCAATATAGAACATATGCGCATCAAATGGCATAGTCCAAATTCTTGAAGGCAAAGCTAAATGAATTACAGGATGAAAAAAATAGTAAAACTGTACTAGTCAGGGACCTCACTTTACTCCCTCTCATACCAAGATAAATTTAACCACAAATTAAATGAGAAAGAAATTAAAGAGATGAATATAATTTTAGAAAATTTGGATATGACAGACCTCTAAAGAATATTAAATGGGAAAAGAAATTTCTCAGTTATAAATGGCACCTTCACAAAACTGACCATATACTTGGGCATAAAATCCTCACCAGAAAACATGATGAAGAGTAGAAATATTACATGTACTCTTTTTATACCATAATACAATAAAATTATATTTAATAAAGAGCCTTGGAAGCATAAATTTAAAATTAATTGGAAATTTTAAAATCTAATCCTAAAGTATGAATGGGTCAAAAATATATCAAAAACAATAATTTTATTTAAAATAATGATAACAATGAGACAACATATTAAAATTTGAGGGATGCAGCCAGAGTAGTACCTAGGGGGAGTATGATATTTCTTTTTTTTTCTTTTTTTTTTTTTTTAGTGAGGCAATTGGGGTTAAGTGACTTGCCCAGGGTCACACAGCTAGTAAGTATTAAGTGTCTGAGGCCGGATTTGAATTCAGGTACTCCTGACTCCAGGGCCGGTGCTCTATCCACTGCGCCACCTAGCTGCCCCGAGTATGATATTTCTAAACACATAAATAAAAGGGAGAAAGAGCATATAGACTAAATGGAAGGCAACTAATAATACTAAGGGGAGAAAAAACAAATTTAAGCTCCCAAATTAAATACCAAAATAGAAAACTTAAAAAATCAAAGGAGAGATTAATAAAATTGAAAGTTAAAAAAAATGAACTAATAAAACTACATTTTAAAGAAAAACTATAGAATAGATAAATTATTCACTAATTTGATTTTTTTAAAAAAGAAAACCAAATTCCCAGTATCAAAAATGAAAGGGGTCATGGGGCAGCTAGGTGGTGCAGTGGATAGAGCACCGGCCCTGGATTCAGGAGTACCTGAGTTCAAATCCGGCCTCAGACACTTAACACTTACTAGCTGTGTGACCCTGGGCAAGTCGCTTAACCCCAATTGCCTCACTAAAAAAAATAAATAAATTTAAAAAAAAAATGAAAGGGGTAAATATATAACTAATGGAGAAGAAAATAAGGCAATTACTTGGAACTCTTTTGCCCAACTATATGCCAATAAAACAATCTAAATGAAGTGGATTGATATTGACAAAAATATTAATTTCACAGAGTTGCTGAGGAGGAAGTAGAATATGTAAATAATCCTATGTTAGAAGAAAGAAATTGAATAACCCATAAATGAGCTGCCTCAAGAAAAAACACAGGCCTAGGTGAATTTCCAGTGAATTCTACCAAACTTTAAAGAACAATTAAATCCAATACTATATAAACAATTTGAAAAAACAAGTAAAGAAGGGGTCCTACAAAAGTCTTCCTATAATACAAATGTAGGTTTTGTTTGTTTCTTTGTTTTTGTTTTTTTTTGGCAGGGCAATGGGGGTTAAGTGACTTGCCCAGGGTCACACAGCTAGTAAGTGTCAGGTGTCTGAGGCCAGATTTGAACTCAGGTCCTCCTGAATCCAGGGCCAGTGCTTTATCCACTGAGACACCTAGCTGCGCGCCCCCCCCCCCCCCGCAAATGTAGTTTTAATACCTGAATCAGGGAGAACAAAGACACAGGAAGAAAAATATAGACCAATTTCCTTAATGAATATTGATGCAAATTTTTAAATAAAATACTAGCAAGGAGATAGCAATAAATCACAAAGATCATACACTATGACTAAGTGGGATTTATACCAGGAAGGCAAGGATGGTTCAATATTAGGAAAACTGTGAGCAATTGATCATATCATTAACAAAAATAACAGAAATCTTATGATTATCTCAAGAAATACAGGGAAAGGTTTTCACAAAATACAATGCCCATTCCTACTGTATGCATTAGAAAGAATAGAAATAAATGGAAAATTTCTTAAAAGAAGTGGTGTCTATATAGACCCCAAAATATCAATATCTATAATGGAAGTAAACTAGAAGCCTTAACAATTAGATCAATGTTGAAGCAAAGATGTCCAATATCCCCACTATTATACAATATTTTACTTGTTCAAGTCATTTTCAATCATGTCCAACTCTTCATGATCCCATTTGGGGTTTTCTTGGCAAAAATACTGGAGTAGGTTGCAATTTCCTTCTCCAGTTCATTTATAATGATGAGGAACGAGGCAAACAGGATTAAGTGACTTGCCCAGGGTCATAAACTAGAAAGTATGAGGCCAGATTTGAACTTAAGAAGATATCTCCCTGACTTCAGGGCTGATACTCTATCAACTGCATCACCTAGCTGCCCTGATACTGTACCACAAATGCTAACTATGATAATAAAGCAAGAAAAAGAAATTATAGGAATAAACACAGGCAATGAAGGAAACAACAAAATTTCTCACTTTTTTGTAGATGATATGACTATATAATTAGAGAACCCTAGAAAATCAACTAAAAATCCTAGTCAAAATAATTAACAACTGGGGAGGGAGGGAGAAAATCTGAAATTGGAAAGCATGTATAAACAAATGTTGAGAACTATCTTTACATGTAACTGGAAAAAAATAAAATACTTTTATCAGAAAAAAAATAATTAACAACTTTAGCAAAGTTAAGTATATAAACTAAACGCACAAAATCATAAGCATATATATGTGACATATATAACTATATATGTTTTATGTGTGTATATCTTATCTATATGCTCTTCATATATGATATATATATATGTATGTATGTATCACATATATCATATACATCTTATTTATAACCAAGGGCCCTCTAGTTGGAGCAGTTGATACAGCACTAGGCCTTGAGTCAGGAAGATTTGAGTTCAAATCTGGCCTTAGACAATTACTAGCTGTGTGAACCTGGGCGAGTCCCTTAACTTTGTTTGCCTCAGTTTCCTTATCTATAAAATGAGCTGGAGAAGGAAATGGCAAACCATTCTAGCATCTTTGAAAGAAAATCCTAAATGGGGTCATGAAGACTTGGATATGACTGAAACAAAACAATATATATTACCAATAGAAAGAGAAATGTCATTTAAAATAACTAGAGATAGTATAAAATATTTCGTAGTCTACCTGCCAAGGCACACTAAGGAATCATATAAACTCAATTACAAAACACTTCATACAAATAAAGACAAATCTAAATACTTGGAGAAATATAAATTACTCATGGATATGCTGAGCCAATATATAAAAAATGATAATACCACCTAAATAAATTTACTTATTCAGTGCCACAACAATCAAACTACCAAAGAATTATTTATTGAGCTAGAAAAAAGTGATAAAAATTCATTTGAAAAAAAATAGTTCAGGAATATCATGGGAATCAATGAAAAGAAAAATGTGAAGAATGAGGTACAAGGGAGCAGCTAGGAAGCACAGTAGATAAGGCACCAGCCTTGGATTCAGGAGGACATGAGTTCAAATCTGACCTCAGACACTTGACACTGACTAGCTGTGTGACATGGGCAAGTCACTTAACCTTTACTGCCCCTCACGCCAAAAAGAAAAAAAAAAAGAGAGAATGGCATACCAGCAGTACTAGATATGAAAAAGCATAGAGTAGTCAGTCAATGGAATACATTAGTTCCAAAATATATAGAACAAAATGAAGACAATAACCTAATGTTTGATAAAAAAAAAAAAAAACCAGATCCCTAAGCTATTGGGATAAGATCTCACTATTTGAGAAAAACTGTTAGGAAAATTGAAAGTAGTTGGTAGAGGGGCAGCCAGATGGCACAGTGGATTGAGCACTGGCCCTGGAGTCAGGAGTACCTGAGTTCAGATCCTGCCTCAGACACTTAACACTTACTAGCTGTGTGACCCTGGGCAAGTCACTTAACCCCAATTGCCTCACTTAAAAAAAAAAAAAAAAGAAAGAAAGAAAAAAAAAAGGAGTTTGGTAGAAACTAGGCATATACCAACATCTCACAGTGTATAGTAAGATAAGCTCAAAAATGGATACGTGATTTGGACATAGAGAGTGATAACATACACAAATTAGGAGAGAATTGAGGCATGGACTTATCTAACTCTTCTGAAGAGCAATGTGGAGGTATGCTGAAAGGCCATAAAACTGTGCATGCCTTTCAACCTAACAATACCACTACTTGGTCTGTATCCCAAAGAAATCAAAGAAAAGGATATATTTGCTACAAAAATGTTTATAGTAGCTCTTTTTGTGGTGACAAAGAATTGGAAATTGAGGGAAATGCCCATCAATTGGGGAATGACTGACCAACTTCTGGTGTATGTATTCTGATGGAATTGCTATGGTTCTATAAAAATGATGATGGGGTCATTTAAGAAAAACCTGGAAAGACATATGAACTGATGCCAAGTAAGGTGAGTAAAGCAGAAGAATTTTGTACACAGTAACACCAATATTATACCGATGATCAACTGTGAAAGACTTAGTACTCTAAGCAATACAACCAATCAAGAAAATTTCAAAGGACTCATTATAAAAAATGCCCATCCACCTCTAAAGAGAAAACCAATGAACTGTGAGTATAGTCAAAGCATACCTTTTTTCATTTTAATTTTTTTTTCTTACTTATTTGAACATGGCTAATATGGAAATATATTTTATATGGTCTCGTAAGTGATATCATATTGCTTTCCTTCTCAATGGTTGAGGGAGGGCCTGGAGGGAGAAAGATAATTTAGAAATTGAAATGAAAAAATAAATAATAATATTTTTTAAACACTGGGCATACTCTCATTCAGCAATATTTATACCACAAAGATATAAAGTGATAGATAGATAGATAGATAGATAGATAGATAGATAGATAGATAGATAGAAAGACAGGTAGATGGATAGATAGATGGATAGATAAATACATAGATAGATAGAGCAAACTAAAGCAGCACACGCATATACCAATTATCTGAGGATATCTAGATATATCTATATCTAAAATCTATATCACTAGATCTATACCACAAAGAGATCAAAGTAAAAGAGAAACAACTATTTGCACAAAAATATCTATAGAAGCTCCTCCTCTTTTGTGGTAGCAAAGAATTGGAAACTGATGGGCGGTCAAACAATTTAGGAATGGCAGAACAAGTTATTGTATATATATGTAACAGAATATGATTATAAGAAATGATGAAAGGGATAGTGTCAGAAAAAAAAACCTGGTGTAAAGTTTTTACTCACCACAATATAAAATCTTTCTTTTTTTATATTTTTGTCTTTCTTTGGGTATATCCTCAATTCTGATAACATCGACCAGTAAATTTAACTCAACACAAGGTTTAAACAGAATTTCCTTTTTTTATTAAACTGGCTTAGTCCTTGAGTAAACCAAGCAGTCAAAAGCATTAACATAATCCTTGGCTACACATCTTCTTTCAGGGAATCTGATATAAATTCAAGGACAAGAACCATTTCTACTTCATCGCTAAGTCTCTCCCAGTGCCCGGTAAACAATCTTACAAAGAATAGGAAGGAAGAGAGAAAGGAAGAAGGAAGGAAGGAAAGAAGATAGGAGAGAGGGAGGCGGAAGGGAGGAGGAAGACAGTGAAGAATCTACCTTAGATTCAACCACTGTGACAGGGAATAAGGAAAATAAACATTTATTAAAAACTTTCTTTGTATAAGGATTTACAAGGATGAATATGGCATCAAGGTCAGCTACCACACTAATGGTAAATTATTTAACTTGAAAAAGTTACAAGCCAAGACTAAAGTGGAAGAAAAGTTGGCATGTGACTTCTTGTTTGCAGATGATTGTGCACTCAATGCAGACTCTGACAGCACCACACTATCCATACATGGAACTATGGCTTATAGCAAATGAAGAAAATTTCAATGCTGTGAATACATTCACTTAACTTGGCAGTATACTTTATAGGTATGTACACATAGATGATGAGATTAACATATGCATTCCCAGAGCTAGCTCAGTGTTTATGAGGCTCCAGTAGCGGAGAGGTATTAGACTGAGTATCATAGTGAAGGTCTACAGACTTGTTGTGCTGACCTCACTGTTATATACCTGGGAAACCTGGATATTCTACTAGTGCTATACCAGGAATATGATTTGTTTCCATTTGAATATCTTAGGAAGATTTTGAAGATCACCTGACATGATAGGTTCCAGACACTGATGCCCTTTCATGAGCTGAACTGCCAAGCATTCAAATTCTACTGAATGGAGTACAACTCTGATGGGCTGGCCATGTTGTTCAAATGCCAAAGTACATCTGCCTAAAAGACTATTTTATAGACAACTCACACAAGGCAAGCACTCACATGGAGGTGAGAAGAAGTGACACAAGGACACTCTCAAGGTCTCTCTGAAGAACTTAGGAATTGATTGGGACGTATGTGAGACATTGGCACAGGATCATCCAGCTTGGTGTTCCTCCATCAAAGAAGACATTGTACTCTATGAGCAAAGCAAAATGGCAGTAGCTCGGAAGAAACATGAGATATGAAATTTAGAGACATCTCCATTCCAAATGTTTCACATGGACTATTTGTGCCCAACCTGTTGATAGAGCCTTCTGAGTTTCATATTGGTCTGATCAGACACACTGTACATTGACCCCAACATAGTGATGTCCTTTTTATTATTTTATTATTATTATTTTTTTTTAGTGAGGCAATTTGGGCTAAATGACTTGCCCAGGGTCACACAGCTAGTAAGTGTTAAGTATCTGAGGCTGGATTTGAACTCAGGTACTCATGACTCCAGGGCCAGTGCTCTATCCACTGAACCACCTAGCTGCCCCATAGTGATGTCCTTTTGATCCTTTTGAGAATAAAGGGCAATAACCAACCAACTTTGTGTATGGCACTATGCTAAGCCAATCAGATCATCTAGTCATGGTGACTTCTCACAAGATGTTGTTGTTGTTGTTGACTCATGTGTGACTCTGTGACACCCATTTTGGGGGTTCCTTGGCAAAGATACTGGAGTAGTTTGCATTTCCTTCTTGAGCTCATTTTAACAGATGAGGAAACTGAGGCAAGCAGGGTTAAGTGACTTGCCCAAGGTCATATAACAAGTAAGTATCTGAGGCCATATTTGAACTCATAGAAGTTGAGTCTTTCTGATTCCAAACCCAGTGTTCTTATCCGCTGTATCACCAACTGTCTTTACAAGATATACTGAGAACTATCTTCAAATGTTCAAAGAATTATTGTGCAAACCATTCTCTCTCCATGGGGTTTCTCTTACTCTGAAACTAAATCCCTTGACTGCTTTAGGCCTACATTTCCAATGAGGGAATTAGACTAGGAGCAAGAATAATGGATTACTTTAAAACGTGAAAATATCTTGCATATATCTCTTTTGAACCTCACAACAACCCTGGAAAGTATTACAGGTATTAGTATTCTCATTTTAAAGATGAAGAAAGTTCACCTCAAAGAGGTGCCCAATTATACTGTAGAATTATAGACTGTGAACTGAAAGAGACTTTTATGATCTAACAAGTTAAACCTTCTTATTTTACAGATAAGGAAACTGAGGCACAAAAAGGCTTAGATATTTGCCCAGCTTCATAGAGTTAGTAAGTGTGAGGTGGAATTCAAATCCAGGTCTTTATGATTCCAAAGCCACTATACCACTACATCACTATACCACTATAGCATTCTACCAACTCTCAATCTACACTCCCTATAATTTTGCAGCTCAAAGGAAAAGGGTACATCTTTGTCTCCAGAAGGTATAATGGGTAGAAGTTGAAAAGAGGCAAATTTAGTTAATTTTAGGAAGAACTTCCTCCCCACTAGACCTTTCTCAAGGTGAAACAGGCTGACTTGGGAGTTAATGGATTCTTCTTCACAGAAACCTTTTCCCCAAGGCTAGAGGATTAGGCAATCCAGCTGTTGTAGCGGGGATATTCTTTGTGCCTGTGGGTTCCACTAGGCAGTCACAAAGATTCCTACAAGCTCTGAGATTCAGTGACTGATTCTGTGGAATCCATATCTGCAGGGGTTGGGGGAGGAGAGAGGGAAAGAGCTCTGTGATGACAATATTAAGGAAGCCCATTAATAGATACCTAAGTCATGTTGTCAAAATTCATTCTTCTGGTTCAATAGGAAAATCGCTCAACTGCTAAAGATGAATTACTTTGCATCTTTTCTTCTCCTTATCGGAGAGTCCGCTCTTCTTTTTCATCCATTCAGTTCATTTTGCTTGGGTCTCAAATTGTCATAATATGGTAATTACCCAATGCACATTAAAATACAAAGACACTTGTGCAAGAAATAGATTCAGACGGCACTGATGGTGGCACTAACTTTATTCTTTTTAATGGCTTGTTTTTATGTCTATTGCCTGGACCTCTCCCTCTAATAAGCTTTTAATGACTATTCCAACTGATAGCTGAGTTCTGGATCCTTTACTTGCCGCCTTTATTTCCTGGAAGAAAAATCAATTAAGCCCCATGCCTTCCTGACCTCTTCTTGTATTAAGACTTATCCCCACAATTAGTCTCTCATCTTAGAGCATCCAAACTCCCCCTTCTCCCGCCCCCAATTTGGTCCTACAGATGTTCTGGCCATCAGGTGTCAGCTCAAGATGAACTCTGCCTCCCACCGCACGATATTTTACTTCATGGGGATAGAAAGCCATTTCCAGGTCCTTAATTACCACTCACAGAGGAACACTTCCCCAGTTCGTGAGTTATTTTGGCTTCAGCTACTAAGAAGCTCAGGGAGACCTTTGCCACTTTCTGTCATTTCTGGACAAAGCTTATGTAAACACTATACAAAGAATAGTGGCTGAGATGCTATGTTGGGTACTATGATTCTCCTCCCCCCCCATATTATATACTAGTTAAAAGATCTTTAAGTCATAAGGTATTGGCTGTATTTTAGAGAATAGGATTTCACATTCTGGGAATTAACTTCTGATGACTGAACTAGAATGTAAGCTTATTGAGAGCAAGGGTATTCTCTTTTTCTGTATTTGTTTCCATGAACATAGTACATAAGCTTTTTGACTGATGGTGTGATTAACAATTGAAATATACATGAAACCTTAATGGACACTAAGGGTCCAGAAATTCTTACTTACTTCACATATAGTTCCTATTCAGAAAACTGAAAAAGAGTACGTAAGGAACCTTTAACTATTCCAGGCCAATAGCCTGCTTGAAAGTATATAGTTCAGGAACTGAATCAATCAATTAGTATTTATTAAGCATTTACTGTAGGTCAGCCATATTTCCAAACATTAGATAGACAAATAAAGTAAAAAACAAGATCTCTGAACTCCAATGAATTTACATTCTAGTGAAGGAGACAAAATATGTGTATTTACAAGGTAGATTCAAAGTGATCTTCAAGTAGAAGGTGCTAGTACGTTAGGGGAACTACAAAGGTTCTAAGTTAGAGGAAGTTCAAAAGTCTTTAAAAGTGGAGTTGGAGCTGAGTGTTTAAAGAATCTAGGTATTCTAAGAGACAGAGATGAGGAGGAAGAGCATTCCAGGCATGGAGCACAGGCAGAGAAATGCCCAGAGCCAAGAGATGGTGTCTTGTTCAAGGAACAGTTAGGAAGCTAGTGGCACTGGATCAAAGACTACATGTTGGGGAGTAAGGTATAGAAGAATGGAAAGAAGGGGGGGGGCAGGTTTATGAAGGACTTTGAATGATATGCAGAGTATTTTGTATTTGATCCCAGAAGTGATAGGGAGTCATTGGAGTTTGTTAAGTAGGGAGTGACAAGGTCAAAAGTGTGCTTTAGAAAAATAACTTTAATGGATAAATGAAGGATGGATTAGAGTGGGGAGGACTTGAGCAGGCTGACCTACTAGCAGAATATGTAATAATTCAGATGTAAGGGGATTAGGGCCTGGACTAGAGTGGTGGCAGTGTCAGAAGAGAGAAGGGGAGGTATTCAAGAGATGTTACAAAGGTGAAATTGACAGACCTCGGCAACAGATTGGATATAGAAAGGGAGAGTGAGGAGTCCGGGATGACTCCTAGGTTGGGAACCTGCGGGACTGGAAGATGGTGTTACCCTTCTCTACAGTAAAAGGGAAGGTAGGAAGTTGAGAGCCTTAGAAGAAAGATAATTACTTATGTTTTAGACATGTTTAGTTTAAGATGTCTACTAGACAACCAGTTTGAGATCTCTGAAAAGCACTTGGAGATGAAGATTGGAGGGCAGAGATGTTGGAGCAGAATAGTGAATAGCTGCCATCTGTAAGGTGGCTAAAATTCTAGCTAGGCTGTCTAAAAATCTAATGAGTGGTCACCAATAAATTAGAAGCTTTAGCAAGAATTTAGACTTTTAAGCATTTATTTAAAGAGCATAAGAATTTGGTGAAGAGAGAGAAAGAGGTCAAGGTGCCCTACATCTATCTATCTCAGGGAGCCAGCATTTTCTGCTTTCACTCCTCACGAATGGTCCAGCGAAAGAGAGAGCCTCCTCACCCCTTCTTTGTTCACAAGCCTCTGTGAAAACCAGAGGCATCCCGTCCACCCACACAAAGCATCCAAGCTAATTGGCTTGGTTAGCTTCAATAGACATTACCCACAAGCAAACATCACTTCCTGATGCCAAGGAACTGACTCTTTCCAAGCCACATGGCTTGCCCTCAGATGCCTTCTCCTCATGGCAGAACTTTTCCTACAGTATAATTTCAGCAGGGGGTGTCACTCCAATTTTCACAATAGGTAGATTTGAGAATGATCAGCATAGAGATGGCTAATTAAATCCATGGGAGCTGATGAGCTCACCAAATGAAGTAGTATAGAAGAAGAAAAAAGGGCCCAGGAAAGAATATTTAGGTACTATCTATGGTTAGAAGGTTGATCTTGATGAACCATCCCCAAAAAAGAAAGAAAAGGAGAGGCAAGATAAGTGGGGGGAGAACCAGGAGAGATCAATATCCTAGAGAGAAGACAATATCAAAGAGAGAGTGATGAAGAGTAACAACGTTTTCAGAGATGTCAAGGCGAATGAGGTAGTATTGTGAAGACTTGTGAAGTGATGGATTGGGTGAGTGAATGAGAGTAGCTGAGGATCATTTTGGAGTTGAAAGCATTGATGAATGCATTGTTGGCAATGCCTTCTTCAGTAATAGGGATGAAACCTCCTCTGTTGTGTTTAAGATAATTGAGATCAGGAAAATAGAGACAAGAGTGTAAACCAACATCCATATGCCAGCTAAAGTTTAGAGCAATCACAGGGTTCTTATACACAAGAATAGTGGGAGAGCATTGGAACATACCAGGAAAATATTTGGTATGATACAGTCCATTAGTCTATTGCCAAGATGCCACAGACAAGTCACTTCTTGAATTTTTTTTTTTTCAGCTCATTTAATTTTAGAATCAGGTTATCGGACTTAATTTATGAGATCCAGCCATCTTTATTACTAATTACTAAGATGTCAGATGATGATAAAAGGGCATAATTCACCAGAGCCTTCATTCCATGAGGATGCTTTTGGTCTCAGAAGACAATCGCTTGCTCCCCTTTTCTTTGCTCGTCGGCTGCCAACAAAAACAATCGCCTGTAAATAATTCACAGATGTGAGAAGCTCTCATTTGCCACTATTTCAAAGCTACACAATGACAGACCCAGAAGGAAGAGCATTGTTTCTCTAGGGAATGGCCTGGCCAGGTCTTGGACCCTGCTTTGTGAAGCAATCATTTTTCCCTGTCCTATGCAGCGCTCCCTCTTAGGGCCACCAAGGGCACCTTGCTATTCTTAGAGTTCTCTATTATGCTATAGGTCAGCTTGAGCAAATGTACAAAATGACTGGTTTAAGAATTAGGGTGAGGGCAGGATGCAAAAATAGGACCTGGCAGTGGGCTTCCAGCCCTACATTCTAAACAAGCTGCTTCTCATCCACAGCCACACTGACAGAAAGAAGGATATAGAGGAAGGATATCCACCCAACAGTGACTCATTGTCATTTCATGCTTATTTCTCTCTTGGCTCCACTATTAATTCTCCAATCTCTTCTATCTCCATGCAGCAGTATTCTAACCTTAAAGATGCCTCCACTGTTTCGGTTCTCCTCTTCAAATTGGTGAGTTCAAACTTGGGATCACCAAATCATAAAGTGTTCAGTCTATTATGCTCACTTTACTCTCAGTTCCATTCCCGATTCTATAGACTTTTTCATATTGCCCCAAGATGAGTGTCCCCTTTCTGCCTTGAAAGCTCTCTTTTTATATAACTGTGTTGCCTATAAATATGCAAGCACCTGGAGACCTTGCTTATATTATATCTCCAGCATTTAGCACCTAATAACATGTAATAAATGATCCTAGCCATTTTATATCTCTATCTACCAATCATATCTCATCCTATCTACCCATCTCCAACAACCTATCCATCCACATCCTATCCATCCCCTCTTTCCATCTTTTCTATGTATATCCATCTATCCATCATCAATTTATCTATCTATATATCTAGCCTTCACTCTCTCCTAAATATCTTTTCTGTTATCCATCTGTCTACCCAGCTATTCATCCATCTATCCATTTATCTCCTTTATTTATCTCTCTATCCATAGGTTATCTACCTGTCTATCTGCCGATCTAGCATCTGTCTGTCTATCCATCTACCTGCCTACCTGCCTATCTGCCTATCTGCCTATCTATCTATCTATCTATCTATCTATCTATCTATCTATATATCTATCTATCTATCTACTACCTGCCTGGACAATGGAAGCTCAACAAGCTCAGGTGCACAATGGAAAGAGCAGTGGTTTTAGAGTCAATAGACCTGGGTTCAGATTCCAGCTTTGCAAATGATTCCCTGTGCAACCTGAGTAAGTCACTTAATGTCTTAGGGACTTTGTTTCCTCTTTTGTAAATTAGTAATTGATATATATGATCTCAAAGATCCCTCCACCTTTTAAATCCTATGCCCATGGAATAAAATTAGCATTGGGCCTTCCAGATCAAAAGCCCCCAATTCTACCTTATGTCCTATAAGTAGGTAAATAATTATATGAGGAAATATAGAAACAGCTCATAGGGGCAAAACCAAACTTATAAATAGGAGGTGAAGGGGAGATACATGGGCTATGCACCCAGGTACACAATTTTGAGGGTGTCTAATGTAGAGTCATGCCCTGGTTATGTTACCAGAAAACAATTCAATCATTTGTTTTTTCATTCAACAAACTTTTGAGTGTTAGTAGAGATGTGAAGAGGACAGAGTAACAAGGTCTTGCCCAAGAGGTTAAACTTAGAGGGAATGGAAGCATTTGCATCATTTTAGCAGCATAGAAACAACAAAGCTCAGCAACTAAGTAATTTTATTTTCTTTAGACTGAACTTTGAGTTTTGTTGTTGTTGTTAGTATTTCTCAGTGTAGGGAAGCTGCCATGAGCCATTCATCTCCCAATGCAGGAAGTATCTTCTCTGCAAAGTATATTCTTTTTTTTTTTCTATTTTTCCTTTTTTTCCTTTCTTCTTTCTTTCTTTCTTTCTTCTTTCTTTCTTTCTTTCTTTCTTTCTTTCTTTCTTTCTTTCTTTCTTTCGTTCTTTCTTCTTCCTTCCTTCCTTCCTTCCTTCCTTCCTTCCTTCCTTCCTTCCTTCCCTTCTTTTCTTTTCTTTCTTTCTTTCTTTCTTTTTTTTTTTGGTGAGTCAATTGGGTTAAGTGACTCGCCCCAGGGTCACACAGCCGTAAGTGTCAAGCGTCTCAGGTCGGATTTGAACTCAGGTCCTCCTGACTCCATGGCGGTGCTCTATCCATGGCGCCACTTAGCTGCCCCCTGCAATGTATATTCTTAAGAGTTTCAGTGGAACCCGATGTGTCAGTGGTAGAATGGGAGCCTGGTTCTTCCTGTTCCCGGGCTTATTCTTTAAACATTGATTCCCTGCCCCCAATTACATGTAAAATAATTTTTTAAACTTTTTTAAAAAAAAAGTTTGGGTTCCAAATTCTAAACATCCTTCCTTCACTCCTAACCCTCCCTGAGACAGTAAGTAATACAAACCTGTTCTTTAGTCATTCATTATTCCATGTTATCTCACACTGGTAACTTCGTGAACAAGAATAATAGCTGTATAGCTATAATAGGAAGGTTTCAAAGGCCCCCTTGGCTCAGGTCCTAACTTCCCTGCTTTAGACCTCTCCCCACAGCTATTTAACTTCCCAGGAGCTCTGCATCTCCCCCCTCATTTATACTCATGAATGGCTTAAGGTTCACAAAATACTTGACAAATATTACCTCATTTTGTCCTCAAAACAGCCCTGGGAGGTATGTGCTATTATTGTCACCATATTACAGATTAGAGGAAACTGAAACAGACAGAGGCTAAGCAATTTGCCTCAGAATAAGATGTCTAAGGCCAAATTTGAATTCCTCTCTTTCTTGACTCATGTCCATCACTTTGGCCACTGTGCCAACCTAACTGTCCCATTGTGACAGCTGATAAAAGCATACTTCATACTACTTTCTCTGGGCGTGATTTGTGGTTCTTAACCAAAGCCCCAAAAGTTTTTGGATGGGCTCTGAGTGAGGCTCAGAGATTTTGCTGGCCCATATAATTTAGTATATTTCACTTTTGTCTTTTGAAATTACAGGTATCTTTCTTAATAATTCCACAGAATCAATATGAAATCTCTCTTCCCCTTTAATTTTCAAACTGGAGAAAGTTATTGTTCCAAGGAGGATATGTAGAGACCAACATACAAAATGGATCCCTCAGAAGTAAAGCTAGAACAACCCTAAGAGATAATCTATTCTGATCCCTTCATTTTCCATAGGAGGAACTAAGGTTAAGGAAAAAATTTACTGATGGTCTCCTGACAAGTCTCCCTCTCATTGGCTCCAATTTTCCATTAAGACATTTAAAACCTAAAGCCCCTGAGCCACATCTGACTCCTGGGAAAACTATAAGGATAATTTTTAATCACTACCAAATTTTTCACTTCCCTGAAATGGAGCTGTATCAATACCAGGAATTAATAGAAGTAGAATTGCTCTAGGCCACACTGGGGGAAGAGAAGAACTGCCAACCTCAGAATAGGTAATGAACCCATTTATTTCTGTTCCAAGCAAAGGTCAGTCAATCTCTCCACAGGAACCATGAGGCCTGCTGATGGGCTCAGGACACATGCAGCGAAATCCTGTTGGAATCATTGAATTGGTAACCATCTTTCTCCTCATTTTTGCATCTACATGATGCCACAACTAGGATAACAACTACCACTAAAAAAAAAGTGAGAAGCACAGTTAATCCATTTGAATTTTGTTTAAACCCTGGTTAAAAACAAATTCAAATCCGAAGCCCTCTTATATGTGCCAAGTTTTTAACAGACTTCTCTTGCCAATTCTGTTCTCTACCCTAAACTAAATATCCCCAAGTTGTTTTTGTTTTTTAATGATCTTCATATGGATATTATTTCCAGTCCCTTCTCTATGCTGGTCATTGTCCTTTGGATGAACTCCAAGTTATTAATTTTTTTTTTTCAAAATGTGATGTCCAGGTCCAAATGCCATACTCCAAATGTGATCCGTAGTAGGCAATTAAGATTGCAGTGATGTGCCTATCTCATATATTCTCTAACGTTGTTCTTCTTTCAATGTATCATTAAAATCTTGTACATTGGATTACATTTGAGTCCAGAGACCGCCGCTTATCCTTAGAGAAAGAACTAGGATGGGGAACTGCCACTTCTACCAGGAGACTGAAATTTAGAATGCAGGATAATGTAAAATAATGATTTTTAGATACTGTGCAATTATAAAACCTGTTACATTTTCATTCTGACAACACTTTTATTTCTTGGCAGTTTAGAAACAACTGAAGTTAGCACTTAATTAATTAGTGCGAATAATTAGCTTATTGAAGAAGCTACCATATGGCCTATTACTTCCTATTCTCACACCATTGCCTCCACCTACTTTGTGTATAAGGCAATCTCCTTTGTGGCCCAGTTACCCATCATACCCCATTCTATCCAGTGGTGGCACTTCTTCAGCAATAATCTTTATAAGGCTCTCTCCCAACTATCTCAATCTCGTCTCAAGAACAGTGTCCTCAAGCAACCTGCTGACTTTTCCTAGTGTGGTATCCAAAGGTTTCCTCCTCTGACTCAATGAATGTCTTAATTTGGACTCTGGACTTATAATTAGATTAGTAAAAACACCTGGACACACTGGACCTCCCTGTATGTAAATTCCATCCACAGATACAGGCCAGCCGGTTGTCAGTAAGAGAAACTAAGATAGTTGCTGGGATACTGAAAGGTTAAATGCCCTTAAACGATTATTCAGGATGAACAGACAGTATACAGATACAGAACTTGAACTCATCAGCAGCAGCAACCACAGCAATTAGAAATTATTAAGCACTTACTATATGCCAGGCATTGTGTTAAGTAACCACTGAGGATACATAGAATAGAAAAAGGAAGGAAGGAAGCAAGGAAGGAAAGAAATAAAGGAAGGAAGGAAGGAAGGAAGGAAGGAAGGAAGGAAGGAAGGAAGGAGGAAGGAAGGAAAGGAAGGAAGGAAGGAAGGAAGGAAGGAAAAGAAAGAAAATCTCTGCTCTCAAGGATCTCACAGTCTAATGGGAGAAACAACATGCAAACTACTAAGTATGAGCAAATTACATACAATATAAAAGGGAGATAATCTGGAGGGAAGGTCCTAGTGTAGTATGATGGGGGAGGGATGGAGGGAGGATGAGATAGATCTCTTGCAGAAGGCGTGATTAGAACTGAGTCTTGAGGGAAGATAAAGAAGCCAGGGGATAGGAGTATGGAAGGAAAGCATTCCAGGCATGGGTATCAGTCAATGAAAAGGCATGAAATCTAGCTACAGAGTACTATATGTGAGGTATAGCAAGGAGGCCAATGGATCTAGACCATTGAGAATGTGCAGGAGAGTAAGGGGTTTGTGAAGAGACTGGAGAGATAGATGCATGCTGCCTTCTACTTTAATGACGTTTTAGGTTAAAGAGAAACAGTGTAGGGGGCAGCTAGGTGGCGCAGTGGATAAAGCAGTGGCCCTGGATTCAGAAGGACCTGAGTTCAAATTGACCTCAGACACTTACTAGCTATATGTCCCTGGGCAAGTCATTAACCCTGTCTGTTCAGTGTCCTCATCTATAAATGAACCGGAGAAGGAAATAGCAAAACCACTCCAGTTGCTTTGCTAAGAAGACCCCAACTGGGTCATGAACAGTTGGACATAACTGAAAAATGATCTGAATGATAACAAAGTATAATATAATGGACAGAGTGATGGAATTGGGAATAACAGGATTATAGAATCATGTACTAAACTGAAATATGGTTCAGAGGCCATTAGTCCAACATTTAATAGATGGCGGTACTTGAGACATAGAGAGGTTCAGTCTTGTCCAAAGCCACATAAGTAGTAAGTCGAAGACATAGGATTTGAAACCCAGGTTCTCTGACTCCAAATCCAACATAGGAGGCACCTATTTGTTGTATCTTATTAAATCTCACATTTTGCTCATTAATTTTTCCCCCCACATCAGGAATGAGGTAAAAATATTGCCTATTTTTTCCTTGAGATTTCACTACCTATATTTACAAATTGTGTACAGTTGTTCATCCATGTGAGATTAAAAAGTGGATTTAAAATTTTTTTAAATGTATTAGAGGATCGAATGAGACATTTATAAAAAAAACACTTAGCAGAGTTCCTGGCAAATAGAAGGCCATATAGTAAATGCTTATTGATCCTATCTTCCCTTCTCTCCCCCCCATAGCTGCACCCTAAGGACCACAGGATTTCTCCATCTGACATGTCGGAAACCTTCCAATGTGTTACCTCTCCCATTCGAATGGGAGAAGCTCCTTGAGAAGGCGAAATGTATCACTTCTGACTCATACGCCCAGAGCTTAGCACAGTGCTTTGCACATAGTTAGGATTTAAGAAATGCTTTATTTATTCTATTCATTAAAAATATATAATGTTAAGATTTGATCACTTTCAAAATAACATTTGAAAGGCTTTGCTATCTTTTTCTCTTAATGCTGGAAAGTGTTTGTTAGTCCTGTCATGGTTTTTTAAAAATTTGTTTGATGGTTTTATATATAAAGAAGACAATTATATAACATTTCACATGTATCTACAATAGAGCAAGCATACTTGTATGTATAATACATATGTGAAAGTATATATCTATACCTGCTATATGTACAGGGTGAGCCAAAAGTCACAAAGGGTCTGATGTTTTAAAACTTTTTGAAATTATGAGATTTGATTTTTCACACATAATGTAAATCATTTCCTATATATACACCATATGATGCTATGGTATTATAAATTAAAACAAAAAAAGAAAAGAGGTATAAATATTCAGGAATTTAGCCCACCCTGTATATATGTATGTGTATATATATATATATATATATATATATATATATATATATATATATATACACCAAACACACACACACACAGATATATGTATATATATGGATGTATTGCAGATATATATGTGTGTGTACACATGTGTTTGTATATATGTCCATATTATATAAGATTCTGTATCCTCAAATTAGGACAATAACAAATACATTACTCTTTGCATTTCTGAAAGTCCCAAGAGTACTCAGTGTTCATTTAACTAAATTTGTATTAACAGCAAAATGCTTTCCACACCCTGATAGAGGAGGTTAGAAGCAAATGAATCCCAAAGAAAAGCAATCTGTCAGTTTGACATTTGCAATCAAAACCCAATCATAGGATCCTGACTTCATATGAAGAAGGGGCATCATTGCCCAAGCGCCCCTGTATACTGAATGCCCAGCAATCTAGTCTAATCCCTTCATTTTCTAGGTGAGAAAAAAGACTTGGAAAGTTTAAACGACTTGCCCGAGGGTGATCAGGAAGCAAACGCTTGAAGAGGGATTTGAACTGAGGTCCTCTCTGCACCCTGCAATCAAGAAGCCAAAACTCTGTTTTTGGCAACTCAAATCTATTTTCTTATTTAGAAATGGCAAAAATTAGTCAGTCAACAAGCATTTATCAAGCACTTATTATTTGTTTATTGCCACTCATCTGAACATCAGATATACCTGTTGTTGGTCAGCAAGAACTATTGATGCATTTGATATCTATGGTGCCAAAACCAAAACAGTGACTGGACATGGTGGAGACTGGTAAGGGTAGAGGTGATCTTAAAAATAAAAATAAATTTGGGAGGAGAAAAGGAAGGAAGAGAAGTGTGTGTGTGTGTGTGGGGGGGAGATGGGGAGGAGTGATGAGATGTAAAAGGAATAAAGCCATTCAGAGATTAAGTGAGGATGCAAAACTGGGTATAACAAAAGCCGTTTTCAAAATTTATTAGGAAAATCTGGGTGAGAAAAAAGAGGACCAGAAAGTATGAGAAAAAAGGGAGAGAGGGGGAAGAGAGAGGCAGATGAGCAGAAGAGATTAGATCAGAGAGAGTGAATGAGACAGGTAAGAAACATAAGAAAAAATTCAGAAGAGTTGTTTGTCTTTGTGTTCCCTTTGCTTCACATGGTCTTTTGCATATCATAGGTGCTTAATGAATATTTGTACAATTGGATTTGTACAATCCAATTGAATTAGATTGAATTGGATTTGACACAAGGTTGTTGAATTTCTTAACCAAAGTTTCATAGTTGTTTTGTAATCTCATAAATTCTTCTGGCTCTAACTAATAATGGGAGAAAAAAAATAAATGTTCCTCACTAAACTTCCTCTTAACCAAATCACTAAATCTGAGAGTTGCAGTAAAGCTCTTATTCTTCTTATTATTTTTCATATTATCATATGACCTCAGAATTCAAGGAAAATGATTCACAGGAGACAGCAAGCCTTTCAAATGATATTTTGAGAGTGATCAAATCTCAAGGTCTCTCTGAAGAATTTTGGATTGATTTTGAAACATGGGAGACACTGGCACAGTACTGTCCAACTTGGCATGCCCACATCAAAGAAGATGCCATGTTCTATGAGGGAAGTAGAATTGCAGTAGCTTAAAAGGAATATGAGATGTGCAAATTTAGAGACATCACCCCTTCCTAATGGTTAGAAGCGTTATTTGTGCCTGAGCTATGGTAGCACCTTCTGAGAGCATTTTGTCTGATCAACCATGGTTGGACACAATATACTTGATCCCAACATAGTGATATAATTGGTCCTCTTCAAGAAAGGACAACAACCAGCTAATCAATATCCCCAGTGATGAGAAACGTGAGCATGCTCTCTACAAAGTCAGTTCATGTCATTGTTGGGCAGCAATTATTCTTAGCAACATTTTCCTGACATGTCTAATGTTTCCTCTTTACAGTTCTCATTACTCCCTCTGGAGCCAGAATGGAATTCAGCAAGGGGACCATGCCCCCTTGCCTGCTCGTAGTCATTTGGTATCTCTCCATAGTGCTAGACTGTTACTATCATCAAAATTAATTTAAGAATTAGAATGGAATGGAATGACAAAATGAAAACTTCTCCCTTGTTCCCACTATCCAGCATTCCAAGCACTTCAGGCCTTTTTTAAACACTTATTCAATAGACCTGTACTGGCAGTGGAGGCGATAGCCTTTCTCCTGAAGAAATCTGGTGACATTTTACTTTGAAAAGGAATTCATTGTTCCCTCAAAATGTGGTGACTGAAAGCAAGAATTCACTATTCATGTCTATAAGCAAAACTTTCAAAGAAACTTTTTTAAATAATTGGATCAAGATCCAAATGATTCATTTCCCTAAGTAATAACTCTTCTTTATACTGAATCCACAGTAGATATTTTGGAGGGGTAAAGGGGAACAATAGTCAAATAAACATAATTCTGACACCTTGGAATGGCATGAGGAGGACAATAAATGAAGCATAACTTTGTATGGGACACAGAACTGATCCCAAGGAGATGTACAATTCATGATTCTCTTAATGCACAAGAAATGAAGATCGTTGCATTACCATATATGATTTTCTCCCAAACTTTTAACTAGAAAGAAAGTTGTCTACTGCCCATAAATGGAATAGAAGGATTGTCAATGCTGAAGACAAATTAGATGTTTTTCTTTTTGGCTTCATAAGGCAGAACCAGAGGAGAAGTTGCAAAGAGTCTAACTTTGGTTTAACAATCAGAAAAACTAGGAATAAGAGACTATATCTGTGATATCACTTTATAATTAACTCTCGGCAAGGGCAAGGAAATTTCCTCTAACAATGTATGTTGGCTTTATCAAAACAATATCTAGTCTTCAATCAAGGGTTCTTTACCTGGGATCTATAAACTTTTAAAAAAAATGTCAATAATTATATTTCCATATAATTGGTATACTTCATAATTCTTTATATCATTTAAAAAATTGTTAGCATTTTGTATGGTGCTTTGAGGTTTGTGAAGCACTTTACAAACATTTTCTCTTTTATACTCACTAACCACTGGGAAGCGGGTGTATTATTATTCCATTTTACAATGAAGAAACCAGATCAGACAGAGGAAAGTGATTTGCTTGGGATCACAAAGTTAATGAGTTTTGTCATTGTTGAGTCATTTCAGTCATGTCTTACCCTTCATGATCCCTTTTGGAGTTTTTTTGTTTGCTTGTTTTAGCAAAGATACTGAAGTGGTTTACCATTTTCTTCTTTAATTATTTTACAGATGAGGGAAACTGAGGCCAAACAGGGTTAATGATTTGCCCAGGGTCACATAGCTAGTGGGAATCTGAGGTCAGATTGAACTTATGAAGATGAGACTTCCTGACTCCATGACTGGCATGCATAATACCTCCTGGTTGCCCCAGTTAATGACTGTCTGAGGCCAAATTGAACTCACATCTTGCTCATTCCAGACCCAGCACTTTATCCACTGCACCACTCAGCTGCCTTAGTACTCTATGAACTAAGCTTAGCATAATTCAAAGCATCATTTGGCAGTGGCTTCAGTGGGGAGATAATGGTGGTACATATATCCTCTTGGAATAAAAAAAAGGGGAGAGGAAGGCAATAAGCATTTGCCTAGCACCTACTATATGTCAGGCACTGTGCTAAGTACTTTTGTTTTTTAAATGAGGCAATTGGGGTTAAGTGACTTGCCCAGGGTCACACAGCTAGTAAGTGTTAAGTGTCTGAGGCCGGATTTGAACTCAGGTACTCCTGACTCCAGGGCCGGTGCTCTATCCACTGAGCCATCTAGCTGCCCCTGTGCTAAGTACTTTAAGAATATTATCTCATTTTATCCTCACAACAACCTGGGGTAGTTGGTGCTATTATTATCCCCTTTTTATACTTGAGGAAACTATTAGCAGAAGTTGATGAAACTGAGGTAAATAGAAGTAAAATGAATTACCCAGGGTCAAACAGCTAGTAAGACTTTGGGACTGGATTTGAACTCAAGTCTTCCTGACTCCAGGCCCAGCACTCTATCCACTGTACTACTGAGTTGCCTCAGAATAAGCATATAAGAAATAAGAAACAAGAAATTAAGCATAAAATTGCAAAAAAAGTGCCAAAATGCACATCTATTAAGAAACTAGGTAAATTTAGGGAACAATACATATCTAATAGAAAATAATGTATATATACAACCTATATCAGACTGCTTTCCATCCTGGGGAGTAGGGAGGGAAGGGAGGGTGGGAGAAAAAAGTTTGGAACTAAAAATCCTGTGAAAACAAGTTGAAAACTATCCTTATATGTAACAGGAAAATAATAAAACTTTAAAAAAGAAAATAATGTGTAGCCAATAGACCTGTATAGGTAGATATACAAAATCAATACATGAGAACATAAACATAAGTGGCCAAAATTTAAAAAGTAAAAAAAAAATAGAACATGCAATCATAATTAACACTTACATCAACTTATAGTAACACGTATAGTTGCATTGAAAATGAATTTACATTCACAAACATTAGTTTCGTCATCTGGCTATATGGGTAATCACTGGTACTTCTACATGAGTATTGTCACTGTCCCCTCAGTATCACTAAGCCTTTACAGCTAAAACTTCCTCTATGTATTATCTCCTCTAGTTTTAGTTTGAGCTCTTCTAGAGTAAAGTCTGTCTTGATTTTCCATCATCCTAGACCTTAGCCCATTACTTTGTGCATAGCAAGCAATTATTGTTCTTTGTCCTTCATTCTTTTGTTTTGTTTTGGTTTTTTGTGGGGCAATGGGGGTTAAGTGACTTGCCCAGGGTCACACAGCTAGTAAGTGTCAAGTGTCTGAGGCTGGATTTGAACTCAGGAACTCCTGACTCCAGGGCCGGTGCTTTATCCACTGAGCCACCTAGCTGCCCCTTGTCCTTCATTCTTAATGAGGACCTTGATATTGGAATGATGTCATGACTTGCACTGAATTGGATTTAAGTGAGGGAGGGCTGTGCAAGGTCACCAACCTCACTCTCTCCTTCAGGGTCATCAGGGGCAAGATATACATCAGGATGACAGGAGATGGCCCCAGATGTTTAAGGCAATTGGGGATAAGTGACTTGCCCAAGGTCACACAGCTAGTAACCATCCCTATGGGCAATAGGGATTTGTTGTGAATTGTCTCTGTGGCATCCTACCATTCTCTAGGGCTTTCTGATAAATAGGCAAGTTGGCAAGTTTTTCAACTGCTTATGGCAAGGCTTCCCATTCATCTGCTAACCCACAGGAAACTGGAACACCAGCGTTTCTCAGAAAAACTGTCACCTGGAAGTTGTTGACAATGAACTCAGAGATGACATCATTTGTTGCTGTCAGAACTCTTCTGATCTTACAGCAAAGCTACTTTGTAGGCTTATTTTAACTGACCTCTCAGTAAAAAAAAAAAATGTACTAGATGTGAATATTTGCATGTCCTCCATCTCCTGAGAGTCAAAGAAAACACAAGTTGATAGGTTGGCATGGTTCACAAACAAATGTTAGCAAGTGTTGTATAAAACCTGTGGTATTGTTCTCCATAGAACTGTACCCATACACCACAATGGTCATGTTAAGTTTCACTGTTCAATGCATTCTTAGCCTGATCATGCTGTGTGTTGAAAACTCCAAGGTTTTGGGTTTACTTAACAACTATTGAAAAAAATGTCAAGTGCCCTGTAATACTTTACTCCCAGTGCTCAAACTGGTACAACTATCTGGGAAGATAAAAACAGTTTCCTTATTTTTTTTTTCAGTTCGTTTCCTCTCTTGAATTATGAATCTGATCGTATCAATTGTGAAACTCCAAAGCTGAGAATCACCGGTTGCCTAGCAGACAATCTAGGCATGGTGAACTCTTGGCATCATGTACTGATCCATTCTGTGGCCAGGGCCATCTTTTCAAAGTCTGGTTATTTATAAACATTCATAGTTTCCCATTCTTCTAGCCCTCCACTACAGGAAATGAATCCAGACTATTGGAATCTGAGATGAAAGCATTTACCAAGAATTCTTTCATGTTGTATCTGAGGTCTTCCATAGCAAAGTGAGGTATCTTCCTGAGCCCTTATCAGAAAATTCAGGGGTGAGATTCTTCTCAGGACTATCCCCCATACCACTTTTGTGATGGAAGCAAAAACTTGTAGGAAAACTTCATCCATCCTTCCATTCACCTAGCATTATAGCCCCCTAGTACAAGCATACTTTCTATCTTCTGAGATAGTCTTTTCCATTTCTTGATGGTTCTAATTGTTTGAAAGTTTTGTTTTTCCTTGACTTCAAATCTAAATTTCTCTTTCCTTGCTACTAACAAATACGAAAAGGTCCCATACTTCTGACAGATCATTATTTACTCTCACAAATCTTTCCCCCTTCCTTCTACTTCAATTCACTTAAAAATCTTATGAGCTATGCCCTCATTTTAATTAACATATTTTGTTTTTATATCACCTTCATTTCTCAATATGCATGCCTCCTCCCTTCCGGGAAATTCATCCATTATAAAAATAAAAAAGAAAAAGAAAACAGTTTAACAAAACTAATCAATACATCAACAAAGCCTAAGATTAGAAAATTAATTCTATGGGGAGAAGGTACTTCCTTTAAGTGCTCCCTCAGGGTTAATCCTGGTTGTTTCCATTTTGATGCTTAAGAAATGCTTATTTATTATTATTATTTTACCTATATTTTTGTAATCATTGTTTTTCTCCAATTAAATTCAATTCTGAAATCATTTCTTTTTTTTCTTTTTTTTTTTAAGTGAGGCAATTGGGGTTAAGTGACTTGCCCAGGGTCACACAGCTAGTAAGTGTTAAGTGTCTGAGGCCAGATTTTGAACTTAGGTACTCCTGACTCCAGGGCCGGTGCTCTATCTACTGTGCCACCTAGCTGCCCTCTGCAATTATTTATTTATTTATTATTATATATTTTTAATATTTATTATTTGTAGTGATGAGGAATGCAATTGGGTTAAGTGACTTGCCCAGGGTCACACAGCTAGTAAGTGTTAAGTGTCTGAGGCCGGATTTGAACTCAGGTACTCCTGACTCCAGGGCCGGTGCTCTATCCACTGTGCCACCCAGCTGCCCCTGCAATTATTTATTAAGTGCTTACTATGCTCCAGGTATTATTGTACATGGTGATTTGGATGAAAAGATGAAAATGTAACAATCCCTGCTCTCAAGGAGTTTTAGTCCAGGGAGAAGCAACATGTACACAGGTAAATTAATAGAAAAAAAATTAAATATAAAATATTTTCAGTAGTAGTAAGGGTAGTATTGGCAAATAAGGGAAAAGAATTCTGTAGGATATAGCATTGGGATGGAACATTAGGGGAAATAAGTGTACTAGGGAGTTATGTGAGAAGGAAGGGAGCATTCCAGGCATGAGTAACATTTTACATAAATCCCTGTGAGACAGTATGTAACATTCGTGTATCAGAAAGATACAGCTTTAAAGCTTGAAGGGAACTTAGAGTGGAACTAAGTACAGCCCCCTTATTTTACAGATGAAGAAGCTAAAGACCAGCAAGATAGCTAGCGACTTACCCCAAAGCCACATGGGTAATAAGTGGCAGAGCCCAAATTCAAATGCAGACCTTCTCATTCTAAATTCAATATTTTTAATTTGTTCGTCCTTCCTTCCTTCCTTCCTTCCTTCCTTCCTTCCTTCCTTCCTTCCTTCCTTCCTTCCTTCCTTCCTTCCCTTCCTTCCTTCCTTCCTTCCTTCCTTCTTCCTTCCTTCCTTCCTTCCTTCCTTCCTTCCTTCCTTCCTTCCTTCCTTCCTTCCTTCCTTCCTCCTTCCTTTTTCCTTTTTTTGGTTTGTTTTCCATTCCATGATACCTTAGTAGCAAAACCCATTTCCTCTAGCATTTCTTGAGTTTTTTTGAGACTCTGAGTAATCAGAGGATGATTGAAATTGACTCAGAATGTGTGGATCTTAGGCCACATTGAAAAAGATTGAGCTAGGGCAGCTAGATGGTGTAGTGGATAAAGCACCAGCCCTGGATTCAGGTGGACCTGAGTTCAAATGTGACCTCAGACACTTGATACTTACTAGCTGTGTGACTCTGGGCAAGCTACTTAATCCTCATTGCCCAGTAAAAAAAAAAAAAAAAAAAAGATTGAGCTATTCCCCTTCCCCTTCTTGGTTCCACCATTTTATTTTCCCAGTAGCTCCGGTGTGGAGTGGGGTGTGGATTTACAAGGTTTAAATATGCAGTAAAGGACAAAAATCTTCCTCCAATATCATCAAATATCTAGCTGTTGCCAGCTTGCCAAAATTGTTTTGTTTGTTTTGTTTGGGGGAGAGGGGGTTTAGTCTTGTTTTGTTTTGGTGCTGGATACTTAGTATGTGTCTCATGGTTGAAAAGGATGCATGATTCTGTGTGTGTGTGTGTGTGTGTATGTGTGTGTGTCCTTTTCTTTCCCTAATATCACTGCTGTCAGCATCCCCAGAAGTAGATAAGTAGAAATTACATCTAATACTATAAGCAACTAATGCAGGAGGAGAGAGAGTAGAGTGTGTTAGTGGAAGACCCAGGAACTACACAAAAAATCTCCAACTAAACGGGGCATGGGATCAGAGCAGGCACAAACCTGAGACATTTAGTCTAGTCCTCTCATATTTACAGGGGTACAAAGAAAAGTGACTTACCAAAGTTCACTCAGGTAGATAAGATGGATAAGATTCAAATCCAAGGTCTCTAACTTGAGATCCAGGGTTTTAATTTCTAGCCTTTGGACGTGGACAATACCTTAGAGGTCATATTAACAGATGCAGACAGTAAGGTGGCGGGGGGGGGGGGGGGGAGGGGAGAATTGATTAAGCAATTTAGTCAAACCATGAGTTCAAATCTAGAGCTCTCATTCCTTGGAATTGGAAGATAATAGATTTGAAGTTGGAAGGGACCTTGATTGTTGCCAAACTTAATCTCCTGAAAGAAATTATTATTAATAACTAATGATTTGGGGAGTTTCAGACTTCCCTGTTTTTCAATATTCAAGACCCCAGTCTCTAAATGTTGAGTTAACCTTTTCCTATCTAAAACCTCACCCAAAGAAAGTCTAAGGAGAATTCCATTCAATCAGGCTTGGCTGGAGACAGACTCTTTTGTCCAAATTGCCCAAGACTGGAGGTGGTATGGGTATGGAGATCGGCCCTCTTGGCCCCTCAGGATGGTATTCATTTGTTAATTGTTAACCAATAAGGATTGATTCTCACCCTAAGGAACACCTATATACACTATGGCTTATATACTTGAGCTTATACACTGTGAAGCTAGGTGGCACAGTGGATAAAGTACTGGCCCTGGATTCAGGAGGACCCAAGTCCAAATTTGACCTCGGACACTTACTAGCTGTGTGACCTTGGGCAAGTTGCTTAATCCCTCATTGCCCTCCAAAATTAAAGGAAAAAAGGATATATACACTGTTGACCCCACTGTCATGATTATCTTTGTTCTAAGAGAGATGGCCAAATTACCATCCTTTTTTAAAATAAACATGCTGGCCTTATTTAATAAAATGATTAAATTACCCAGAAATCATGTCTCTCAAATTTTTTTAAAGTTCATATTCCTCAATTTGCAGAATCCAACTTCCAGGGGGTACTAGACCTGAAAGGACACTTCAAAGGTAGACATCTCTGGGAAGGGCATGAGCTCTTTTTCTTTTATTATATTATTATTATTATTATGATTATTATTATTTTTGGTGAAGCAATTGGGGTTAAGTGACTTGCCCAGGATCACACAGCTAGTATGTGTCAAGTGTCTGAGATAGAATTTGAACTCAGGTCCTCCTGAATCCAGGGCTGGTGCTTTATCCACTGCGCCACCTAGCTGCCCCCTTGATCTCTTTTTCAGGAAATTTGCCTATGGTAGGCTAAAAAACGGTGGTCCCATCATGAGTACATTTCCCAGAATTTTTAGTCTGTATGGCTTGCTGGCACTGTGTGGGTATTTTATAGCCATTATGCCATTGTTGATTAGAGGCACAAGAAGAATAATGAGTTCATTTAAAGGAGCAGAACAAGATGAGCAATGGTTTAAACAGCCCCCTCCTTCCCCTCTCCTTACCTCCCCCTCTCCACTCATACCAAATACTAGCCATAAGGGAGAGAGAACAGACTGTACAGGGCATGTACGTACAGTTCTCACTCTCACTAATTGCTAGACTGGAAAGGCTCAGCTGTAGGTGGTTCTCAGAGAGGTGATTAGGTAAGGAGAGACTCTGCTAGCTGCTAGGTTGAGATGTTTTATCTCAGTCAAGTAAAGCCCTGAAAAAAGAGGAGGGAGTTTTTCTTCAGTTCTGTGGTCTCACTAGGGCTTTGGCAAGTCCAAGACATAATAGGAGAAGAATCAGACTCTGTTTAATCATTTTCAAGTACTCTCCCCACCAAATGACAGGTCTTTATGGAGAGCCATAGCTCAATACTTGCAAACACTGAATTAAACAATTTTAAGAGAACTTATTCCCTGAATCTCGAAATCAGATGAACCCTTCCATCTAGTTTTTTATGTGTTTTAAGGCAGTAACTGTATTTAACTGTTAAAGATATGCATTCTAGAGGTAGCAAGGTGTAGTAGAAACAGTGCAGTATTAGTTAATAGGACAGGTCTGGGTTTGAAATCCCAAGACCTAGCTTGCTTGTCTGAAAACAGAAAAAGTACAAGAATTTGTTTAAAGAGAGAATATAAGTAGAGCCAAGGTGAAGGTAAAATGATAATTCATCAGTTCTACAAAATGCCCGATATTTTGATTTTTCATGAGAGTACAAAGGGAGTTATAATATTGTGTCATGTTTAAATTGCATTAATATATATTCGTGAGTTTATTTGTGTGTTAAATATTATTTTCTATGTATGAGGAAAATAAATAGCAGTCCTATAACTGATTTAGAGTATATAGCAAGTATCTTTCTTTTGTCTCTGTTGGAAAGAACCTAAACTGTAAACTAAATGTCAAAACTAAACTTCAATTGATTTTCTGAAGGGCTCTTGGGTGATGGCCATTATTTGACAAAAAGAACCTGAACTGGGGCAGCTAAGTGGCACAGTGGATAGCGTACCGGCCCTGGATTCAGGAGGACCTGAGTTCAAATCTGGCCTCAGACACTTAACACTTACTAGCTGTGTGACCCTGGGCAAGTCACTTAACCCCAATTGCATCACCAAAAAAAAAAAAAAAGAACCTGAACCTCTGGGGTTCACACGAGTGAACTCAGTCTTTGTACATGGGAACTCATGGGGCCCTTAGTGGAGAGGGAGAGAATGAGTGCCCTAGTTCCCCTTGCCATGGGAGTGATTCTTACTAGAACACTATTGTGATCTTTGACAAGTCATTTAATCTTTATCAGTTTAAGTTCTTTCATCTATAAAATGGGGTAATAAGAGCTGGAGTGTTTAGTTAAGAGGGTTGTTATAAGGATAAAATGAGAAAATGTATTTATATAATACTTTAGACAAGGAGTCCCAAAGTCTTAATATCTTAATATAGTTTTAAGCCATTTTAAAACTGCACTAAAAATTTTAAAACATTCTGTATACAGTTTCTCTCCCTCTCTCTCTCTCTCTCTCTCTCTCTCTCTGGGTGTGTGTGTGTGAGAGAGAGAGAGACAGAGACAGAGACAGAGACAGAGACAGAGACAGAGACAGAGACTCTGTCTTTACAGCCAGCAAATTTCAGAAATGGGACTTGAACTCAATTGATCCTGACTCTGAATTGCTTTCTAGTCACTATCCCATGATGCTTTTCTAAAGAATCACATAAGTGTAAGAATTTTATTCTCCCCTTATATTTCCCCATAATAAAGGATTTGACAAGATCTGGTTGTCAGTAATAGTAAATCTGGACTCTGCAAATCAGTATATAAACTGTGTGACATTGAGCAAATCACACTATATCTCTGGGTCACCATTTCTTCATCTACAAAATGGGAGAAAGGTTGGATTAGATGATCGCTAGAATGCCTTCTAGAACTTAAACTATGGGACCCTATGACCCCTAAGGCCATATATATCTCTAGTTCGTAACTTTTACAATATGCAGGGTTATTGTTATTGCTATTGTTGTTGTTGTTTGGGGAGGTCTTGGGGGGGTTTATTGTTTCTTTTTTGTATATATTGTTTCATTTTTTAACAGCTCTTTTCATGCTCTGCTCTGATTGTCTTAGGGAAGGAGAAAAAAAACAAAACTTTGAGATAAGATAAAAAGCTGGAAAGTCTCCATTAGTCCAGTGAAGTTTGGGGAGAACTGAGAAATAGGATGTTTTGTTTTGTTTTCTTTTGTTATGTTTTTTTTTCTTCCCACATTAGGAGAACAAGCCTGGATTTCCCTGAGCATCTCAAATATCCTTGCCGCTGTCTTTTGCCCATGCCTTTCTGGCATGGTCCCACTTCAGTTTGTCTTTCTGCTTTAGAAATCTTTGCTTCAATCCCGTTCCAAATCTCTGACACAGGCCCTTGGTCACCATCTGTCACCTGGTTTATTCCTGACTGCTCTGTTTCCTGACTGGTCAGTCTCTGCCACAGGCTTCAGACATCCTCTGCTCTGCATAACAAGAAGCCTCTCATTCCTCTTCAGACCCTTTGCCTCTCTGGTTCATTTAGGATTCATCGGCCATTTTGTCTTTCTTAGCAAACCTCAATCCCTTAAGCTTTCTGGCTGCATCTCACAGTCTCCTTTGTATAAGGCTGGTCCTGCTCCCCTTCCCTATCCCTAACCAGACCAGAGCAGCTTTAGTTATTTGAAATTGATAATAATATGTGAAGAGTTACAAGAGACCTTGGGGACTATGGAGTCCAACTTGCTCATTGTAGGGATAATGAAACTGAGATTTAGGGAGATTAAGTAATTTGTCAAGAGACACAGTGAATGATTCAGGATTTGAACTCAGGTCTCCCTGACTCCATGTCTTGTCCATTACATAAGGCTACTTTTTCCCAGTGTCCTATAGGGAGTAAATTGCTATGGCATGATTTGAATGGAGGTCTTCTTAACTCTGAGTCCAATGTTCTATTTACCATTGTTGTTGTCATTTTTCGTCTTGTCCAATTCTTCATTATTCCTTTTAGGGTTTTCTTGGCAAAGATACTGGAGTGGTTTGTCATTTCCTTCTCCAGTTCATTTTACAGATGAGGAAACTGGGGCAAACAGTGACTTGCACAGGGTCACATAGCTAATAAATGTCTGAGGCAGGATTTGAAATCAGGCCCTCCAGACTCCAAGCTAGGTGCTTTATCCACTGTGCCATCTAGCTGCTCTATCCACTGTTCCATGGTACTTTTCTCAATCAAGTTCTGCATCTGTGTATAAGATTTGGTCTCTACCCTCAAAGGAAACATAATCCAATGGGGAGCATAAACTTGTCATATAAAAAAGCAATTGTAATAATATGCTATAACACAGCACCCAGATCATAAATCTGAGTGTTTAATGTTTTAATCTGGATTCCACATTTTTGGAAAGAATTAATTACCTGAAGTTCATGCACAATGCTATGTAGCTGCTTTAAATAAATGAACCCATAAACCCTTAGTCTCTCCTTCTCCATTGGTTCATTTCCCTCTCCATGTGCTTAGGTTTCTATGCTCTCAAAAATCCCTTGTCTGCCCTGTAATCTGATGTCCTTTCTATCACAACAAGACCTCTTAAACATGTGACTTAGATAAGCTACTTCCACTCCCTGGGCCCCCATGTTCTCACCTACATAAATCTATCACAGAAAATGCAGAAGCATTTTAGGGAACAGAAATCAAGGATGAGGTCCTTAGCAAATACAGCAATCAGACTGAACACAAGGTTTTTTGAACTGTACAGTGATTCCAGACCTTAACTGAATGAGATGTTGTTCCAACAGAAAGATCACTGGATTTGTAATTATAAGACCAGGGTTCAAATCTCAGCTCTGACATTTTCTGCTCCCTTGTCCTTGGATAAATCACTTCTCTTCCTCATGTCTCAATTTCTTCTCCAGTAAGATGAGAGGGATGGAAAAGATCACCCTAAGACCTTTTACAAGTCTTCATCTGTGATTCTTTATGGGTATGATTATGCATGTATATACACATGTATATATGCATGGGTACATGAGCATGTATACACATGCATGTGCACATATGTATTGCACACATACAAATGTTTGTGCAAGTGTATATGCATCCATGTGCAATACATATACATAATGTACCTATAAATACACACATGCATGTATATAACATATGTATATGTGGTCATGTGTACATGTATATGTACACATGTGTAGGGGTGTGTGTGTGTATACACTCAGAAGTAATTTATTCAGTTAACAAACTACCACCTAAGATATGCAAGTCTCTCTCCCAGGTGCTAAAGAAGATGAGCTTGTTCATTTATTGGCGGCGGTTATATAAACTAAGCCAAGAGAAAAGAGATTAGAAAAAAGCATTTTGTTTTGTTTTGATTTTAAAGAGTACACTAAAAATAGCAATGGAGAAAAAAAGGGAAATGGGCAGTGGAAGTAGCAGCAGCAATCAGAAGTAGCTATGAGATAACAGGGATGACAAGGAGAAAAACAGACTCACTAAAACTAACAGTGATGAGAAGTGAGAAAGCAAAAATCACCATGAGTCAGAAGAAACAAAGAGGAACAGCATGACATTTAGTCAGTTTACAAATAGCAATTAAATGTCTAATGTAATTTTGATTTAATATCTTTTAAGTTAATAGAAAAATGTAAAGTCTTTCATTTGGGTTAAAAAAAATAGTTCATGGGTTCTGAATGGAGCTAGGCCTAGCTTGACAATGGTTTATGTAAAAAAGAATGAGGGGCGGCTAGGTGGCGCAGTGGATAGAGCACCGGCCCTGGAGTCAGGAGTACCTGAGTTGAAATCCGGCCTCAGACACTTAACACACACTTACTAGCTGTGTGACCCTGGGCAAGTCACTCAACCCCAATTGCCTCATAAAAAAAAAAAATTAAAAAGAATGAAATGTGAGCTCAATGTGATTCAACAGTATGATTTGCTGGCCAAGATAGCTAATGCATTCTTAGGCTGTTTTAAGAGGAGAACAACTCTAAACTAAGTGGTATAACTTTATACTCCCTCAGTTACTTTCCTTATAGGATCTCTAAGAAAATGACCCACATGTACAAAAATGTTTCTAGCAGCTCTCTTTGTGGTGGCAAAGAATTGGAAATCGAGGGAATGTCCATCATTTGAGGAATGGCTGAACAAATTGTGGTATATGAATTTTTTGGGGGGTGAGACAGTTGGAGTTAAGTGACTTGTCCAAGGTCACACAGTTAGTAAGTATTAAGTGTCTGAGGACGGATTTGAACTCAGGTCCTCCTGACTCCAGGGCTGGTGCTCTATTTATTCACTGTGCCACCTAGCTGCCCCGTGGTATATGAATTTAATGGAATATTATTGTGCTGTAAGAAAGGATGAGCAGGCAGATTTCAGGAAAACCTGGAAAGACTTAAGTAGACTGATGCTGAATGAAATCAGTAGAATGAGTAGGACATTGTATACAGTAATGGCAGCATTGTGCAATGATCAACTGTGCTAGACTTAACTCTACTCAGCAATACAATGATCCAAGACAATTCCAAAGGACTCATGATGGAAAATCCTCTCTACATCCAGAAAAAAAAAAGAACTATGGAATCTGAATGCAGATTGAACCATACTGTTTCTACTTTTTTTTTGTTGAGGTTTTCCCTTTTGTTCTGATTCTTCTTTTGCAACATGACTAATGCAGAAATATGTTTAATGCGATTGTAATATATAATCCATATCAAAGTATTTTCTGTCTTGGGGAGGGAAGAGAGTGAGGAAGGGAGAAAAATTAGAAACTAAAGTTTTTATAAAAACAAATGTTGAAAACTATCTTTACATGTAACTGGAAAATAATAAAATACTTTTATGATTAAAAAAAGATATCTAAGAGTACTGAGAAAATTCTTCCTTTAGATATCAGCTTGTAGTACTCCTGCAGGACTTCCTTCTCTTAATGAAAAAATTGGACTAAGGAGATGGTCGTCTGCTGTATTTGTCCTGGTCTGACCACATCTGGAGCATTAGATTCAGTTCTAGGTGCTACATGTTAGAGATAAAGGGCATTGAGAAATGGGAGTGTATTTCAAAGAAGAGCAAATAAGTTAGAAAATGGACCAGACGCCATGCCATGCAATATTAATTTGACTGAAGAAGGGATCTTTAGTCCAGAGAAGAGCAGGGTCTTAAAGAAGCACAAAGTCAATAAATAAACATTTACATGCCTTCTATTACTACCACCATTAAAATTCTATTATATAGAACTTAAAAAATAAACATTTATTAAGCACCTACTACTAATAATAACTAATATTTATATAGCTCTTAAAATAATCATTTAATTTGTTACCCAATAATAACTTAATAACTAAAATGTACATAGAATGAGAGAAAGAGAGACAGAGAGAGACAGAGACAGAGAGAGAGACAGAGAGAGAGAGAGGTGGGGAGGAAGAGGCAGGTAGCTACGTGGTATAGTAGATGGAACACTGGCCCTAAAGTTGGGAGGACCTGAACTGAAATCTGACCTCAGACACTTACTAGCTGTGTGACTAGTATTTCTACTACCAACTACTACTAATATAGAACTTAAAAATAAACATTGTGTCTACTAGTATTACATAATATTTCTATAGAACTATTGTGTCTAATGATAACCAACATTTCTATAGCACTTAAAATAAACATTTATTAAATTCCTACTACTACTACTTACTATTACTACTAGTAACATTATATAGAACTTAAAAATTAATGTTTAGTGTCTATTACTATTACCTAATATTTCCATTGCACTTAAACATTTATTAAGTACCTAGTTCTACTATAAAAATTATTACTACTAATGATAATATCTAACATTTATATGGCATCTACGATGTACTAGGCACTTGACTATGTGCAAAGGATTCAAATATGAAAAAGAAAATCCCTGCCCTCAAGGAGCTTATGAATTAATGAAAGGAGAATGCACAAAAGGAAGCTGAAAATTGATGGGTTGGGGAAGTAATGGGAAGAAAAAAGTTACTTGGCCTTGGGCATGGTGGAGACCAGTCCAAGGATTGCAAGTGGGTTAAAAATAAAGAGATGGGGGGCAGTTAGATGGTGCAGTGGATAGAGCACTGGCCCTGGAGTCAGGAGTGCCTGAGTTTGAATCCGGCCTCAGACACTTAACACTCACTAGCTGTGTGACCCTGGGCAAGTCACTTAACCCTAATTGCCTCACTAAAAAATAAAATAAAATAAAGAGATGGTTGGCCTGGGAGCCCTCTTAAATGGAGGTTTTGGGGAGCCTCTTTTTGCTCCATCCTCTAGCCCCCAATTAGAACAGTTGATACTGATAAAGTAAGAGTACCAAGGCTGATGCAACTTTACGGGATGATGAGTTTCCTGGTAGCCCAGTTCAAGCAGTGAAAACTGGTATGAAATGAATCTATCACATAGAAGAATGGGGGTAGACTTCTTTGACTGGACCCTGGAAGGCAAAACTTGGATCACACCATGGAATTTGCAGATTGTTAATTTTCTCTGGGGGTAAGGAAAAAACAAACAAACAACAAAATCTTCCTACCAATTGCACCTAGCCAACGATGGAATAGGCTGTTTACCTAGCAGATTCTTTGTCTCTGAAATTGTTCAACCAGGGATTTATCTGCTTTATGAGGTTGTTGCATGTATCAAATATGATAAGATAACCTTAAAACACTAGTGTTTTAAGCTATCATAAGAATAATACTGGAACATCATGCGGAAAGAACATCAAATAGTCCAATATGGGTCGACCATAGAGGATGAGGATGGAAGTAATGTGTAAGAATGTAGGAAGGTTAGGAAGGAATCAGGTTATGAAGAACTTTAAGTGACACACAGAGGAATTTATAAAAAATGAGAGAGTTGGGCTAGGAAGTGCCTAAGGATTTTTCCAACTCCAAATCTCTGATCCTGTGACCATATGGCATCATAATGTAGTTTAAGATTGAATTCCTTTTCTTGGCTTCCAAATCACACTGTTGGTGATGTCTTCAGAGACCACTGAATGAAGGGTACTTAGTTTACCCTTGAACACAGACTGTTCTACTCTGTTGGCTGGCATGCCTTTCGGTTTGGTACCATGATTGCCTCAGAGGTTTTGGAGTTATGTAGGTCTGCACTAGAATATTCAACCAACAGGTATTTGTTTGGCCTTCAAAAATCTCCTAGGTCATATAAATGTTATATAAATATTTACATGTAATTTCAACAATTTGAATGTGAGCTTCTCAAGGATAGGGACCATATTTTGCTTTTCTTTGTTTCTCTCATTCTAATCACAATGCCTGGAATTTTATAAGCATTTAACGAATGCCTGTACCCCCACCCCCACCCCTTTGACTGACATAGAAATGAATTACATCATAACCCCAAATTTTCTCCTCTGGCCATTCTAATTGAGTGCCTATCTCATACCATACTATGAATAGCATAACTTTACACATCCACAATTACTTTCTTCGTAAGATCTCTAAGTGCATTGAGAAAATTCTGCCTTTACATACCAGCTTGTAGAACTCCTGGAGGACTTCTGTACCCTCAGTGTTTCCTTTCAATGAAATGAATTGCACTAAGATCTTTGCTGCCAGCCTGCAATACAACTTTTAATGATAATACACAACTTGGGAGGAAACTTGTTAGTAGATGATGAAATGTTAGCATCTATCATAATGCTGAAATCAATTCCAGCTCCGTGTGCTGACATAAATTAGGTGCTCAGGAGAACAAGCTTCCCCCAGCTACATAAACACACCTTTCAGTGACCCAATGGAGAACGCAGTAGTTACTTATGAATTAAGGCAGATCCAACTTAGTCCATTAATCCTTGTGGTCTTGACAAACAAGGGTAAGATAAATATTGGAGTCTCACAAGCACTACACGAGTGAATTGAAACCCAAATGACACATGCTGATATGCATCATTGACTAACATCACTAACATACATACAACAGTATGTGAACCCTTTTGAAGCGCTTGGGGCCAAACAATCCTGCAGTAATCATCATTCATAAAAATGGATATTTTGTTCCCAGAAACTAATATTCTAAAGCACAGAAGTAAATAGAGTATAAATGTAGCATTGAATGCCATGAAACATTATGTCACTCTCCCTACCACACAAGTCTCTTTCTCCCACCCCACCCCGCTCATAGAATTGGGAAGCATGTTTCCGTTTTCTATTTATTTGAGAAAAAACAGTGGTTTGGTTATAACGGTGCTTGCTTTCCAGCTAATCATGGTTTTCTCCATTTATTATTAGAAATATCTCTTGCTATCATAGGGCCTTTTTGAATGGAGTTGTTCTGGCTCTCAGCTAAAATATTTATAGGTTAAGGGCTTGTGGTGATTTATTTCTATTTGTTTTTAATTTTCTTGCCCCATGTTTCCAAAGGCACCACACGTTGTTATGAATAGCTCCATGCTAAATTATATAGAAGGTCCACGTTGCTCCAGAATGCTTGCTTTTGATGAGGTTATTAAAACCGTGACAATATGAATTGCCATGGCAACAGAAACATAAATCTAGAACCCCATTTATTCTCTAGAGTTAAGGTATCTCTTCCATCTCTTAAAGGCCCGGCCACAATGTATCTTCTGCAGGAAGTTCTTGGGGTTTTGGCAGACAGGAAATGCATTCATCTGGCCTGGTCACTGGTCCTCTAGAAATAGATTCTGGGGAGTGACATAGCCAGAACTGTTTTGGCTGCCCCATATTCCAGCAGCATGAGCATATTCTTTTTTTTTTTTTTTTGGTTTTGGTTTTTGTTTTTTTTCAGGGCAATGGGGGTTAAGTGACTTGCCCAGGGTCACACAGCTAGTAAGTGTCTGAGGCTGGGTTTGAACTCAGGTCCTCCTGAATCCAAGACTGGTGCCTTATCCACTGCGCCCCTAGCTGCCCCGGCATGAGCATATTCTTAAGGCTGCATTTAATAAGTGTTCATGTAAACATTATAAATAGGCTATTCCCTAAAGCTAAGTGTATGGATATGAAAGGCCAGACTATGAAGGAATGTTGCCCTTCACTTCTGAATTTTTTTTTGGGATGACATTAGTGTTTCCATAGTAACTAATGAGTATCAAAGGGGAATGAGTAGAAAGAGGAGGAAAAACTAATATCAGAATCCCCATAAACAAAATATATGTTTAGAAATATACATATACAGCATCAAGCTCTCTTAGGTCCTCTTGTTACCTGTTTCTCAAGAATCATAACTCATTTATTTTCATTCATCCATAACTACAAAAAGTTGATTGTAGCCTGCATCCTTATATATTTTCTGTATAACATCAGACACTTTTGAGGAAAAAAGCCAAATGTAATAAGGTCAAGGAAGGAAACCCAATTGATCAGGAGGACTGGATATGATGGCATACAAATAAGCAGCAAGGCAGCAAGGCAAGGCAATTTATTAAGTGATTACTACATGTCAGGCACTGTGCTAAGTGGGGAGGATACAAATACAAGCAAAAAATTTTCTTGTCCTCAAGGAGCTTACAATCTAATGAGGGAGGACAAATCACAAAAGAGGACTGAAAAGTATGGGATTATGCAGAGAGAAGAGATGAAGATGCTGGCACAATGGCATGATTTGAAGCCCAGAAAATCAGGAGCAGAGATGGGAGGAAAATGAAGTTTGGCTAACCTGGGATCTGCCACAGAATAGAGTTCCCCAGAAGTAACTCACCAAGGGGATAAGGTGGGGTGGAATCTGCCTGGCACAGGAATATTCCAAGGTGAGAATGCCATAAGAATGGTTGGGTGGACTATGGTGGGGAGGCCCCAAGTAAGTGAGGGAAGTTTCAGGATAAGATAGCAGCTGTTGACAATAACAGTCATGGCAGTTGTATGCAAAGCCCTCCCTGAGTGCGGGGCTAAACATTCAAAGATAAAAATGAAACGATCATTGCCTTAAAGAATTTTTTATTTTATAAGTGGATAAAGACCATATCTGGATATTTAAATACTACTGGTACTTAAATACTCTACTGCTAAATGTTCGAAGTGGGAGCTCTAAGTTCACTACCATATTCATTATGTCCTGCTCTCAGATCATCAGTAGATCATTTTACCTTCTTAGTACTCCCAGGCTAGGTGGCACAATGGCTATGATACCAGGCCAGGAGTCAGGAAGACCTGAGTCCAAATCTGGCCTCAAATACTTCTCATCTATGTGACCCTGGGCAAGTCACTTCACCTTATTTGCTTCTGTTTTCATCTGTAAAATAAGCTGTAGAAGAAAGTGGCAAACCATGCCAGTATCTTTGCCAAGAAATGATGTCACAAAGAGTCAGAAATGATTGAACAACACTCCCAGGCAACATATAAAAGATATTCCCAAAATATAAAGTGGCAAATAGCTACTAGTCTGTTTTGGAGGGTTCTGGCATAATATAGAAGCTACTTTTACCCTAAATCCTTCCTCCTTATACCTTTCTTTTTGTTCTAGAGGACAACACCAGCCTCCCAGTTCCCAAGGCTCACAACCTGGGAGTCATCTTTGACTCTTCCCTTTCTTTCACCACCCCCTATATCCAGTCTGTGGCCTTTCAATTAGACATTTGCAGCATCTCTCAAATAATGGCTTCTTCTTTCCTCTGACACTACTCCCACTCTGGTACTGACTCTCATCACTTCACACCTGGACTATTGCACTAGCTGCTGGTCATTCTGCCTGCTTCAAGTCTTTCCTCACTCCAATCCAGCCTTCATTCAACCATCAACATGTTTTTCTTTTTTTTATCATAAAAGTATTTTTATTATTTTCCAGTTACATGTATAGATAGTTTTCAACATTTGTTTGCATAGGATTTTTAGTTCCAAATTTTTCTCCCTTCCTTCCTCCTCCCCAAGACAGCAAGTAATCTGATATAGGTTATATATATATACATATATACACAATCACATTTAACATATTTCTGCATTAATCATATCGTTAAAGAAGAATCAGAACACAAGGGAAAAACTTCAAAAAAGAAAAAAAAAACACAACCAAAAAGTAGAAACAGTATGGTTCAATCTACATTCAGAATCCACAGTTCTTTTTTCTGGATGTGGAGAACATTTTCTATCATGAGTTCTTTGGAATTGTCTCATTAAAAAAAAAAAACAGGATTGACCATGTCACCCTAACCCTGCCCCAACTCAATAAACTCTAGTGGCTCCCTATTGCCTCCAAAAGCAAATTTTTTAAAATGCTCTGTTTGGCATTGAAAGCCCTTTATAAGTCATCCCTCTCCTACCTTTCCAGTCTTTGTACACCTTACCCCTCACCCCCACCCCATTACATACTTTTTGATCTAGTGACACTGGCTGACTGTTCAACAAACAAGATACTCCTCTCAGCCCTGGACATTTTCTGTGACTGTTCCCCAAGCTTGGAAGGCTCTCCCTCCTCTGCTCTTAGCTTCCTCTAAGTCCCAAATAATAACTCACCTTCTACAGGAAGCCTTCCCCAACTCCTTTTAATTCCAGTGCCCTTGCTTTGCTAATTAGTTCCTGCTTATCCTGTAGATAACTTGCTTTGCATATATTTGTTTTCATGTTGTCTCCCCAATAGATTGTAAGCCCCTTGAAGATAGCACTGTCTTTTTCCTCCTTTTGTATCCCCATGTAATAAATGAAAATCCCCACAGATAACAGAATTTCTGGGTAATTAATAATCTTTTAATTAGACTAGCCCACAATCAATAAATTGATGGTCAAATGTTTCTCTCATTAACCAAAGACACCAAGGGAGACTTTGAAACACCTTCCACTTTTCTGAAAGGGAATTCCCCTTACAAGTGAAAGTGAGTCTTGACTATTAGACATTTAATAAACAGGTGCGCTAAAAGTCTTCAGCTCCTCCTACTGAGAATGTGGCTTGATCATGAGGCTCAACAGCCTCCAGCAATCAAAGCAGGGGAAGTTATTTCCATCTGGACCTCCCTGGCTGGTTTTCTCTTTCATAAGCTAGGTCATCCTACACACCAATGGAGGAGATCAAGGATAATGGTTTCTTACCTCATCGTAAAGGCTGACCCAGACTGGATTTTGTTTATACTCTGTTAAACAGAAAGTAGATTTCCTAGTTGGATGGCTTCCCAAAATTGACAATAATGTTCTTTGAGAATTAAGGGAAATCTCATCAATCAGCCATGCCATTCAGAGACTTACTAACCTTAACAAGAGTTGGGCCTTTACAGAAAATAGAAGTAAAAAGGGTGGATCACAATTTTAAATTATTTATTAATATAATAGTATATTTTTTCTCACCCAGAACTTACCACAGTGCCAGGCACATAGTAGGCTCTTTTTTTTTTTTTTGTGAGGCAATTGGGGTTAAGTGACTTGCCCAGGGTCACACAGCTAGTAAGTGTTAAGTGTCTGAGGCCAGATTTGAACTCAGGTACTCCTGACTCCAGGGCTGGTGCTCTATCCACTGTGCCATCTAGCTGCCCCTACATAGTAGGCTCTTAATAAACATTTATTGAATATTGGAATAACACATATGAGATATGAGCTAATCCATTATTCTGGCTAGATCAGGCAGATGCCCAAACCTGGAAATATCTGCCTCTAGGGCTGAGTCATAATTACTAATATTTGTACCTTGGAGAAAGTGGAATGAAGTACAAAATTTACATGTTAGGGAAAGGGGAGCCATTGTTAATAACATCTATATCTATATCTATATCTATATCTATATCTATATCTATATCTATATCTATATCTATGTCTATGTCTATGTCTATGTCTTCTCTATGTCTATGTCTATGTCTATGTCTATGTCTATGTCTATGTCTATGTCTATGTCTATGTCTATGTCCTATGTCTATGCCTATGCCTATGCCTATGTCTATGTCTATGTCTATGTCTATGTCTATGTCTATGTCTATGTCTATGTCCTATGTCTATGTCTATGTCTATGTCTATGTCTATGTCTATGTCTATGTCTATGTCTATGTCTATGTCTATGTCTATGTCTACGTCTATGTCTATATCTATGTCTGTCTATGTCTATATCTATATCTATATCTATGTCTATGTCTATGTCTATGTCCTATGTCTATGTCCTATGTCTATGTCTATGTCTATGTCTATGTCTATGTCTATGTCTATGTCTATGTCTATGTCTATGTCTATGTCTATGTCTATGTCTATATCTATGTCTGTCTATGTCTATATCTATATCTATATCTATGTCTATGTCTATGTCTATGTCTGTCTATGTCTCTGTCTCTGTCTCTATCTCTCTATCTCTATATCAGGAAGTGGATAAGCTCAGGATTGCAAAATCATGAGATGATTGATTTGGAACTGGAAGGGAGCTCAGAAGAATTACACATGTTCCCAGTACCTGCTACACTTTAATTCCGGGGAAAAAGCCCCAGTGGCCCATCCTAGTTAGTGCTCTGATCACTGATGTTGATGGCTCTTACCTGGTCCTTAACTTGCCTATTAACTCATATCAATTCATTAAAAATTAATTCCATTCCCTATTCTGTATTTTAGCATAAGAATTGTAAGATGAGGAAGGACAAACTCCTCAAGGAGTTTATATTCATTGGTATATGACATATATGTGTATGGGCATATACATATATGTGTGTACTTATATATAACATGTTACATATATAAACATACATATAGACTGATATGTATAGTGTAATAGGGTCAAAGGTTAAAGCAGAAAATAAACTCTAGGAAAATGGGAAGAGGGAAAGAATACTCTGCTAGAAATGTGGATGGGATTCACCAGGAAGGCAACCCCCAAATTGGACTTGGACTTGAGAAAAATAACATAAAGATATAAAACAGCTCTAGGACTTATGATTTGGAGTTCTGTCTTTGCTGCTGGCATCCTAACTCCCTTTTCTGTTGAACTTTAATAACTTACTCCATATAAAATTTTCCATTTGCTATTATTGTGAGGGCTCCATGAAAATAAAGCAGATTCAATACCCCATACACCATTTAGATTTTCTCTTTAAATAAACAGGCAGCTGGGAGGAGATAGCCAAGGACCTCGCCCGATGGAGTTTAGTACTCAGGAGCAGCTTGCGTGCAGCTGAGATGGGCCTTCAAGCTTGGGAGTAAGAAAAATGAATGAGACACAGGAACCGACAGGCAACAGAAAGCATAGTTTTCCAATGTCCTCATTGCGGCAGGAGCTGCGGCTCCTGTATCGGACTGCACAGCCACACTGTGGCCTGTGGCTCTTCAAGGTGCTGATCCATGGTCATCCGCAACTAGTGGAAGCCTACTACTATTTTGGTGGACAAAGGAGTTTTAGCACGACTGTTATAAAAAGGTGCTTTGTAAATAGAAAAAACCTCCTCTGAATATGAGGTTATTATTATCATTGTAGTTGTTGTATGTTGCTCTGATATCATTATTAATTAGAGAGCTGGCCTTGGATACAAAAAAGACCTGTTTTCAAGTCTAGCCTCTGACATTGACTAAGTGACTTATGGACAATTAATTAAACATTTGGTACTATAGCAGTTATCCAGGACTATTCAGATGCAGAGCATTTTAAGGTTGGCAAGCACTTTACAAATATTAACTTATTTAATCTTTAAAATAACCCAGGGTAGCTAGGTGGCGCAGTGGATAAAGCAACCAGCCCTGGATTCAGGAGGACCTGAGTTCAAATATGGTCTCAGATACGTGACGCTTACTAGCTGTGTGACCCTGGGCAAGTCACTTAACCCTCATTGCCCTGCACCCCCCCAAAAAAAAGAGCCCTGAGAAGTAGGTTTTATTATTATCCTTCTTCCTAGCTGAGGCACAGAAAGGTTGAGTAAATTGTGCAATATCACACAAGTAGAAAGGGTCTTGATGCTGGATTAGAACCCAGTAGCATACAGGACAAGCGGGAAGATGATATCCAGTAGCTTGAAGACACGAAGATATCTATAAGAAGTAATAATCTAGTATGTCTGGAGGTCCCAGGTTCTGCATGTGATGACCTCAACATTAAGGATCTCTGAGCCTGAGGAGAAGGGTTAGGAGTAGTGGAAAGCTTTGACATTATTAATATTTTATGTAACCATCATCAGTTGAAAACATTGGTTTTTCACCAATCAGTATTTTGTCTGGATGATGGCAGTAAACACTCTGGTCTATAATAATGGTCTGATTCAAGTGCACTTTATTAGATGAGTTCTAAAGGGAGTTTGAGGTTATTGCTGCTGTTATGAGTACTTGTTGGGTTATTATGATTATCAGGTGTGGGACTGTTGTTCCATTCTTCTTATATATTTTGTCAGGGTTCAGATAAAAAGTCCTGGGACAGGTCAAAATCTGCTATTTTTTATGATTAGCAAATTCTTGCAGGAAAGGATACTGTGGTTTGTTTTTTTTTTTTTTAATATTTGAGTAAAAACATTGGAGTTCTTAAGTTCATCATCTGGATGCCCACTGAAGGGGTCTTTGGGACTTCAATAGGAGACAGGATGACGTAGATGATGTTTTTGCATGGATGCATTTTTGCATCATGTTTCACATGGTTTCCCTGCCCCACCCCAACTAATCTCTATATTTTTAAAGATTTTCATTCTCTTCTTTGTATCCTCAACACTTAACACATTACCAGGCACATGTGAATGCTTAATAAATGCTAATTGGCTGAATAGTTCCATGTTGCTTAGAAATTATTAACATTTGTTATGGTAGCATCTATTAAGCTCATCTTTCTCAAATGTAATGAATTATTGTTATCCTTATTATTGTTATCATGTGTTTGCTGAATTAAGTTCCAGTGATTACTCTTTCTTTTGATGTATATGATTATAAGAATAAGCATGAGAAACAGGGACAGACAGAATAATAAATTTAGAGCAGGGAGGGACCCCTAGAGGTAATGTTTTCATTCCCCATCACCCTCGTTTTGTTGATATGAAGTCTGAAGGACAGAAAGCTTTCCAAGTTACTTTCCCAGGCTCCACAGGTAATGAGTGGTGGGGTCACCTGAGCCTCTGATTCTAGAATCTGTGTTTTTTTCTAGGAAGCCACTTGAGAAGAAAGACAGAAATATTTAGTCTCTTCTTTCTCTTGTGGTCATCTTTCTCCTAGAAATCCTTACTGTGGCTTTTTCTCTCCCTTATTTACCTTTACTTATTTTGGAATCATTTTTCATTCATTGGTGACTCTTTGTAAACCAATTTGGGGTTTTCTTGGCAAAGATACTGGAGCGGTTTGCCATTTACTTCAGCTCATTTTTCAGATGAGGAAAACTGAGGCAAACAGGTTAATGATTTGCCCAGGGTCAACAGGTAGTAAGTGTCTGAGACCAGATTTTAACTCAGGCAGATGAGACTCCAGGTTGGGCACTCTATTGTGCCACCTAGGTGCCCCTTATTTACCTTGCCTTTGGCATTGGCAAAAAGAAGAGGGGCCCAGAAAGGCCACATTTGGATGAAACAATTCAGACATTAGGAGATGTGAGTCAAACACCAATGGGATTTATAAAAATGGGATTCTCCCATGATTTAATTCTTGGTGATTTTCAAGATGCTGTGTTCAGTTTAGCAGAAAACAAGAGACTAGTCGACAGATGACACTGAGAATTTCATTCACACATAGATAGCATTCTCTTTTTCCCAGTTACTGGTCACTTCAGCCAATGTTCCAATTCAAATCATATCAATTCAAACTAATAGAATTTGTCAAGTGCCAACTATGTGTAGGGTCTGAGTCTTGGATATAAAACAAACAAAAAGAGATATTGAGAACAGAGCTCCAACAGGACTTGTCAACTGATTGGTTCCAGGGAGTGAAGGTGAGAGAAAGGAGGAAACAGATAATGACTCTGAGGGGTTGAACATTGAGTGATTTCAGGAAACTAGACAGATGGTGGTGCTATCAACAACAACAACAACAAACAAGTAAAGCTGTGAGCAGAAACAGGTTGGAGAAAATATTTTTCTTTTTTGGGGGGGGGGAAATGAGATACACAATGGGGGCATAGTGGAAAGAATGCTGAGAATGGAGTACCAAACTTAGAGTCACAAGACTTGAGTTCAGATTTTGCTACTTCTTTTCTTTTTCTTTTTCTTTTTTCAGTGAGGCAGTTGGGGTTAAGTGACTTGCCCAGGGTCACACAGCTAGTAAGTGTCAAGTGTCTGAGGTCAGATTTGAACTCAGGCAAGGCCAGTGCTTTATCTACTGTGCCACCTAGCTGCTCCAGATTTTGAAACTTCTTTAATGAGCTTGGGTAAGTCACTTAACTTCATAGAACCTCAGTTTGTTTATGTGTAAAATGAGTTATACTAAATGACCTCTGAAGCATTGTTCCTGTCTAGATCTATGGGTCTATGATCATATGGCAACTTCTCTGCTCCTCTGTTTCCCCATCTGTAAACCAAGTCAACAAAGCATTTATGGAGTATCTACTATCTGTCAGGCATGGTACTAGGCACTGGTGATTTTTTAAGAAAGCAAACCAAAAACAAACAAAAGAAACAAAGAAAAATCCCTGACCCCAAATAGCTCATGGAGCAGAACCCCAGAGTTGTAATGGAGGAGACATGTATATAAGTATGTACAAGCAGAACACACAGGACACATACAGGATAAATTGGAGATTAATCAACATAGAGAAAAGAGGCTATCACGCTTTATGGGGGATGGGATTCAGGAAAGGCTTCTTTGTGGAGGTGAAAATATAGTTTGGACTTGAAGGAAGCCAAGGGAAGTAGAGAGGCAGCGAGAGAGAGAGAGAGACGCAGAGAGAGAGAGCGAGCGGAGAGACGAGACGAGAGAGCGATCCGCGACCGCAGAGAGAGAGAGGGGAGAGAGACGAGAGACGGCTGACCAGAGAGGGAGAGATGAGAGAGAGAGAGAAAGTTCCAAGCATGGGGCTTAACCCATGAAAATCCCCCAGCGTAAAATGAAAGAGTTAGATGAGTTGATCATCATGACCCTCTTCCTTATTTCATTCGATTATTCCATGAGGTAACAGATCTTAAAGGGAAAAAATATTGATAGAGAACAAAGAGAACCCAAAGCCTAGTCTTAGGCAGAAACTTCTTTTCTAGGGTGACTAATCTCTATTTTAGAATACCGGCCACAATTTCTCACAAACTTTCTCTCATTTATTTGTGCTTTTCCGTGGACCTGGCCATTAAGCCTATGAAGCATGGATCACTAGAAGACTATAAAAGACCCAGCATAAATACAGTATCATGATAATAATGTAGCTCCCAAGTGAAGCCTGGCTTGGCGCTCATGCCTGGCCAGGCAGCCAAGGGCATCCTAGCTCACTAACAGTGCTCATTCACTGCCTGCAGCCCAGAGCTAGGTGGCAAAGAACCCTCTGCCAGCCTTAGTGCTTTTTCTTCTGCTGACAAGATTGTCTGCCAAGTGGCACAGTCCTTCACAGAGGAGAAAGTCAGCTGGATATGGGCTGTCAGGAACACAAGACTGACACAAACACGAAGAAGCTGCCTGTCTTTTCATGTTAGCAATGTGTTTTTGCTAGATTGAGGCTGGCTTGCAAGTAGATGAGCTTAAAACCCCAATGATTGATACTCAAAGGATCTTTGATCTTGGACTTCTTTGTTATGTCCCACAGCCAAAAACAGAAGTGCACTTTACTCTGCTATTCTGTCTAGTTGCAGAATTTATAAGCAGAGGTCTTATTGTAGAATGATGAACAAGCTAACTCTCATTCTTCTCTAGAACACCAAGTCTGTTTCCTAAATGGATAGAAGAAATCATTATTCTTTTACATATGTAGCAGGACCAGTGTGGGAGAGTAGAAATAACAATGGTTCTGTATTAAGAAGATCTGTGGGAACTTGGACAATTCCCTTAAAACTTCTAGACAGCTGAGTTCAAAATTATGCCTCAGACACTTACTAGCTGTGTCGTTACTAGCAAGTGACTTCAACCTCTCTCAGCTTCAGTTCCTCATCTGTAAATGAGGATAATAATAGAATCTACCTTACAGGGTTCTTGTGAGGAGCAAATGAGATAGCATATTTAAAGTGCTTTGCAAACCTTAAAACACTGTTGATAATGCTAGCTAATTCTTGCTTCCCAGATTAAACCAATTAGCTTCACCAGTTAGCTACAAGAAATCAAAAGACAAGAGCTTGATTTTTTGACTTGGCCACTTACCATCTATGTGAACAAAGTCCTTAGCCTCAGTTTCCCTATCTATAAAAAGGGTATAATAATTGTTTTAACTACTTCACAGGTATTTGTCAAGGATCAGAAGATAATATTTATGGAGAGTCCATTATGAACCAGGAAGCATTATATGTATGCAACATATTATAGAGACACTGTTTATAGCCTGGGAGAAAAAGGAGTGGACTTATTATCAAGAAAACCTGAGTACAAATAAGAATCCTTCCATTCACCTAGCTTTATGATAGTGACCTAGTCACTTAACCACCCTGTGCTTCAGTTTCCACATCTATAAAGTAAAGGAGTAGTAGGAATAGATTACTTTGATGACCTCTTCTAGTTCTAGTTCTATTTCTATTTATAAAGTGATCAGTCAGTCAAAAATTATAGTAGTAATTACTATGTGCTTTGTACCATGCTAAGCATTAGGAATACAAATTCTTGTTGCTGTTGTTATTGTTTGTATTTCATTCTTGAAAAGGACCATGACACTGGAGTGATGTCATAACTTTCAGTGAATTGGATTTAAGCGAGGCAGGGCTGTGCAAGGTCACCAAGCTCACTCTCTCCTCCAGAGCCATATGGGTCCAGTGGCAAGATATACATCGGGACAACTGGAGATAGCCCTGGATGTTTGAGGTAATGCAGGTTAAGTAACCTGACCAGGATCACCTAGCTAGTAAGTGTCTGAGGTGAAATTTGAACTCAGGTCCTCCAAACTTCAGAACCAGTGATCTACAGTAAAATGAAGGACAGTAGCTGCCTTCAAGGAACTTGTATTTTATTGGAGAAAATAACACACAAAAAGGAAGCTGACAAGCGGGGGGGAAGGAGGAAGAAGAAGGTACTTGGTGGGTACCTGATGTGGAGAAGTCTAGAGGAGTATAGCCTGGAGGGAAATGAAAGAGAGAGAGAGAGAAGAAGAAGAAGAAGAAGAAGAAGAAGAAGAAGAAGAAGAAGGAAAAGGAGGAGGAGGAGGAGGAAGGTGGAGGAGGAGGAGGAGGAACTCTCCAGCCTCCAATCCAAGGAAGAGGATTCTGGTGAGCTTTGAGTTGAAGGGCTGAAGTGATTTTAAAGGATGAAGAACTTCTTGGAGCAGATGGAGAAGTCCAGATTTGCAACTGGTGAGAAGTGAAGCAAGAATAAAAATATCCACAGTGCCTAATCCAGAAGATTTGTTGTGAGGGAAGCATTCTGCAAACTGCAGTGTTAGTGGGAACTGCTAGTAGTGCTGCTATTGCTACTAACAGGCTTCCAACAGAACAAACCACAAAACAATTATTAATGTCATAATCACGCTTTTTAAATGGCATGGGAGATAGATAAGACCAGGCTTCTTTTGCTACTTACTTTGTCTATAAATCTGGGCAGCTCATGTAAGTGGGGCAGCTTGATGATGCAGTGGATAGAGCCCTGGGCTTGGAGTCAGGAAAACTCAACTTTCTGAGTTTAAATCCATCCCTAGATACTTCCTAGCAAATCACTTAACCCCATTCGCCTCAGTTCCTCATCTGTAAAATAAGTTTGGAAGGGAAATAGTAAACCACTTCAGTACCTTGGCCAGGAAAAACACCAAATGGGGTCACAAAAGGTTGGACATGACTGAAACAATGGAAGGACAAGGTCATTTAACCCTTCAATGCCCCCAGGCAATTCTCCAACAAGGCACTTTAGCTCTAAACTAAAGGCATTTTCTCTGGCTGTTCTCCTTGCCTAGAATTCTCTCCTTCCCCATCCATATCTGCCCCCAGGCTTCCCTGAACTTCCTTCAAGTTGTAGCTAAAAAACTCTCCTTTTATAGGAAGTCTTTTCTGATCCCCCGTAAGCTAGTACCTCCCTTCTGGTGATTATCTCTGATTTCTTCTTTCTATATATTGTTGTCCAAATCAGAGTTCTTAAGTGACCTTGTTATTATGTAGTTTCATCATCTCTGTGACCCCCTTTGGTTTTGTTTGTTTGTTTTTGTTTGGCAAAGACTTGCCCAGAGCCACAGAGACTAGTAAATGTTATAGAATATGATTCTTTGAAGGAAGGGGGCCATCTTTAGCTTTCTTTGTAACCCCTAGCACTTAGCACAGTGCCTGGCACATAGAAGAGGCTTAATGACTGTGACTCTAAGACTGTAGGTTGCAATGTAGCCAATGATCCCCGTATGCTGAAGGAAACTCCTCATAAACAGCTGCCTATATTCCCCTTTCTCAACCCAAGTTTCTACTTCTATAAAATGGGCATAATAATTGTAACTACTTCACAGGGCTATTATGAGGATCAAACAAGATAATATATGTAAAGCATTTTGCAAACCTGAAAAAGAACGGCACGGTGTGTCCCCAAACCCTCAGATGATTTCATTTAATAGCTTAAAGCTTCACAAAGACTTTTGAGATATAGTATAAATGTTAGCTTTTAGAGGAAGGCCTTGAGGCATGGTGGATAGAGTGTTTAAACTGAGAATCAGGAAGACTTGAGTTCGAATCTTGCCTCAGACATAGTTTTTATAACTATGGACAAGTCATTTAATTCTAATCTGTTAAAATGGGGGATAATCGTAACACCTTCATCCCAAGGTGATTGTGAGGATCAAATTAGATAATATTTGTAAAATGCTTTGCAAACCATAAAATGTTCTTATTACTACATAATTAATTCAAAAGGTTGTCATATGCAAGTTTTTGTTTGTTTTATCTAATTTATTGCTGAATCTACCCTTTTCTCAAATGAGTTCTCTCTTGTAGCAAAGAGAAATAATTAAGCAAACCATGTATAATTTAGATGTTGTTAGAGAGCTGTAAAAGATGAGAGATCAAGTTGATTTGCCCCAAAAGCACAGAGCTGCTAAGTATCAGAGAAAGATTTGAACCCAGGTTTTCCTGACTCATGTCCCAAATTACATCCATTTTTAAAGAGTAGTAATATCAATGAATGATCAAGTAAATCAGCCCCATGGAAAGATAAGAACAGTCAGCAGTTAGTAAACTGAAAAAACAGATATTTCCATCATCTCACCATAAAAACACAAGCAAAATAAATAAATAAAAGAACAAATAAGCAAGCACACACAAACATATATTGCACACTCACGTGTGTGCATGTATATGTGATGTATCTGTCTCTTACTAAAGATAGTGATTGTACTTTGTCTTGCTGTTCATGGGACTTTGTCAAACAGAATCACCATCTTGCTGTCAAGTTATCAAAAAGACAACATTAGAGGATCAAGGAAAACAACTAGTATTGTCATTGTCCTACCACAACCTGACAAGAAAAATGTTACGTTTCCTCTATCTGTCTCTCATCTGGAGAAAAGTCTTTGCAAAGAAACTTGCAAAATGACAAATGGGATGGGGCGGGAAAGAATAAAAGTGGCGTGATGGGACAGCCTGAAACAGGAGAAATCACTAGGTTGTGATTGAGACTTGCATTCAATAAAAGAACTCTGAATTGGCTATTAGAATCACAGCATCTAAAAGGTAAAAGAGACCCCACTAGAAATCTAGTACAAACTGAACCTGAACAAGCATCCCCTCTGTAAGACACAGAATGAAGAGTAATCTGGCCTTTGTCCAAAGATCTCCATTGAAGGCCAACTCACTGTCTCCAAGGACAGACCATTTTACTTGGGTAATATCTTGAATTTTGTTTTATTTCTCCATATATTATTATTATTAATATTACATACAAACACATGTACATATATGTGTGTATATATCTATATCCATATCTATCTATCTACCTATCTATCTATCCTAAATTTGATGGTATTAAACTCAACTGGCTTCCATAGTCCCTTTCAATTATAGATCCATGAACCCATGAGCCTAAATCATCTCTTCTCTAGACTAAATAATCCCAATTCTTTCTCCCATAGCATAGACTTGGAGCCCTTCAGCTTCTTATTTTCCTCTTCTGATCATCTTCTTTCTTATCATAGGATCAAAGGTTTAGAGCAGGAAGGTACCTTTAGTCTCATCAAGTCCAACTCATGAATTTTACAGATGGGGAAACTAAGCCAAAAAGATTAAATACCTTCCCTATGCTCATTTTGCAAGTTCTTCCTGACTCCAAGTCCAACCTTCTACGAAACCATATACTCTCACTGTCATTTCTGAAATCAAGCTTCTAGACACTGACCATGGTGTTTCCAAGACAGTCTGGTCAAGGAAGAAGACAGCAGCATATTCACTCCTTACTCTTAGCCCCTATAGTCTCTCAACATAGCTAAGATTCTTTTCCCACTCTTTTTCCTACTCTCTTGCTTTCATATCACACTGCTGACTCATGTTATCCTGATCATGTCACTAAACTCACAGAACATTTTTCCAGACAAACAACTGTCTAGCTAGGTCTTTCCAATGTCATAAAGAATTTTTTTTGCGGGCGGGGCAGATCCCAAACTATAAGGCTTTACATTAATCCCTGAATTTGATTTGATTTGTCCAGGGTCTCAACTCCAGTCTGCTGCTTATTACCTGTGTAGCCTTGTTGTCTCTTGCCTCTGTGTCTCTTCTGTAAAACTGAGGTCATTAGATCAGATGATCTCTGGGATCCTTTACAGCATCCTATCCTGTGATCTCTAGCTCCACCTTTGTCACTATCTAGGTGCCCGATCTGAGATGAGTCTTTCCTTGCTTAAGGTGTCAGTTTCCTCTCATTCTGAAAAAGGAGGGGACAAGAAGAGATGCTTTACACGGTCTCTTCTAGATCCAAATCCCCTGATTAATTAACTTTTATTGACTTTCTTCCTACTATTTCTTTATTATAAACATATGATACTACGAAATGTCAGGTAGATGCACAATGGCAAAGTAAGAACTCCCCTGCCTATATAACGCCCTGCTACAGGGGCCATAGACTTCACAACCATTGTAGAGCTATGTTACATAATTCCAGCTGCATCCCTTTTCCAAAGGTAACAATATGACTTCAGGTCTTGGTCTCAGTTTAAACAAAAATCTCATGAAAGCCAATCATTAATCAGAAAAAATATTCCAAGTATTTGACATGAGCCAGGCACTTTGAAAAGCATTATTATACAAAGAAAGGAAAAAAAAAACAGTCATTTCCCTCAAAGAATTACCATTCTGTGGGGGAAATAGCATTCAAATACTTGTACATACAAGGCATATACGGTTGAATAGAAGGTGAGGTCCTGGGTGAGGGTTCAGAGGTCAAGGGAAGCTTTCCTGCAGAAAGTGGGATTGGGCTGCATCTTAAAGGATGATCACCATTGTTGGCAATGAGGAAGAAGAGATTCAGCCATGAATGGTGGTGGGCACGAAGTTGGAAGATAGAATGCTCATGTATAAGAAAAGTCAAGGTTAAAACCAACTACTCACATGGAGAGAAGTAGATGTTGGAACAGTAGCAATGTAGGAAGGTGTTTGGTTATGATGAACTCTAAAATCCCCAAGGGAAAGGATTTTATGTTTCATTTTAAGGTAATGGGGAGCATCTGGAGTTTATTGAGTAGGGGTTTGGCTGGGTGACATCATTAGATCTACACTTTAGGAAAAGCATCTTTGGTAGTTGAGTGGATGATGGGTTGGAATGGAATGAGACCTTGAGACAGGAAGATCAGCTATTTGAAATAATCCAGGAGTGAGGTGATAGCCTGCACCAGCACAGCATGAATATGTGGAAATAAGGGGAGGTGTACCAAAAAATGTTATCAGAGAAAGCAGTAAGACTTGGCAACAATTTTTGATAATTTGAGTCAGTGCAGGTGGAATCAGGCGATGACAACTAGGTTGTGAGTTTGGATCATTGGGAAGTGACATTTCCCCAGAAAGCAATAGGAAAATTGGTAACGAGAGGAAACTTTGGGGGGAAAAAGGTAATGAGTTTTGTTTTAGGGCATATTGAGTTTGAGATGCCTAAGATACAACTGGACAATGGGTTATCATGGGGATAGCTGTGAATATATGTATATGGTAATATATATGTATATATGTGTATGGTAGAAACTTCATGAAAGTTAGAGTATCTAGTTTTATCAAATACTACATGGAACTTGGAACCAATTTCCCACCCTGTGCCTCAGTCTCCCCCCTCTGTAAAATTAGTTCTACATCATAGGGGTGTGAAAGCCCAATTTTCCATTATTTGTTCAAACTTTAGGACTCCAAATTCCATAAGTCATCACTCGTCTTTCTTATCCTTCAGCTTAAGCTATCTCCATCCTTTCTCCTGAGAAGCCCAATTTCCCCCATGTTTTTCAGGGCTGCTTCAGCAATGGTCCCATTATTTTCCTAAAGTCTTCTCCTGTTTCCTTCTTTCCTTCAAATGACATCCTTTGCTGCTCCTCACTGTCACTGTCAAAACTTTCTTGGCTTCAGGATCTGTCTGCTTTCCCATCTTCCAGACAAGAACATCATGTCTGTATTTACCTTTTTAAGATGCCAATCTTTGCACAATTCCTAGTCACCCCACTACAACAAACACACTCATACAACCCATATTAGCAAGTAACATTCACAGCTACACTGACTTCTCCCATGATTAGGAGAATGAATGGCAATAGCTTTTATTTTTATTTATGGAATAAAACCCTAGTGGCTTTTAAAGATCAGGTGATGGTCACTAATTATACTGTAGAACAATTTTGTAGCACCAACAATTTAAGAGGCACCAGCTTTGCAACAACTTATGTAATCTTTTCTCTGAATTCTTGGACCACTTTGTCTCTCTGATACCCTCGGGACTGAAGGCCACCATGACATGGCTTTTCATTGCTTCAATACCATCAACACTGGTTCAGTCTTCTTAGTACTGTGCCAGGTGATGAGGAGGTAAAAATTTAGATGGTACTAAGTCATGACCCTCATAATAATTAAAATAATAATAATAATAATAATAACCATAACCATAAACATATATAATACTATGTGCCAGGCATTACACTGAGTTTTTCAATTATTATCTTGTTGATCCTCTCAACAATCCTTGGAAGGTAGGTATTATTATTATCCCCTTTTTCTACAAATAAGGAAACTGAGGGAAACAGAGGTAAAGTGGCTTGCCCAGAGTTGACACAACTACTAAGTTGATGAAGCTGGATTTGAACTTAAGGTCCACTGACTCAAGGCCTGCACACTCTATCCATTGTACCACCTAGTTATCCCACTTAGCATCCTGTTATTTGTTATTTGTTTTTGTTTTTGTTTCTTTGCAGGGCAATGAGGGTTAAGTGACTTGCCCAAGGTCACAGCTAGTAAGTGTCAAGTGCCTGAGGCTGGATTTGATTTCAGGTCCTCCTGAATCCAGGGCTGGTTCTTTATCCACTGTGCCACCTAGCTGCCCCCCCATAGCATCCTGTTAAAAGATTTAAAAAAAAATTTTTTTGCAGGGCAATGAGGGTTAAGTGACTTGCGCAGGGTCACACAGCTAGCAAGTGTCAAGGGTCTGAGGCTGAATTTGAACTCAGGTCTCCCTGAATCCAGGGACAGTGTTTTATCTACTGCACTGCCTAGCTGCCCCCCCCCAAATATATATTTTTAAACTTCCAGTATAGTAGAGGCATTAGGCATGTAAATAAATATAATAGACAATATGACATGATAAGTACATTAGATTCTAGGCATCGAGAATTGGCCTTGGAGTTTTGGTTCTGATGCTTACTTTTGTCACTTTGGGAAGTTACATAATTTCCCTTGGCCTCAGTTTCCTAAGATGTTAAAATAAGAGTGTTTGGTTGGAGTGACTCTGAAGTCCCTTTCAGTCTAGATTGATGGTCCTAGCCATGCTTCAGTTTACTCCCTGCCATCTTCCCCCCAATCGCCATGCTGCGTCCTTGGGCCAGATCCAATGTCTGAGGACTTTGTACTTTTAGTTCCCAGAACTACCCTGTCCCCCTCCCCCTGTGGGGATTAAAATTGTCTACTCTACAATAAAAGAGATAGAGGCAGAGCCCTGAGACAATGGTACTTTATTAAAGGATCCCACTGGAACCCTCTAATGAAGTGGACCTCAGTTCTTCCTTATGAACTGAGCTGTAGCCCTTTCTTCCAGAGCTTGCACTGAATTGGATTTAAGTGATGGAGAGCTGTGCAAGGTCACCAGCCTCACTCTCCCCTCCAGAGTCACCTCGCTCCAACAATGTCAAGATATGTATTTATGTATATGTGTATGCAAGTATGTATCATGTAATATGTGTATAAGCATGTATAAAGAGATATATGTATATATTGAAATATATATTAATCTATATCAAGATATATCAATATATATCTAAATCTCTGGATCTCTAGATTTATTACTGGATCTATCTATCCATTTATCCATCCATACTCTATCTATCATCTATCTATCTATCTATCTATCAATCCTATCTATCTATCTATCTATCTATCAGGACTACTAGAGATGGCCCCTGAATATTTAAGACAATTGGCATTAAATGACTTGCCCAAGGGTCATACTAAGTGTCTGAGGTAAGATGTGAAACTCAGGTCTTCCCAAACTTCAGGGCAGTGATCTGTCCACTGCTGCCCCATGGTGCTTAGATTATACTGGGTAAAACAATAAAGTATATACAACAATATATGGAAAATAATTCAAAGTGACACGGGACCAGGAAAAACCTTTAACAGCTAGGGAATCAGGGGGGGAGGAAACATTCTAACGGGAGGGAGATGCTTCAAAGAGCAGATTAGAATTTATCTTCTTTGGGATCTCAACTGGTGAATGTGTGGGACAAAACTGGTTGCAAACTGGATAATACCTCTCTCCCTCTAAGGCTAATTATAATTAGCTGACACATCTTTAAAGTATGTAAAACAACCTTATCTCCTTTTTATCCTGCAACAACCCAGCAAGGAAAGGAATACAATTATTGTTATCATCTCCCTTCTTTTTTTTTAAATAAAATTTTTATTATATCCTTTGTTTTTCCATCACCTACATTTCCCATTCCATCTTCCCTTTCCTCCCTCCCTGAGTACAACTCTCATAACAAAGAATTAAAAGGGAAAAGGCAATTCTGCTAAAGCCCCCAGGTTTCAAAAAAGTCTGAATTTTAAGATAATTTTATTGATATCTTTTGTTATCACAACACCTACATTTCTCCATATGCCTGTTTCCTCCCCTACCAGAGTCATCCCCTTATAAGAAATAAAGAAATAAGAAAAATAACAAAGAAAAACATCATTTGCAGGAAACAAGTCAACACTTTCAAAAGGTTTGACATTGTTATATTTAAGTCAAATATGATAACATTTTCAAAGGCACCTTAAAGAGCTCTATAAATAATGATAGTTATCATGACTTTGTCTAATAATAGAAGTATTTATAATCAGTTTTAAAGTTTACAAAGAGTTTTACATATATTATCTCAAATTATCTTCACAACAACACTAGGAGGTAGAAGTTATTATTACACCCCCCATCCCCTGCCGCCATTTTCCAGATAAGGAAACGGAGATATTTCAAGATTAAGGTGACTTGCCTAGAGTCACAAAGCTAGTACAAGTAACTACATTTTAACTCATGTACTCATGATTTTAGCTCTAACACTCTATTCACTGCATTGCCTAGCTTCTCTTAAAGTCTCTTAAAATGGGCCCCCCCAATTACAAAGAGAGAAACTGAGGTGATGCAATATAGTATACATAGTGGCCAATGTCACACATCTGAATTAGTGCCAGAGGCAGAGATAAACCCCAGATTTCTGCTGGCTTCAGGTCCAATACTCCTGCTCCAAGACCACATTACCTCTCTCTACTTGGGAACTTATCACCCAATGCCCTTATTTTTTTCCAGGACTCAGGACTTTAAGATAGCTGGGGGGTGGGGGGGGAGGGAATGTGTTGCAAATTGCAAAGAGAAAAAATCTATCCTAGTCAGAGACCTCTTATGCCATATTTCAATTGAAAGCATATGACCTCTGTTTGCTGATGGGAGTTCTCACTCAGAAGAGAGAGATTAAAATGGGACAAATGACAGCTAGTGAGCCACTGATTTGGAAGAGCAAATTAGAGAGGTCTGAAGCAGAGGCAACCACACAGACAGCTTTCTTGTTAACAAGGGTTTCCGAAAGTGCTGGTTCCTTTAGGGACATTCCTGCTACACACTGGTCGTTTGTCACAGCCAGATGTTCCCTGACCAAATGTACTTCATATGGCTTCACAGAAAATCCCGGAGGCCTAGCAAAAATCGCTAATAGGCTTCTTGTTTTATTTCATTTAGTCCTAGGTAAGCCAAAGTGTGGCTGGTGTTCTTCTATGGATCCTCTCTCACGTTTTTGCTTCTGCCTGGCTTGAAAACCATTCTCAGAGTTTAAAATAGAGATCATGTGGCCATTTTGTAAACAGGAACGCCAGTCTTTCTGCAGGTGGCCAAGTGTCCACATCTGGAGACTCTGTGCGTGCTAATGCGGGAGAATGCACCCACTCACCTACCAGACTATGAGAAGATCAAGAGCCATTCATGTTATTATCATCCCATCAATACAGAATGGTAAACTCAATAGGGGCTCAGCTAATGCTTTTGTGCTAACTGTATTTTCCCTGGAAATATTCTGTATTTGCTTTATATTCTCAGAAATGGAAGCAACCTCAATGGTTTTCTAAGCGAACTATACGGGTCAGTACATAACAGAAATACGACATTATATGTAATGTTCCATACCTGTGGACTCCCTCTCCCATACCGGCAAAGTAAGAAGGACACAGGTCAATGTTATCCAACTGCTAAGAGTGCCCAATGCTATTTCCCCAGACCTAGCGAATGAGCCCACAGCTTATCCCCAAAACAAAGAGTGTTCTTTTGCAGGCCCACCCATCCTTCAGTGGTGGAGCCAGGGCTCCTCATTTGTTCTGCAACAGGCAAATTAAGGACACGCTGTGTCTTCACTGCCGAGATCAATCCAAGCACTTTCACAGTCGTGAGGAAACATACCTTGGGGACAGATGAATGTTAACAGAAAGTCAAAATCTCACAACTCTGGCAGTTCAAAATTGCCTTTATTTCTAATGTTCTAAACAGTAAAAAAATGATATTCTTGTTTTACACAAGCCTGAGAAATGCTGAAACATGTCAACAATTTGGGCTCCAACATACAGAATGCTGATATTTGCTTGGATAGTTGTTTCATTATTCTTCTTTTCCCTTCTCCTTTTTTTAATAAATAAGGATGTAAAAATAAACCAGATGCAGAGCAAAGCTTTTGGAGTCAAAGCTACCTACAGTTTAAATGTGTCTATTTCTCTCTCTCTCTCTCTCTCTCTCTCTCTCTCTCTCTCTCTCTCTCTCTCTCTCTCTCTCTCTCCCCTATCCCTTTCCTTACTCCCTATCCCTATCCCTGTTCCTGTCCCTTGTCCCTATCCCAATCTCTATCTCTATCTCTATCTCTATCTCTATCTCTATCTCTATCTCTATCTCTATCTCTCTCTCTCTCTCTCTCTCTCTCTCTCCCTATCCCTATCCCTATCCCTGTCCCTGTCCCTGTCCCTGTCCCTGTCCCTGTCCCTATCCCAATCTCTATCTCTATCCCTATCTTTATCCCTATCTCTATCTCTATCCCCTATCTCTATCTCTATCTCTATCTCTATCTCTATCTCTATCTCTATCTCTATCTCTATCTCTATCTCTATCCCTCTCCCTCTCCCCTCTCCCTCTCTCCCTCTCCCTCTCCCTCTCTCTATCTCTATCTATCTATCTATCTATCTATCTATCTCATCTATCTATCTATCTATCTATCTATCATCATCATCATCATCTAGTATCTATCCATCCAACTATCATCTACTTATTCATAGATTTATCTGTTACATGGTTGACAGAACTTGGACTGGAGGATTCTCCCCTGTTCTAGGGTTCAGTGGCCAAAAATCAATGAAAAAGAATTTTCAACACTTAAGACTGGAGGCAGCGTGGCAACACAGATAGTGCACTAATCTTGGAACCAAGAAGACCGGCCGTACAGACCCTCCCTCAATTACCTATTAGCTGTGTTAACCTAAGTAAATCACTAAACCTCTCTGTGCACCTGTTTCCTTATCTATAAGTTGTCAGGTTGACAAGCATTTATTAAGCACCTGTTGTGTCCCGGGAACTGTGTTAAGTTAAGTAAAATCAATAAATAAAGGGGTTATGCTGGTTGACTTTTGAAGTCCCTTCATAAGAAGTGTCTACAGGGGAGATTCAAAATATTCGCATTTAAGTATTTACAAGATGTGCTGCCTACAAATATCTCCATATCTCCCCATCCTTGGAAACCATCATTTGATCCAACCATCTCTGTCCTATTTCTTCCCCCCCTTTCATGGCTAAACTCTCTGAGGCTATTGACCATCAATGTTTCTATGTCCTTCCCTCTAACTTTCCTCTAAACTCTGTAGTCTAACTTCTGACTTAATCATCCAACCAACGTGGCTCTCTGAAGTTACAATGATCTCTTAATTGCCCAAATGCACAGACCTTTTCACAGTATGTATCCTCTTAAATCTCTCTGCAGCTTTTGACCCTTTCAATAACCTTGTTCTTCCTGATATTCTCTTTTCTCTAAGTTTTTTGTGACACCTTTCTCCTGGTTCTCCTCCTTTCTGACCCTCATTCTCAGTGTCCTTTGATAGATTTTCATCCAGGTCATACTTCTAATCATGGGAGTCCCCTGAGGTTCTATGCTTGGTAATCTCTTCTCCCCTCTATTTGATCTTGCTTGGTGATCTCATCATCTCCCATGAATTAAATTTTTGTCTGAATATTTAATGATTATCAGATCTATTTATCTAGCCTCAACCTCTTTCCTGACCCAGTCTCACATTTGGTCTTCATTCTGTTCTCTTCTCTGCATAAAAATTATGTCTCGATGATCCTCTTTTTTCTATTTACTTTTCTTGCAACCTTCTACCAATCCCCACCTCACTCCAAAGCCATTGGCAAAAATAAAGAAAAAATAAAACCCTACATAACAAAATAGTCAGGCTAAATAATGTTCCATGTTGGTTGTGTCCTAAAAGGTATGTATCACTCTGCATTTTGAGTCTGTCATCTCTCTGTCAGGAAGTGGATAGAATCGTGTCTTCATCACCCCTCAGGAATACATTTGGTTCATTGCAATGATTAGAATACTCAAGGCTTTCAAAGTTATTTTTCTCCATAATGTCATTGGAATTGTATAACTTGTTCTGTTACTGTTCACTCACTCTCTTTCAGTTCATGCAAGTCTTCTCATGGTTCTTTGAAACAGTATATTTTTGTCATTTCTAACAGCACAATAATATTCCATTACATTCATGAAGCATAATTTGTTCAGCCATTTTCCAGTTGATGGGCAGGCCATTATTGCAAGTTCTATGAGAGAGAGAGAGAGAGAGAGAGAGAGAGAGAGAGAGAGAGGAGAGAGGAGAGAGAGAGAGAGAGAGAGCACTGTTATAAATATTTTTTTACATATTGGTCACAAATGGCATCAGATTAGTCCCAAATGACCAATTTTTACCGCAGAGATGAAAGCATGAAACACATGTAGAACCATATATTTAGAACTGGAAAGGATGACAGTGATTATGTAGTCCAACTCTCTCATTTTACAAATGAAGAAACTGAGACTCAGAGGTTAAACCATATAGCAAGTATCAAGATTCAAATTTTTAGGCTCCCAACCCAGGACATTTTTTTTTTTCCTCTGGACAATTTCCCACATTTAAATAGAGAGGTAGAGGAAAATGAGTTTTGGAATGTTAAGTTCTGGGTTTAGATTCTGTTACGAAATGTTTTGGTCAATTTGTTGAATTTTTTTTCATTTTTATAAGGCATAGTTCAATTGGGATGAAGGATATATCAGTCTATGGCTACATTGTTTTTTTAAAAAAGCAAAGTCCTATTATATATACAAATATACATATACACATATATTTAATATTGAAAATAGATGAAGATCAATCAAATTGAGAACAACAAATTAACAAACTGACAACAAATGAGCAAAGATAATGATGACCAATGTGGGAGGTATCGTGAAAATATAGGCAATTGATAAATAGTTAAAAAATATGAATAGGTAATTTTCAGAAGAAGAAAACAAAGCTGAGAATTGGTCTGATAATTCTGGAAGGCAACTTGGATTCATTCTTTAATTTATGACTTATTTTTTTCTTTTTAAATTTTGAGTTCCAAATTCTCTCCCTCTCTCTTACCATCCCCCATTCACTGAGAAAGCAAGAAAAATTATATCAATTAATTACACATGTGAAATCATACAACCATATTTCCATTAGCTATATCACAGAAAAGGCTAAAAAGCAAGAAAATTATACTTCAATTTGCACTCAGAGTTCATCAGTTCTCTCTCTTGACTTGTATAGCATGTTTTGTCATCATGAGTCCTTTAGAATTGTCTTAGATCCTTCTATTTATCAGAGTACCCAAGACTTTCATCCTTGATCATCATGACAACGTTGTTGGTACCATACACAATGATCTTGCCGTTCTACTCACTTCACATTGTATCACTTCATATAGATCTTGCTTTTTGTCTGAAACCATCTCCTTTGTCATTCTTAAAGCACAAGAGTATCCTATCACAATCACATGCAACAACTTGTTCAGTCATTCCCCAATGGATAACCCTAAATATTCAATTCTTGGTTACCACAAAATGAATTATTATAAATATTTTTGTACATATAGCTCCTTTTCCATTTCTTTTTATCTCATTGGAATAAAAACCTAGTAGTGGTGAAAGGTCATTGCTCCAAATGATTCTCCAGAATGGTTGGAATAGTTCATGACTCTACCAGTTTTTTAGTGTATGTATTTTCCTCATTCCCTCCAGCATTTGTCATTTCTGACAGGTGTAAGGTGGCACCTCAGATTTACTTTAATTTTTATTTCTCTAATCTAAAGGGATTTAGAACATTTTTTTCATATGATTATAGATGACATTGATTTCTTCTATTGAAAATTACCTATTCATATTTTTAAAACTATTTATCAATTGGGGAATGACTCAGTTCCCTATATATTTGAGATACAGTGTATTTTAGCAAGATATAGTTTCTCTGATGATCTCTTTAAATATATTTTTTGTTTTTAGTTTTTTTGTGATCATGATTATTACTCCTGCCTTTTTTACTTCAGCTGAAGCATAATAGATTCTGCTTCAGTTCTTTATTTTAACTTTGTGTATTTTCTGTTTCAAATGTGTCTCTTTATAAACAACAAATCGTTGGATTCTGTTATCTAATCCATCTTGCTATCTACTTATGCTTTATGGGTGAGCTCACCTTCTTATTCTCAGTTACTGTGTATTTCCCTCTATCTTATTTTCTCTGTTTATCCTTCTCTCTCCTATTTTTCCTTGTTTTGTGGGACAACAAGGCCCAGGTGACTTGCCCAGGGTCACTCAGACTAGTAAGTGTCAAGTGTCTGGGGCCACATTTGAACTCAGGTCCTCCTGACTCCAGGGCTGGTGGTTTATCTGCTGTGACACCTAGTTGCCCCCCTATATTTCCTTAAAAGTCTGTTTTGCTTCTTACTCCCTTCTCCTTTAATTCACCCTCCCTTTTATCATCCCCAGCTTTTCCCCTTATCCCTGAGTATGTATGTAAATGTATATGTGTCTACAGATAGATATAGACACACACATATTTTTGCTTTTACTTTTTTTGCTATATTCTTTCTGTATATATAGATCTCTCTCTCTCTCTCTCTCTCTCAGCATGTAAAACTATATGTATGGTCACCTTATTTCTATCTCAAGTTCAGGGAAAATTAGTTGGTGTTCCTAATATAGCTGTTACTTTTAATTTAGAAGCTTTAGCACAGTTTGGGGGCATTAAGTATTTATTAAAGTATATTAAATATTAGTAAAGAGAGCACACATGTCTCTGAAAGTTAAGAAAAGCTCTATCTAGCCTAGAGGAGAGAATAGAGCTCAGCCTGGCCTGCTTCTTCCTCCAAGTCCTCTAACACCAAGAGCACCTCCTAGAGAGTCTAACTAAGAGTAAGTGCATGTGGAAGCTTTTTCTAGGTCTGGAGGAGAGGCAGTCCTTACACACTGCTTCAAGATAATTGGCTAGTATCAACCAAATCCACTGGCTCACTGGATTTGAGGGTAGTTGTTGAGGTCAGAGTTCAAACTGTCTGAGAACACCACCCTTTAGCAGGCCAGGTATGTGTGGTTTTAATTTAATTAACTTTAAGTGATTCAATCAGTGAAGTCAGTCAATCCAATCAATCCCCTGGAGAGGGGGCCTTTGGGCATTCCCAAAACCCTATTATCTCTCTCTCATATATATACACATACATATAGATATATATGTATGCATGTGTGTATGTGTATATATATACATATATATATATGAAATGATCACAATGACTTAAATAGAAATCAAAATACAGCAACAAAACAATTGAGACCAAAGCTTTGAAAACATGTAGACCAAGGTTGCTTCAAAAGAAAAAATATGAGAAGAAACCTCCTTCTTCCCTCCTCCCCCAATTCTCTGCAAAGTTTGAACAACCATTGGTGTGGAACACTGAACATAATTTCAAAATTTTCAATATGCTCATTGGTTTTGCTGAACAATTTTCTTCCTCTTCTTTATTTATTGTTATAAGATGGCATATACACAGGTAAAATAGGTCATATAAAAGAAAAGATCAATAAAAATTAATTTTCAACAATGGGTGAAGATGTCATCAAATTAAATACTAAGGAGATGTTTTGGGTGCCCAATACACAAATACCATAGCATTTGCCATCCATTCTACAAGTATTATTGTATAAGAAGTGATAGAAACAGACCTCATTTTACGCAGAGCTATTCTTCTCCTACTGACAGTAAACCTGAGTGATCTTAATGATAGAAAATGAGCACCTAAGTCTGGTATAAAATGTCACTGTTGAATATTGATCAGCCAAGCCAAGGGAACCAGGTGCAAGGACAGGAATAAAGAAATTGGGAAGCTTCTTTAAAGTCTGCACAAGAGCTCAGCTGTCAGCTGGGACCTCAGCTTCACAGAAGGAGATGGAGAAGGAAATCACTCTGCCACAGCTACTTTTAGGTGGAACCTGATTAAGGAGGATACTCTGTACACCTGAATTGGGGAGCAATACAAGAAAGGGCAAGTCATTTACCTCTCTCAGACTCAATTTCCTTGAAAAATTGAAGGAGTGGGGGTGCCCCACCTTCCCCTCCACAAGGGCACATGGGAGTAGAGGTGGAAATCAAAGCTGCCAAAAGACAAAAGTCATGGACTCTCTTAGACTTCCTGTGGAGCATATGGATGCAGTGAAAGTGTTTGTTGTTGTTGATAGTCCTTCCTTCTCTTAGAAGACCAATGACACCAGGAGGGTGATGTCTTAATTCTCAAGTGAATTGGATTTAAATGAGGCAGAGCTGTGCAAAGTCATCTCCTCAGTCATCTGGGAAAGAATCCTTTGCATCTAGCAGTTGCTTCTTGGAGAAAAACATGGCCTCTAACAGGAGGATGAACCAAACCCTTGCCCTGGCTTGTCAGAAGGCCTGGGCTTGGAGCAAAATCTTTCAACCTGAGAGGAAGGTAAATTGACGATTCTGCAATTTCCCCAAATGTTTAATGTTTTGATGTTTTAAGGCTCAACCTTCCAGAAGAATGGTATACTATCTCCATTTCTGACTTATCCTTCAAGCCCTTTCTACCTCCAAACCATCTGTCTGGCCCCTTAGGAATAACTCTACTCACTAGGCTGACTCAATGATTGAAGAGTCCTTGCCAGGAACCAACCATTCTCATCATGAGAAAACCCAGTCACTCTGTTCACTCTCCATTCTCCAGTTTACCATCTGACCTCCCCCTCCTCCCACCAAGCTGGTTCTATCTACCTCTAGTTGACTGCCTGGGCTCCCATGTAAGTTCCCCTGTGCTCATCCCCAGTGTCCCTTAAGGTTGCACTTTGTGTTTTATCTTCCCCTAATACAACATAAGATTTGTGAGAGTAGAGGCTATTATTTTATTATTTTTGTATCATTAACAATTTACACTATGCCTGGTACATAGTAAATGTTTAATAGGTTTGTTGTTGTTCAGTTGTTTCAGTTGTGACTTACTCTTCATTACTCCATTTGGGATGTTCTTGGCAGAGAGAATAGAGTAGTTTGCCATTTCCTTCTTCAGCTCATTTTACAGATAAAGAAACTAAAGCAAACAGGGTAAAGTGACTTGTCCAAGGTCACATAGCTAGTAAGTATAGGAGGTTGGATTTCAACTCAGGAGGGTTTCTTCCTGACTCCAGGTCCAGTGTCCTTTCCACTGAGGTCCCCAAGTCTCCTCTTTACATTGCTTTATGAAATACAGGTGTTAAGTTCAATTTTTTAAATCTTTTTTTTTGAGGCATTTGGGGTTAAGTGACTTGCCCAGGGTCACACAGCTAGTAAGTGTCAAGTATCTGAGGCCAGATTTGAACTCAGGTCCTCCTGAGTCCAGAGCCGGTGATTTATCCACTGCGCCACCCAGCTGCCCCTAAGTTTCAATTTTAAAATATGCTTTGGTATCTGTGCATCATTTCTCTGAAGGTTCCAATGGTGTCACATGAAAGTGAAAAGATTCTATCTGTCATGCTGATAACTGGCTGGACCAGCTAAATGATGACTGCCACAATTCATTCTATAACATGCGGTTTGTGGGGGATCTAAATCACCGTGTAATATAGATAAAATCATGCTTGCCATTTAGGATTTTTTATCTTTTATTACCATCTTTCATTTGTGAACATAAATGAATAGATATTGCTTGCTAGAAAATGTTTACGGGTATACATAGTTATAGTTTTGCTGGATGATCACCAGGCATCTTTAGCTATGGAAACGTTTTCTCAGAGCCATATCTCTATAGGAACAAAGTTAAGAAACCTGCCAGGGGATGAGTCAGGGATCTCTACTAAAGTTCTCTTCTCCTCTCTTTACTTCATCAAACAATAACTGTTCTCAAAGATCCTAAACATGGATCTGGGAGAAGAGATAACAGATAAGCCCCTTGCATTGCCTCCAACCACTGCCCTAGAAATCGTTGGAAGTGAGAATCAATGAGAAAGACCACAGGAACTATGAAAGAGATAGGACCTTTTATCATATCAAATGGAGAAGCTCCAAAACTATTTTTTGGTGCTTTCACCTCCCACAGGTTGATCTGAAACCAAAAGCTTAAATATTCATAGCCATTCTCTGCTTCTAAAACTTCATGAAAACTTGTTTAACTATAAAGAATATTTTCATGAAATCTCATTTCGATATATAAGTATAGACTTGCTCTGACTCCCATTTTTCTCTCTGTCTCTTTCAGTGTCTTTCTCTTTCTGTCTTTTTTTTATATCTCTCTGTCACTATGTGTCTGTCTCCTTACCTGCCTGTTTGCCTGTCTCTCTGTCTATAAGTCTGTCTTTCTCTCTTCCTGTAGTGAATGTTGATTTACTACTACAAAGTCACTCATTTAGAGCAGCATTTGCTGCTAAATGTAAATCTGTAGGAGAAATCAAATTTCTCTCCTTTCAATTTTTTTTTTTTAGTGAGGCAATTGGGGTTAAGTGACTTGCCAGGGTCACACAGCTAGTAAGTGTTAAGTGTCTGAGGCGGATTTGAACTCAGGTACTCCTGACTCCAGGGCCGGTGCTCTATCCACTGAGCCACCTAGCCGCCCCACTCTCCTTTCAATTTTACAAGGGATGTCTTTTAAGCACCTAAAATAGAACTAATCCAATGTGAATTATCAGGAGGTCCAATACATTAATGGTGTAAGCAGGGACTTTGCACCTTGGAGCCATGTGAGGTCTGTTGCTGAAAAGACCAGAAATCAGTCAACTTTTATCTGAGACCTACAGTTTCTTATGTGGTCTCCCTCCTGGCTCAGGAGCTAATCACACTAGAATACAAGCTCTATGGGGGCAAATTACCTTTGTATTTCCCATAACACTTTGCACAAGCACCATAGGATCATACAAATGTAATTTTATGATTGGAAAATATCTCAGAGATTATCTAATGTCATGCTTGATTTTGACTACCTAAGATCACACAACTAGTAAGTAGCAGACCTGATGATTGAACTTCCACAAAACCATAGTAGGCAGTTAAGAAGTGGTTGTTGAAAAGCTGAACACTAATTATAACGACCTCACTTAGCACTACAGAAAAAAGATAAGGAAATAAATACACCAGTCTCTTATCTTTGCAGAAGTGAGAGAATATAGGTATGAAGCATTGCATGTACTGTTGGACTCTGTTTTTATGTTGGTTAGTTTATCTGAACTGGCATTATTTTCTTTCTTTCCTCTATGCTTCATGGGTAGGAGATGGAGAAATTATACATCTGGAAATGAAGGTATTGTGAAAACAAACAAATAAAAGATATAAATGGTTTTGCAATGAAACTAATAACCAAAACTTGGACAGAAATGAGATGATACCTCCTACCTTTCTTTCTTTTTTAATCTATTATTCACTTATTTTTAACTTTTATAAATTGTTTTTCAAGGAAATAGAGGAAAAAAAGGGAAAATGAACAGTTGTTGATGTATAGACATCAACATGAGCATAGACAGTCTGGGCCCAGTTTGTAGAAACAGGAAGCATGTTGAAAAAACAAATCAAAACAAAACAACTTAATCTCATCTGGGATGGGGAGTTGGAGGGAGATGATAGAAACCCTGAAGGACAGGTCACAGTGGATTACAAATATTAATGATAATGGCTAACATGCGTGTGTGTGTGTGTGTGTGTGTGTGTGTATGTGTGTGTGTGTGTGTGTGTGGAGAGAGAGACAGACAGACAGACAGAAAGACAGACAGACAGAAAGACAGACAGACAGAAAGACAGACAGACAGAAAGACAGACAGATAGACAGACTGATTGACTGACAAGGACAGAGAAACAGACAGAGAGAGATTACTATGTGCCAGGCACTGTGCTAAGTACTTACAATCACTAACTCATTTGACCCTCACAGCAATCCTAGAAGGTAAGGGCTATTATTATCCTCATTTTACAAATGGGAAAACTGAGGCAGGTAGATTAAGTTAGTTGCTCAGGGTCACACAGCTAGTGTTTGAGGCTATTTATTTATTGTGGAGGGCAGGGCAATGAGAGCTAAGTGACTTGCCCAAGGTCACACAGCTAGTAAGTGTCAAGTGTCTGAGGCCAGATTTGAACTCAGGTACTCCTGACTCCAGGGCCAGTGCTCTATCCACTGTGCCACCTAGCTTCCCCTCAACATGCATTTCTGTAAGACTTTGAGTTCTAAATTTTTCTCCCTCCCTCCCCACTCCCCCAGACAATACAATCATGTTAAACATATTACCACATTAGTCATGTTGAACTTGGATCTTTTAGATTCCAGGCCCACCACTCTATCCATTGCACCTCCTAGCTGTGTCCAATGTTGGACAAAATTAACTGATCTGAATATCTGATGCAGTTTCTGCATGCCATCAGTAAATGCCAAACGAAATGGAATGTGGCATAGCCACTGAGCCAGGATCGGAAGCAGTTCTAAGCAGATCCCTGTTTTATTTTCACTGGCAAGTCGTTACTTCAACCCTGATTCATGTTTAGAAAACACTTTGTGTCATGTCATTGAACAGAAGGGAAATGTAGACCTTTAACTATGGAGCTGTTATTCCAGATGCCACTCACAGCACATTAGTGCATAGGTGGGTGTCACACTTAATGCTAACCTGAGATCAACCAGCAACAAACATTTATAGAAGATCCATTAGAGGCAGTGAAATCTAGTGGACAAAGATTGGATTTGGAGTCAAAGGTCCAGGTTCAAATCCTGGGTCAACTCCTTACTAGCAAGGATGGAAGCTAGGTAGCCTAGTAGATGGAATGCTGGGATAGTCAGGAAGACTTGAATTCAAATCTGGCTTAGACATTTACTAGGTAAGTCATTATTATTGTTGTTTGTCCTTTCTAGAAGAGGACCATGACATCATGAGGTGATGTCATGACTTTGACTTAAGAGAAGCAGTGCTATGCAAGCTCACCAACTTTACTCTCCTCTCCATAGCCATCTAGGTCCAGTGGCAAGATATAGATCAGGATGACTGGAGATAGCTCTGCATGTTTTGAGACATTTGGGTTAAGTGACTTCCCCAAGATCACATAGCTAATATATAGTTGAGGTGAGATTTGAACTCGGGTCTTCCTGGCTCCAGGGCCAGTGTTCTATCTACTGTGCCATGTAGCTGCCCAGATGAGTGCCTTAAGTCAAAAATCATCCTCATTTTTCACCTGATTATACTACTGAAAGGTGTTTCTGGCTTTCTTACCATGCTCTAGGAAGCTCATTATTGGGATAATCTCATTACCCTGGAAGATCTAATCAACCTTGGTCCTCTACCTCATCACTACCATTCCTCTTCTCCTGTCTTTTTTTCTTTCTTTCTTCCAAAAGATGATAAAGACAATGCTGTATAGGAGAGAGAGACAGAGAGACAGAGAGAGACACAGACAGAGAGACAGAGATGGAGAAAGATAGACAGAGAGTCTCAGAACCAGGAAGTCCTGAGTTCAAGTCCTACCTCTGGCACATAAGGGCTGTGTGATGTGGGGCAAATGAGTACATCATAGGTCAAACTCTCTGCAAACCCCTTACACCTCCCCCCCCACCTCAACCAGGTGAAAATGGAATTTGGATATACTTAACAATATACATAAAATACAACAGAACATAGATAATGCTAATATGTGGCTTTCTAAATCAGTAGAGATCCCCAGGAATCTTTATCCATTGTTTAGTGACCCTATTTCTATTTGGGTTTGAAACCTCTTCTCAAGGCACTTTTGTAAGTCTTAGGTATTTTTCTATCATCCCTTGTGTAGCAGGTATAGACCTCCATTGGTAGAAAGAATATATTTATCTGGAAGTTTCCTTTACCAATGAAATCACAGATCCAGTCCCAAACCCTAAAACACAATGATTAACTCACTTGGTAAAGGAAGTCAGATGAGAGTTTTAGAAGAAGAAGTGCTTTGAAAACTAAACATATCAATAAACATGAAAAAAAATATGAAAGATATTGTGCTAGACCATATTTGAAGGACAAGTTGCTTATAATATATTTCAGAAAATAATAGAGGGACAGAGATAGTCATGGGGCAAGGCAGAATATGATAAATATCTCAATGAAGGTAGGTACAAGCTTCTCTGATACCTACAAGTAGGAAAAGATCACGCGAGGTTGGGAAGAAGCAAGGAAGATTTCATGGAGAAGATGGGCCTAGAAGAATGAAGATTTTTGACCAGAAAAGATGAGCAGAGAGTACTCCAAGTGAAAAATAATTGTTTGAACAGACTTCACAAGGCAGGGAAAATGTGGGACATGTAGAATTTTTTTTTGCAAGGCAATGAGGGTTAAGTGACTTGCCCAGGGTCACACAGCTAGGAAGTGTCAAGTTCTGAGGCTGGATTTGAACTTAGGTCCTCCTGAATCCAGGGCCAGTGCTCTATCCACTGTGCCACCTAGCTGCCCCTGGGCATGTAGTATTTAGGAAAGAATGAGATGATCCATTTGATTGAAGCATGAAAAAAGAACAAGACAGGGAGCATCTAACATGGAGAAGAGCCTCCAATTCATGCCACATGAGGACTAGTTGAAAGAATTTGGAATCACTAGCATGGAGAAAAGAAGACTTGGAGGACATGAAACTCTCTTTAAATATCTGAAGACCTGTCATGAAAAAAAAAGCTGTACTTTGCCCTGGAGGACAAACCTGGGAGCATGAGATGGAAAGTAGGGAGAAGCAAATTTAGGCTTAATGAACAGAAAAATAAATGTTTGAATAATTAGATCTGTAGGAGATAATGCTCAGATCATATTGAAGAGCAAAACTTTCAATGTCATACTGAATAATGATGATTCTTATCTATGAAATGCTAAGAGGGGATATTGACTGAGTAATTTAGCCAAATCTTCCCATCCCACCTTAAAATTAGAGTCAAGATGTTAAACCCTGATGCATTAACCAGGTGGGAATACTTCTATTTAAAACCAGCCAATCATTTGCTTTAGAATAAATAGGAAAGTTCTTTCAAGGTAAGTCCTTGAAAGCAATTGAATAAAATGAAATGATTCAAGACATAAAGGCTGGGCAGCTAGGGGGCGCCATGGTGCACAGGGTAGTAGGCCTCCAGTCAGGACCATCGAAATTCAAGTGTCCTCACATACTAGTTATGTGACCCTGTGAAAGTTACTTAATCTCTGTTTGCCTCAGTTTCCTCAACTGTAAAATGGGGATGAGAATAACAACACCTACCTCAAAGTGTTGTGAGGATCAGATGAGATAATATTTGTTTTTTGGGTTTTTTTAAAATTTTTTTTGGTGAGGCAAATTGAGGTTAAGTGACTTGCCCAGGGTCACACAGCTAGTACTTGTTAAGTGTCCGAGGCCGTATTTGAACTCAGGTCCTCCTGAATCCAGGGACAGTGCTCTATCCACTGCGCCACCTAGCTGCCCCCGAGATAATATTTGTAAAAGTACTTAGCACAGTTCCTGGCACATAGTAAGTGATGATATATTAATAATGCTTCTCCCTTGCCTTCCCTTGCCTTGCTTTCCCTTCCCTTCCCTTCATTAGTATTAGAAAACAACCTTTAACCACTCATGACTACCTGTAGACTCTGAAAGGGAGATACACTTTGCCAGAGACAGTGGCTTTGGGAAAGTAGCCACAGATCTAGCATAACATGGGCTATGAAATGTAACCCCATATCTGAAGTACCTACTGCTTTAAATAATAACTGTATGATTTTTGGTTTTGTTTTGTTGGTTTCATTGTGGTGAAAAGGGGGCAGGGATCCAGATAGCTTTAAGGCATGTGCCTAATGTCATTCTAATGTACAACTACAAAGAGGAAATTTAAAATTAGATACACTGTAAAAAGATATCGGAGATGAAATAGGCCAAGTAAAAAAGACAAGCTTAAAGTGGGCAATCAAGGGGCTGATGACTGATCCTTTAGGTTTGAATGGGGGCCTTGCTTCCCAGGGCCCAGCAGCAATAAGAGGAGAAGACAATGATGGAAGAAGACTACAAACACCCCAAAACTCCCAGGAAGGCATTGATCTTCATATGTTACCTTTCAGGACACGAAGATGATCATTTACCACTTTCCATGGGAAGAGAAGAGAAACCTGAAGTTAGATGAGATGGTTCTTTCCTTCCATGTGGCATTGTGTCTATGGGACCAAACAACTCTTGGACACTTGTCCTTTAAGACCCTTGGCTCTTTGTTTTGTTTTGGTTTTTTTTGCTAGGCAATTGGGGTTAAGTGATTTGTCTAATAAGCTAATAAGTGTCAAATGTCTGACTTTTTCAGGGCAATGAGGGTTAAGTGACTTGCCCAGGATCACACAGCTAGTAAGTATCAAGTGTCTAAGGCAGGATTTGAACTCAGGTCCTTTGATTCTAGGGCTGGTGCTCTTTCTACTGTACCACTTACCTGCCTCCAAGACACCTTGGATTTAATAATTTTAGTAAAGTAGCAGGATATAAAGTAAACCTACATAAATCATCAGCATTCCTATGTATCACAAACAAAACCCTACAAGAAGAAATAGTAAAAGATATCTCATTAAAAATAATTCTAGACAGTATAAAATACCTAGGATTACACCTGCCAAAACAAATCCAGGAACTATATAAACAAATAAAATAAAACTATGTAAACAAAATTATAAAAAAAACTTTTTTATATAAATAAAATCAGATTTAAATAATTAGAGAAATAGTAATTGTTCATGGGTAGGCAGGACCCTTGGCTTTTAGGATCTACTTATCTGCTGTTACTGATAGTAGTAACAGTCAGGAAGAAAAAGAAAGGCTGAGAATTTGGAAGAATCAAACTAGTACAAGTAATATTAGCTTACAGGGGTCAGCTAGGTGACACAGTGGATAAAGCACTGGCCCTGGATTCAGGAGGACCTGAGTTCAAATCCTGCCATAGACCCTTGATACTTACTAGCTGTGTGATCCTGGGCAAGTCACTTAACCCTCATTGCCCCGAAAAAACAAAACAAAAAAAGTAATATTAGTTTACTTAAATTAACATGGGTTTAAATCACTTCTAACTTAATTCAGTAAACATACTTTAAGGGCAGCTAGATGGCTCCATAATGGATAGAGCACCCGGCCTAAAATAAGGAAGACTCATCTTCCTGAGTTCAAATCCATCCTCAGAGACTTACTAGCTGTGTGACCCTGGGCAAGTCACTACCCTGGTTCCCTCAGGTTCCCTATCTATAAAATGAGCTGGAGAAGGATCTTTACCAAGAAAATCCCAAATGAGGTCAATGAAGAGTAGGACACAACTGAAATGACTGAATAACAAGAACAACAACAAAACATATTCAATCTATATTTTCAGTATGAGGGTGACCTCAGGGTATGCTAAACCATAATTTACCATCTCAAAAAACATTTGGTATTTTGTATATTTCTTAATTTTGTATTTTAAAATCAGTGCTTAAATGTTAATTAAAATTTTAAGTTGAGTTAAATTTTAGTATTGTAATATAATCTGATGATTAAAAATGACACCCTTGGGGCAGCTAGGTGGTGCAGTGGATAAAGCACCAGCCCTGGATTCAGGAGGACCTGAGTTCAAATCCGACATAAAACACTTGACACTTGCTAGCTGGGCAAGTCACTTAACCCTCATTGGCCCACAAAAAAAAAAAAAGATACCCTTTATAATTGAATGTTCAGTAAACACTTAATCCCCCTAAGTCTCACTATATTCACTTGTAAATGGCATAATATGTTAAAAGGCACTGCATAAAACTTAAAGGGCTATGAAACCGATATTATTATTGTAATTGTTGTTAATTATGCTGATAATTGCTGAAATAGCAAGGCAAATTCCTTCCTTCCATTAGCATCCTGAAAAGGGGCATAGTATAGTGGAATGAGAAATGGATTTGGGTTCAAATTTCCACTCTTCCACTTATTCTTGGTTTAATGTATAGCAAACGATATAACTTCCCTGGGCCTCAGTTTTCCCATCTGTAAAATGGGGGGGGGGCGAGGATTATGTGATGTTTCCACCTCTAAATTTGTGAGTCTATGAGTTTACATAGCTTTATTATCTCTATGAGGTGGGGCTATGAGGCAGCTGGGCCAGATTCACTTAAAGTTGTCATTTCAATCATTTATGTATTATTTACTTATTGAATTGATTATTGATAATAATTGGTAAATTTTGTACAACTCTCTCTGTCTTGTATATCTCAGGGAAACAGCAGATCTATGGAAATTTATAACATGATACATTTTGGAAGGATAGGAAACATATAATTTGTTATTATATATTATATAATTATATTATAATATAATAGGTAGATTTGGTGCAACTTTCTCTCAGCCTTGTACATCTCAGGGAAAGAGTGATCTATAGAAATCCATAGCATGAGAGACTTGAAGGTGAAAAGATCACTAGAGGTCATCTAATCCAATCTGCCCATTTTACAGATGAGGACACTGAGACCCATAAAAATTGAACATTCTTGTGCTGTTCATATGATACTATGGTATCTCTTGTATAAGCTCCTCAAAAGGAGGAAGGGCTTCATTCTTTGTACTTACATCCCCAGAGTCTAGCACAATCACTGACACATAGTAGGAAATTAATAAATACTTGTTGAATGACTGGTTGCCCTAAGAAAGAAATGTAGCTGGTAATGTGAATGGTAACCACCTGTTCAAGGCAGCCAATGTCCTGCTAAAAAATACAGACTGTGTTGTGTGTAGCACCTTTTTCCCTTGTAAGGATAATTGCCAGAATTAAGCCATCCATGTATTGGCTAATGAGGGGGTGACCTGTCAGCATCATCTTTCCTTTTTAGCACTAATGAAAGGATTAATCCAACCTTTTGAATAATGTTGCAGGAGTCAGCAAATAGAAGGACTTACACAATTATTTATCCAGGCCTCCATTATGTCTTCTTATCCTGGGACTGATTGCATAATGAACACCTATTACATGCCAGGGGCCCCTTCCTTTCGGGAGCAAAGAAGGTTGTGATATGTTGCAAAAGGCCCATTATTACATTTCAAAATCAGGAGCTGCAAGCTCCCATGTTTTCTTCTTCCCTCAGTTAGATAAGCCTGATAATTGGTTTCTGGAGGTTGGCAACAACCCAAAAGGCAAAGGATAGGTGGACTTGAAGCTGCATTCACTTCTCTAAGAGGGACTACTTACCTGATGAGGATTCTTTTATCCACAATGCTAGGGAAATCAATGGGATTTTATCAATAGGTAAAATCTTTCTTTACTCCCTTTCCTCTGGGAAATAAAGATCAGTAGCTGGATGGAGGGAGAGAAGAGTTACATGGCAGAATTTCTTGTTTAAAAGCATGAGTTCAGGGGACAGCTAGGTGTCACCAGCCCTGGATTCAGAAGGACCCGAGTTAAATTTGGCCTCATACACTTGACACTTACTAGCTATGTAACCCTGGGCAAGTCACTTAACCCTCATGACCCCTCAAATAAATAAATAAATAAATAAATAAATAGACAGACAGACAAATAAACAGACAAATGAACAAACAAATAAAGAAACAAACTAACTAAATAAATAAAAGCATGGGTTCAAGGCCCTAACACTTATAAACTCTTCTGTTATCCATCAAGGACTGCAACTGGCCTTTCACCGTCATTTTTTAATTATATCTTTGTATAATCCAATACCTACACTACCTCTCAAATGCTTCTCTTGATTGCGGGGGGGGGGGGGGGGATGTCTAGATTTCAGAGCCAATTTTTTTTTTTTAACAAAGACTGATTTTAGTCATTTTTTTTTGTTCTAAGACTAATAAGCTAGAATTTAAAATTTTAAAAATCCTTTAATTTCCATTTATCTTTCCTATATTCATCACCGAGAATCACAGATTAAATAATCCAGGAACTAGAAGGGGCCCCAGTGATCATCTATCCCTAAATCCACCTGAGGCTCTTCTACAAATTCCTCCAAAGTGATTAGCCAGGCTTTGTCTGATGCTCGTTCTACTTTGAGACAGTATTCATTGTTGGGAAGTGGTGCTTTTGCTTTTGTTTTGTTTCCATATTTCCCTAATGCTAAGTTCAAATTTGCCTCTTTGGAACTTCCTCCCACCGCATGGGCAGCTAGGTGCTGCAGAGGATAGAGTGCTAGTCCTGCAATCAGGAAGACCTGAGTTCAAATCTGTTCTTAGACACTAAGTAACTGTGTGACCCTGAGCAAGTCACTTAACCATGTTGGGCTCAGTTTCCTCATCTGTCAAATGAGCTGGAGAAGGAAACAGCAAACCACTCCAGGATCTCTGCCAAAAAAATTTAAAATGGGGTCACAAAGAATTAGACATGACTGAAATGACTGAACAACAACTACAATCACTTACTTCTAGTTGTGCTATTTGGAGCCAATAAGAAAAAGTCTAATTTTAGTTCTTCAAAACCTTGAAAAAAATATCATGTCTTTCTTGAGGTTTAACCATCCAAATTAACCATTAATCAATCAATAACCAATACATTTATTAAGCATTAATTTACTATGTGCCAGGAACTTTTCATGTTTAAGGAATACAAATACAAAAGTAATACAGTCCCTATCAATAATCAATCAATAAGCACAGTGGATAAAGCACCGGCCATGGATCAGGAGGACCTGAGTTCAAATCTGGTTTCAGACACTTGACACTTACTAGCTGTGTGACCCTGGGCAAATCACTTAACCCTCATTGCCCTGCAAAAACAAAGAAACAAAAACAATCAATCAATAAACATTTACAAAGTGCCTACTGTGTGTCAGGTATCATTCAAAGTGCCAGGAATACAAAAAGAGACAAAAGGCAGTCCTTGTGCTCAAGGACCTTCTATTCTATTCAGCACCCCCAGTTTCTTCACCCTCTTCTTCTATGGCTTGATCTTGAGTCTTTTTAGCCACCAGCTGGCTCTCCTAAACAAGAACCTCTTGTTTAATTGCCTCTAACCTTTCTAAACCATTCTGCAAACATCCCATCCCTTTTTGGGCCTCGCTCCAAGGTCATCATTCCTCCCCAGGCTACCGGTTCCATGCTGAAGAAAGAGGTGGGGCAAGTTACAGACATCATGTGTGTCCCCCAGTGCTTTCCTTCTCATCTTTCCCTGTTGAACTCTTTCCCTTCCTCAAGGCCCAGTTCAGGCAACCGTCTTTCCAGTAAGCATTCAGTGATGACCCTAGTTGGCTAGTTTGTTCTTTCTCTTCATGTTACCTTGTAAGTTCTTGTTTTTCTATGTGTTGTATCCCACCATGAACCTCACCTGGAAAATGTTAACTCCTAGAAAAGTGGGCTAGCTTATTTCTTTTTTTTTAACCTTTCAACCTTCAGAACTTTAACATATACCTCACACAGAATTGTCACTTAAATGCTTATTAAATGAAGAATGGATCAGAGCTCTATTTCATCTAATTGATAGTTTCAAAGGATCAAAGATTGAGATATTTGATAGAAGGGACCTAAGGCCCTTACTAGCTCTGTGACCCTTGGCAAGTCACTTCACCCTGTTTGCCTCAGTTTTTTCTGCTGTAAAATGATCCTGGAGAAGGAAATGGCAAAGCACTCCAGTGTCCAAAAGGGGTCACAGAGAGTAGGACACTACTGAAAAATGACACAACTGTCCCTGAGTACAGGCCTAATATGTCAGCAATAGTTATCAGATGATTGTTGTGAACATTAACTGTTGTCATGTTTATAAAGTGCTTTGCAAACTTGGAAGTGATATAAAAGCATCACCTCTCATTCACCCTAGAGACTGAGTTCCTTGCAAGACATCCTGCACCTACAAACTGAACCTCAGAAAAGAAAGCTTTGTCCTGGTTTCAGCCGTTTAGAATTCACTAGATACAATATGCTTTTTTGCCTTTGAAACATTGTTCCTCAGAGTCCCTCTGGCAGGGCTGGACAAATTCAAGCGATACTTAGCATCACAGCTTTGACAAGACAATGCCCATTTTCCTTATCTGATGTTGTTGGGAAATTATGCACCAGACTAATTTTCAGGAGAAGATTGAAACAGCGGCAGCAAGGGCCCTGAGGGATGACACGCTGGAATGCCAGAGAATCTGTCCCAGGCCTAATGGCAGAAAGGAAATGTGCTGAAGAGCCCAGAGGACCCTGAAGCCTGGAGCTCCATCCTCCTCCCCACACTTCTGGTGTCTGCGTGGCTTGAATATTAGACAGTGCTCTGAACAAGAACTGAGACAGTTCTGACATTGATATCCTATAAAAGCATTGGAACTGGAAGGCAAAGATGCATTCTGATAACTTTGCAAACCAGTGGACAACCATCTTCTGTATTTCTCAATCAATCTACAAAAACCTACTAAGGGTCTACCAGGTCTCAGGCTCTGTGAAGGAAGGAAGGAAGGGAAGGGAGGGAGGAAGGGAGGGAGGGAGGAACGAAGGAACGAAGGAAGGAAAGAAAAAGCATTTAGTGCTTATTATGTACAAAGTAGCTCAGCTAGGGGGTGTGGTGAATAGAGTGCTGGGCCGGAAGTAAGGCTCATCTCCCTGAGTTCAAATCTTGCCTCATATACTTAACATTTTTACCATCATCCATTATCTTCACCAATACCCTAGATATTTATATCTGCTTTGATTCTTTCAATAACCCTGTGAAGTGATTACTATGGGTATTATTAACACCATTTTACAGAAGAAGAAACCGAGGCTTAGAGGTCAAGCAACTTCCATGTCACCCAGATTGTAAGTTTCAGAGGTAATAACGAAATCCATGTCTTCCTGACTCTGTACCATTTTTAAAATTCATGACCTTGTACCCATCTCAGTAATGACCATCTTTCAAATTAATCAGGTAGATCTGTGGCCAACAATCATACCCAGTCACAGGATGATAGATTTAGAGTTGGAAACGACATTAGAGATAATTCTGCTCAATACCTTCACTCTGATGATGAGAAAATGGAAGCCTAAAATGGTTAATGACTTGTCCAGGGCAGCTAGGTGGTACAATGGGTAGAAAACTGGCCCTGAAGTTGGGGGATCTGAGTTAAAATCTTACCTTAGACACTTACTAGCTGTGTGACCCTAGGCAAGTCACTTAACCCAACTGCCTTAAACATCTAGGGCCATCTCCAGTTGTCCTGGTGTCTTTCTTGCCACTGGACTCAGATGGCTCTGGAGGAGAGAATGAGGTTGGTGACCTCGCACAGCTCTTCCTCACTTAAATACAATTCATTGCAAGTCATGACATCATTTCCCAATGTCACGGTCCTCTTCTAGAAAGAAGGACAAACAAGAATGATTTGTCCAAAATCACATACACAGAGCTAGTAAATATTGAATTCAGGATATGAACTCAGGTCTTCCTTACTCTAATTCCTGTGCTCTCTCCACTGAACCATATGCTTTTTTCATATCACCAAGAGGATATTCAAAGCCTTTTTCCTCAATGGCACCTTCCAGACTTTGCATTCTGCTAATAGAACCTTGCTTTATTTTTTCTTTTTTTTAGTGAGGCAATTGGGGTTAAGTGACTTGCCCAGGGTCACACAACTAGTAAGTGTTAAGTATCTGAGGCCGGATCTGAACTCAGGTCCTCCTGACTCCAGGGCCAGTGCTCTATCCACTGCGCCACCCAGCTGCCCCTAGAATCTTGCTTTTCTAATCTATAATGTCCCTAAATCTATAATGTCTCAGAGGACAATGGCCTTAAGGATTACATACTAAATACCAAATTGTATTTCTATTTTGCACTACAGCCACAAAGAATAAAATTTCAAAAAACAAAAACATGAATAAAAACATGAATAACAACAACAACAACAAAAAAAAAAAAACAAAAAAACAATGTTCTGGTCCAGGAGGTAGCTTGTGCTTGGAACAGGTGGTCCTTGGTTCCCTGTTTCTTTTAGAGAGCAATAAAACACCCACCATGAGGCAGAACTACTCCCCAGGGAGGGTGGGCTTCCTCAGGCCCAGATGCTGCTGGGCCCAAGGAACAAAAGAATTCTGGTTCTGCATCAGGAAGGAAGAGAGCAGAGTAGGGGGGGAGAGGCCCTTGTTGAACATGAAGACACAGCCAGGTGATGCCTGAATGCATGTATCATTTTTAAGAAGATGACACTCCAAATTATATTTTATGAAAGTTCCCCAGCACATTACATCAAGGGGAAATGTTATTGTGTAAAAAGACATCGGGATATGCTTCATAATTTTGTTGAAAGGGGAAAAATGAATTTGCTCCATGGAATGCAGCATCTTTAAATGTCAGCATTCTGATGTGGCAGGTAGATTTTAGCTTTATTAAAATGTTATTTAACATGCAAAAGATCCCTCCTCCTCAACAGGAGAGCTAGCAGGTATCTCTATGCCATCTTATGAATTTGGGGATTCCTTCATTGCTATCTTTGTATTCCAAGTGCCTAGCCATTTTAGGGGGAGAGTAGGGGACAAAGGGACAAGAGGAATAAAAGGAAGTGTGATATACTCTGAACAACACTAATTATTGAGTCTGATGGTCTGGGTTCAAATCCTGCTTCTGATACTGCCTGTATGGCTTTGCGTGAATCATTTGCCTTCCCCAGGTCTCAGTTTCTATATCTGTAAAATAAAGGTATCAGATGAAATGGCCTCAGTGGTCCCTTTCAATTCTTGATCTATGACCTCTGCTCTTTGAACCTCAGTTTTCTTTCTTTCTTTTTTTTTTTTTTAGTGAGGCAATTGGGGTTAAGTGACTTGCCCAGGGTCACACAGCTAGTAAGTGTCAAGTGTCTGAGGCCGGATTTGAACTCAGGTACTCCTGACTCCAGGGCTGGTGCTCTATCCACCGAGCCACCTAGCTGACCCTGAACCTCAGTTTTCTTATGTACAAAATGAGGAGGCTAGACGGGTTGATCTCCACAGCCATATGTGTATGTATGTGTGTGTGTGAATGTGCAGTATATATACACAACATAATGTATATATTTATGTGTATATACATACATACAACACGTATATGTATATATATATGTATACATATACATATATGCATATACCATTCAATATTAATGAACATTAATGCTATATTCATTATATAATTAATTACACTAATAGAAAATATTATGTTACAATATAATAACCCCAGGAGAGGAATGTCATCCTACCAATGCAGATGTCTCTAAATCAGGGTCATGCAGAATTGCCTGGATCACCAATAGATTGAGTGACTTGACCACAATCATGTAGAAAGTAAATGTAAGAGGTAGTACTTGAACCCAGGTATTCTCACGTCCAAGGCTGGTTCTCTGTCTACTGTATCTTACTGACTCTCTTTGGCTAATATAGAGCAAGCCCTTAGTCAATGTTTAGGGAGCTACGTGGAACAGTGGAGAAAGTGGTAGCACTAGTGTCAGGAAGATCTGAGTTCAAATGTGACCTCAGACACTTCCTAGCTGTGTGACTCCTGGCAAGTTATTTAACCCTGTTGACCTCAGTTTCCTTATCTATAAAATGAGCTGGGGAAGAAAATGACAAACTATTCCAATATCTTTGTCCAAGAAAAATGGGGTCACAAAGAGTCAGACGTAACTGAAAAGTGACTAAATGACAAAAAAAGGGAATGTTTCCTGGAGACAAAATGAATAACAGAAATGTCATGTCAGCAAGCCAGGGATGCTGAATGCAACCTGTCTAACACTCAGAGGATAAGTGCTTGAGAGATGCTCAGGTCACAGAGAGCTTAAGGGTGGGCCAAAGTGTGGGAGGTGGGATCTGAACCCAATTCAGCCAGACTCTAGGGCCAGTAATCTACCCATCCTGCCATGATGCTACTAAGAAATAATTTATTCAAATAAGGGAAAGGGGAGAAAGAAGGTAATGAGATTTTGGGCTCCACTTAGAAAAACACAAGAAGGGACAAAGTGGTGTTTGTCCTGCTCGCTTCTGTTCTGATCAAGTCATATCTAGAGTTTTCTGTTTAGTTCATAGCCCTTCTAAAAAAAATAATTATAACAATAACCACTTTGAAGTTTGCAAAGCACTTTATGAATATTATCTCCTTTGATCTTCACAGTATCCATTGGGAAGTAGGTGCTATTATTAACCTCATTTTACAGATAAGGAAACAGAGGCAAACAGAGGTGAAGTGACTTACCCAGGGTCACATAACTAATGACAGTCTCACCTGGATTTGAACTCCACTCTTCGTGACTTAAGACCCAGAGCTCTATCCACTGCACCTCCTAGCTGTTTTAGGCAGAACACTGATAAGTAGAGAAAGGTCCAAAAGGAAGGTCATCAGGAGGGGGAAAGTCTCTAATTCAGGCCACATGATCATCAGAAGGAAATGGCCATATCTAGCGTGGAGAAATGGAAACATGATACTTGACTGTTACCTGAAAGAGGGATTAGCCTTGTTCTGCTTGGCCCCAAGGGGTAGAAGGAGGAGTAGTGGCTGGAGATTGAAGGTTGTCATTGCAATTTGTCCTCATACTTGTTCTGGAAAAGGACCATGACTTTGGGGTGATGTCATGACCTGCAGTGAACTGGATTTAAGTGGAGGGCTGTGCAAAGCCACCAGTCATACTCTCTCCTCCAGATCCATCTCTGGGTCTAGTGGCAAGATATACAATCAGGACAACTGGAGATGGCCCAGGATGCAATAGAAGACCTTAGCCTTTTTCCTTTTTTTTTTTTCTTTTTGTTTGTTTTGCTTTGGGGGGGTGGGGGCGATGAGGGTTAAGTGACTTGCCCAGGGTCACAGCAGCTAGCAAGTGCTCAAGGAAGGATTTAAATATAGGTCTCCCTGAGTCCATGCCCAGCACTCTATCAAACGAGCTACCTAGTCACCTCCAAAGCTCATGAGCATCATCCCATCCATACCGAACTATGGTCCCTTTTTTCTTTTTCTTTTTCTTTTTCATCATCTTGCAGTAAATCTGTTTTACATACAGAAATCCTTTGTGTGGTCCTGAGCATTCATTTCCAGCCTGAGAAGAATGCTGCTTGTCTTTTTATTGTTTTTTTTTAAAGGATTGACTTGTGCTTTTCTATTTGAAGATTTCAACTGAGTATGGAATCTTCTGGAGGATTGTCATGCATTGGACTCAGAGTCACCAGATCAAATAGACTGAGAGTTGGAAGGGGCCTCTGAGATCAACTTCTCCAACCCCCTCATTTTGAAGATTAAGAAAATGAAGTTCAGACAAGTGACTTGCCCAAGGTCATAGAGATAACATGAAAGTCAGATGTTTAAAAAATCCATTTCCTCTGGCTCCAGACTGAAACAACCTATTTATTCTTTCTTTCTTTCCTTCCTTCCCTCCCTACTTCCTTCCTTTTATTCCTTCTTTCCTTCTTCCTTCCTTCTCTCTCCCTCCCTCCCTCTTTCTCTTCCTTCCTTCTTTCCTTCGTTTTAATTTTATTTATTTTTAATCTATTTATTCATCTATCTATCCATTCATTCATTCATTCATCCATGCATTCATTTATCTTTCTATCTATTTATTTATTCATTCATTCATTTATCAGTTTATCTATCTATGCATTTATTTATTCATTTGTTTGTTTATCTGTTTGTTCATTCATTCATTCATTTATCTATTTATTTATTCAATCATTTATTTGTTTGTTTAATCATTTATTTATTTGTTTGTTTGTTTATTCTTTTTGTGAGGAGACTGGGGTTAAGTGATTTGCCTGGGGTCACATAGCCAGTAAGTGTCAAGTGTCTAAGGCTGGATTTGAACTCAGATCCTCCTGAATCCAGGGCTGGTGCTCTATCCACTGTGCCACCTAGCTGCCCCCTTTCTTTTTTTTTTTTAAACCCAGTATTCTATTAAAGTTTGTCTCCTAGTCTTACTAGCTGTGTAACTGGGGATGGGGGAGAATTGCTATATCAGTCTGTTTCCCAATCTGTAAACTATAGTATTAATATCCTACGGACCTAATATAGAAAGCTTTGTACACCTCAAAGCACTTTCTAAACGCTGGTGCTTGAAAGAGACAGTAGGATGTGGCTTGCCTCAGAATTAGAAAGAATTAAATGGACATCCTGCTTCAGATTCAAACTAGCTGTGTGATCACAGGCAAATCATTTAACCTGTCTGTGCTACTAGGCAACTCCTTAAGGCTATAACTTTTTTATAATAAAATGAGTATCTGCTTTGGTGGAAGGAATTTCCATATCAAGAGTTTTGGTAAATTGGATAAAGAGATGGACCTGAAGTCATGAAAACCTGAGTTCAAGCCCGACCTCAAACATTTACTATCTGTGTGACCCTGGACAAGTCACTTGATCTCTGTCTCAGTTTCCTCAACTATAAAAATGGGATAATAATAGCACCTAATTAGAACTTTTGTCATGAGGATCAAATGAGATAATATTTGTTTAAAAACCATTTTTGCATGGTTCCTAGTGCATAATTCATGCTATATAAATACATTTACCTCCCTCCCTCTCAAGACACAAATGATTTCAGAAGTCCAGACCCTCTATACGTTCAACTTTCTTGGCAGCTAGGCAGCATAATCCAGAAAGTATGAGATCCGAAGTCAGGAACACTGATTGCAAATCCAGCTATGTAAGGCACAACCCAGGCAAGACATAATTTCTCTCAGCTTCCATTTCCTCTTCTATAAAAGAAGATCATGATAGTATATCCCCTTAAGATTATATGTAATAAGCTTTGTGAACTGTAATGGGTGATACAAATGTTAGTTATTATCATGATTGGTGACATACTGGTTTTAAGACTCCCTTTACTCTGATAGTCATTACTTTCATCTACTGCCCCTTTCAAATATTGAAATATCTCATCTCTCCATGGGATTTTTGCAAATGAAAAACAACAACAACAACAGAAATCGTTTAGTTTAAGTAGCATTTAAAATAAACACGCTGTTTACCTTCCCCTGGAAAACCTGATTTAAAGAGGGGGAATCTTGTTTCAGTTAGCAACTTACTTTCACTGTAATTATAGGTAAAGTATTTTACACAAAAGCAACTCTGAGAGGCAATTATCTCTGATGGAAAAGCAGAACAAACCTAGAATGGGTGCATGGAGAGTGCTAGAGAGATTCCCCTCCTAGTTCCAGGATATTTACCAACATTTCTCACTTTTTAAAGGCTCAGTGGTTTTGCCGATTACAGACAATGTTATATATTAACTCCTCGGTTTCTGTAGCAGTGGAAAATAGGCTGGTTACTACAACTAAGGAAATATGGTGGAGTTAGGCTGTGGCTACCAGCAGAAAAGGCTTGTTTTCATACTTTCTTTCAGCAGAGTGGGTGTGGAATGTCGCATGTATAATCCGAATGTAGTTGTGTTCATGATTGGTTTTAACTGTTTTCATTCATTACAAAGGAAGATTCGGTAATAGCCAAAGGGATACTAAGAAATAACTGTGCTATAAAACCGAAAGGTATTAACAACACTATTTGGTAAAAAGAAAAAAAAAACAATGTTAATTTCTTCAGAGGACAGACTAAGAAGATTCATTACCTGAATGATAATTGGACATTAAATTATAACACCATACTTTGGGATCACATTGTGAATTTGCCTTATTCTTTTGGGTACTACAGGCAATGATGGTCATTCCTGACATTTATAGAGATATATAGGGGACCACCAAATCCTAGGATAACTGAACCGTCCTGGATACACAATCCAATCTGTCTCTTTGGTGATTTTTTTTTCTTTTTAGAACTTTATTTTTTTTTAAGTTTTTAAACAATTAATTTTTTAAAAATATATTTTTAAAACTTTATTTTATTTTCAATTCACTGAACAAAACAAATATTTCCTTAACATAGTGCAATAAAAATATGGTTGCATATGAAACTGTAAATCTACCATGTACAACTTGGTATTCCCTCCAAATATTGGTGTATAATTGGTCAAAGCTACCCAGGAGAGAAGGTTGTCAATTTCCTTTTTGAGTAGGTGAGATAATGGAAAAAAATATTGGTCTGAAGATATGAGTTCCAATCCTGGCTCTGTCATTTGCCAGCTATGTGACTAGAAACAAGTCACTTGAACTCTTTTAGTCTCAGTTTCGTTATCTATAAACTAAAAAGAGTAATATTAAATTATTGCTCTCTCAAGTCCCTTGTATGGAAAGCATGTAGTAGATCTTAAAGAGCTAATGTAAGTTACAAATAATTAGCTATTCACAGTTGGGAAATGTCATCTTCTCAGATCCAGAGACATAACTAAAGTGGGGCCATCAATGCTTTTTCCAAGGGCAAGAAATTTAGAGGGTGTCAACATAACATACTAGTATATGCTTTGTCTTCTGACCACTCAGCTCCAAATAGAGACTTTGTTCCATTGTATACCTCACCTCTATAAGATAGCAATACAACCTTTGCTTGTCATTTGCTCCAAATACAAAAATTTCTACTTTCCCCAGATCATATGCACTCACCACTGAATACGTATGTTGAAAATAAGCTGCCTGTTTGTTCCCATAGCTCTTGAAGTCAAATGATCATTAAATATTTATTAAATGACTACTCTGTGTCAGGCTTGGATCTAGACACCTGGGATAAAAGGAGGGAAATTTAAGCATTTCTTACCTTCAAGCAACTATATAACTTTCCTTTCAAATAGTTAATAATAGCATCCTCTCAAAAGAGTATTGGAATATGGGGGGGGAAAAAAACATGCCTGATACAGTCACTTAAAGACACAGCCTAGACTATGACAAAGCCTCAGGAATTCCAGCCCCATACATTTTGCCAGTTGCCTCATGAAAATATTCAATTCCCTTGATGAATAGGTTTGTGAAATCACATAACATAAGGCACTGGAAATATGCCTTGAAACTCCATTCAGACTCTGTGTACAAAGCTGACAGTAACAATTGGGAAATGGCTCTGTTCCCCTGCCTGCCCTCCTCCTCCCACTCCATAGTCAACACAAAGCAGCCTTCCAAAATCTATTTAAGTCTTGTTTCAGTTCTCAGTGCCTTACATAATATTGATTGCCTTAACGAAGCAACGACATATTGCTGGTTGTCTCAGAGAAAATGAAGAAAAATGGCGGAAACCAGAGGAACCAAACTTGGCCTTCAGCCCCGAATCCAGTGGAAGCAATTATACCAGAGCCTGGAGTCTCCCACTTACCCGCAAACTCAAAGCAAATGGCTTTTAAAATCATAAAAAAGCAAAATTGCTCCAACCCCAAGAGATGTGGCCACAATCACACACGTACAGCTGTGCTCCTGCTTGAGTTACAGGCAACAAATCTTTGTAAGAAAATGACAGTCTCACTGGTACTTCAGAAGGTTATTCCTTTGAATAAAGGCTGTTGCTAGTGAGCAAAAAACTGGGAAGCATTAGCCATCCTCTTCCTTTAGTGTGTGTGAACACAAATGCATGAAGACACAAAACCTACGGAGATATAACTAGGATAGGGTGACTGGAACTTTGGCCCAGGACATCAAATTTAGAATCGTGATAGCACTTATAATCAATCTATTGTCAAGGTGGAAACAGTAGAGATTTGCAGATAATTGGGAGGAAGAATTATGGGAAATATTTGAAGTGTTGTCAAGAAAGAAGAAGGATTGCCTTTGTTCCATTTGACCCCAAAGGGCAAAAGGAAAGATACCTGGTAGAAAATGAGAAGAAGAGGGGGGAAGCTAGGTGGCACAGTGCATAAAGCACTGGCCTTGGATTCAGGAGGACCTGAGTTCAAATTTGGCCTCAGACACTTTTTTTTGGGGGGGGCAGGGCAATGGGGGTTAAGTGACTTGCCCAGAGTCACACAGCTAGTAAGTGTCAAGTGTCTGAGGTTGGACTTGAACTCAGGTACTCCTGAATCCAGGGCCAATGCTTTATCCACTGTGCCACCTAGCTGCCCCCTGGCCTCAGACACTTGACACTTACTAGCTGTGTGACCCTGGGCAAGTCACTTAACCCTCATTGCCCTGCAAAAACAAAACAACAAAAAAAGTGAAGAGCAAGATTTAGGCTTGATGTCAAGGGGAGAAAACCCTAAACAACTCCCTTTCCAAATGATTCAAACTGTCCAAAAAGCAGTTAAACCATCTGGACAGGTGGTGGTTTTTCAGGTTTTATACTGGGCATTACTTTTTATGTGTGGTTTGGGCTAGATGGGCACTAGGGTTCATTTCAACTCTTAAATTCTATAATTCTGTCATCCTTGAGTGGCATCACCATACTTTAGGGGGAAAAAGTCTCAGGAATCAGGGAAGCTAGGTTCAAACAACATTACTGAAACCTGTTAACTGTGTGACACTGGGAAAGTTGCTTAATCTTTCCTGTGTCTCAGCTTCCTCATTTGTAAAATAAGGGAATTGACCTAAAAGACTTTTCAGACCTTTTCCAGCTCAACACTTATTATCCCATGAGCCACACCCCCAATCTTTCTTTATTTCTTTTTTAAAAAACATTTTTGGGGGGCAGGGCAATGAGGGTTAAGTGACTTGCTCAGGGTCACACAGCTAGTAAGTGTCAAGTGTCTGAGGCCAGATTTGAACTCAGGTCCTCCTGAATCCAGAGCAGGTGCTTTATCTACTTCACCACCTAGCTGCCCCCACATCCCCAATCTTTCTACTGACACTAAGTGATCCTGGACAACTCACTTAAAGTCCCTGGGCCTCAGTTGCCTCATCTATAAAATGAAGGGTGTCCTCAGGTGTCCCTTTCATATATAGGTATAAGATCCAATGATTCTATGAAATCATATGATTGACATTGGCTCTATGACCTTGGACAAGTCACATAATATCTCGGTTTCCTCATCTATAAGATTAGGTGACGGGGCATCTAGGTAGCACGGTGGATAGAGCACTGGCCCTGGATTCAGGAGTACCTGAGTTCAAATCCAGCCTCAGACACTTAACACTTACTAGCTGTGTGACTCTGGGCAATTCACTTAACCCCAGTTGCCTCACCGCCCCCCCCCAAAAAAAATTAGCTGGTTGGACTAGATGACACTTGAGCTTAGATCTGTGATGCAAACTCTACCAAATGGGCCATTTCTTTTCCCTGGGTAAGCTCCTCCTAGGTCTGGCCTCATTTTGCTCCACCATTCCCTGGCTATCTCTTCCTCAGCAATGACCTCAAGGCACCTTAAGGTATCATCTCATGGGTGCCTGTTTCCCAAGTTTAAAAAAAAAATCTCTTTGATGGCAAGTTTGAGTCACTTGTCCTGACTTGGCTTGTGCTGCTCCAGCTGCAAAAGCATTCCTGAGTACATCTGTGCACACACACATCATTTTTTAAAAAGTCCCGATGAGCATTTTTTGGATTCTTTTCTCCCCAGCAGGGAGGAAACCCGTAATGTCTTTCTCAGATGCCTAAATGTAGCGTAGAAATAAGCCTGGATTCTTTTTTTCTTTTTTTTTTTTTTTTAGTGAGGCAATTGGGGTTAAGTGACTTGCCCAGGGTCACACAGCTAATAAGTGTTAAGTGTCTGAGGCCGGATTTGAACTCAGGTACTCCTGACTCCAGGGCCGGTGCTCTATCTACTGCACCACCTAGCTGCCCCAAGCCTGGATTCTTGAAAGCACTGTCAGTAGATGTCAAAATGTGGAAGGGCCTAGGGAGACACAAGACAGATGGAGACCTAACCAGGGTAAGGTAACGAGAACTTTGGCCCAGCTAATTGGGAGGAAGAATTATGGGAAATATTTGAAGTGTTGTCAAGAAAGAAGAAGGATTGCCTTTGTTCCATTTGACCCCAAAGGGCAAAAGGAAGGATACCTGGTAGAAAATGAGAAGAAGAGCGGGGAAGCTAGGTGGCACAGTGGATAAAGCACTGGCCTTGGATTCAGGAGGACCTGAGTTCAAATTTGGCCTCAGACACTTTTATTGGGGGGGGGGGCGCAGGGCAATGGGGGTTAAGTGACTTGCCCAGAGTCACACAGGAGGTTTTTGTTTGTTGTTTGTTTTTTGGGTGAGGCATTTGGGGTTAATTGACTTGCCCAGTGTCACACAGCTAGTAAATTGGCAAGTGTATGATGCCAGATTTGAACTCAGGTCCTCCTGAATCCAGGGCCAGTGCTCTATCCACTGCACCACCTAGCTGCCCCCCGATAGCATTTTTAATCTATTGGCAGTGTAGGAAGCACTATATAGAGGTCAGCAGTTTGTTAGGAGCAAGAATTATGAGAAATATTTAAAGTGCTATGATGGGGGAGGTCATTGGTAGTAGGTAATAGTAGATAGTGAAAAAAAAAAAAAAAGCTTCCTGCCTCTGACATCCACAGATCAACTCCATATTCAAAGAAGTTCACCAATAGGTCAGCCTCTGTGTGGTGATTTCTTTTTTTTGGCCATACAAATTCAGAAAGACCATCCCCTAGCTCTAAGAGCAGTCCAGTCCGCATTGGTGAAGTGAGAGCTTGTTAGAGCATTAAGAGATAAAGTAAATTTCTAATTTCACAGCATTAGAGTTGGAAAAATCCTGTTGGCCAATAAGCACTTATTAGCAATTGCCAAGTCCAATCCTCACATTTTCCTATTGAAAAGCTAAGCCCCAGAGAGGCTGTGCCTTGACCACACTTTCAGAGGTCCAGCATTTCTTGGGATCATAGGATTTTACATATAGAGCTTCATGGAAACTCAGAGGACATCTTGTTCAACCTTTGTTTGCTTTATAGATGAGGAAATTGAGGCCCGGAGATACTGAGTGACTTGTTCAAGGTCAGACAGCCAGTGTCAATAGTAGGATTGCATAGAATCATTGGATCTGTGAGAAATATAGTAACAACCTGATACAATAGTGGAGTTTTCTCATTTAGAAAAGCATGCCCATATAAGGAACAGCAAGGCAATATTATTTAGTAAACTAGGTCAACTCAAGAGTTTAAGAAAAGTATGTTTTAGGGGCAGCTACCTGGCACAGTGGATAAAGCACTGTCCCTGGATTCAGAAGGACTTTAGTTCAAATGTAGCTTCAGACACTTGACACTTATTAGCTGTGTGACCCTGGTAAAGACACTTAACCCTCATTGCCCTGCAGAAAAATAAAAAAAAAAGAAAGAAAGAAAAGAAAAGAAGAAGAAAAAGAAAAAGAAAGAAAAAAAAAAGAAAAAGAAAGAAAAAAAAGAAAAAGAAAGAAAAGTAAGTTTTTCAGGGTTAGAGGAAGAACTAATAAAAACCAGTTTAAGCTGACTTTTGCCAGTGCTCTAGTAAAAGAAGTCTCTCTTCCAGGAAGATTGTGAACCTCAGCCTAGCAACCTATAGTGACTCAAGGGAAGGACTTACCGAGTCAGGGCTCAGGATAAATACAGGCTGAGCACTCTTAGCATTGGCACTCACTAATTAGTTTTATTGTGGGTGCCCATTCTCATGAGAATGCAATAAAGGCTTTTGTCATACCAAAGTTGCCTCTGAAAGAACTTATTTTGAGAAGGTAGTCTGCATCTGTTTCTCATAGATGTTAAACATAAATTTGAAAAGGACACCTGAAGCTATCTCCTTCATTTTATATATGAGGAAATAGCCACAGAGAGGTAAAAAAAAAATCACTTGGTCTAGTCATTCAGATAGTGAAACACCCAGGATTTCATGGTGTTATGTATTGATTTTTAAAGGTTCATTTAATATGGAACAGTTCCGTGCTGAAAAAGACAGAAAAAGTACTTTTGTGTAAAGGCAGTAAGTTCAATCTGGTAACAAATATGAGCTATTGACATTGATATTGATGTAAATTTTGGAGCCTAAAGGAGAAGGAAAAGCACTTCAACTTAATAACTCCTAAAATAAGTTTATGAAGAAACAGCTTTTAGATAGGATTTGAGTAGTTTGGGACAGAAAATAAACTATGGTATGAATATAATGGCTCAAATCACCTTATAAAGAGGTAAGTGACTTCTTTTGTTAACAGCTGATGGTTTAAAAGGCAGAGATAGAATATTTATTGAAAACTTATATATATATAAGTAATATGTAGAATATTTATTGAAAACTAATATATACATGTAATATATAGAATATTTATTGAAAACTAATATATATAGTGAATATCTATCTATCTATCTTCTATGTATCTATCTCTCTATATGAAGAAACAGTTTCAAAGACACCAAATGAGAGAGCACCATATTAAAAACTTAAGATCTATGAGGCATTATGCTCCCTCAGCTCATTTACCTACAACATTCAAGACTTAAACTAACAAAATGAAAAATCGTAAATATTTGGAGACTAGGGTATGATTAAAAATGACTGTTGGTTTCATAAGGAAAACTCTTTACTTTTTAAGTCAAAGGTGAATCATGTAGTACTAGAAGTCTCTCATTTAAGAGGAGACAGAGGATGACACTAACATATTGAAAAAATTGAAGAAGCTAATGGTAGAAAAAATAGGATAGGGTCAGAAAGGCAACTCTATCAGAGCTATATGCAGGAAGAGACCTACAGCAGGAGCAGTCATCTGACAGAAGACTTCAATTACCTAATTTCTAAGTGTTTGGAGAGAAACTTAATATAACTGAAGAAAAGTTTTCATTTCACCTCTCCCTAGAGCTCAAGAGCGGGATAATTTCTCAGAAGAAAATGTTGTTCTTTAAGAGAAAAATGGAAAAGAGAAAGACAAGTACTGCTTTGCCATAATAATAATAATGATGTGATATGATAACAGTAATGATAAAAATAACAATAGAACTACTATTAATAGCTAATATTTACATAGCACTTTCTAGTTTACAAAGCATTTTACTCATATTGTCTCATTTGTTCATCACAATGACCCTTTGAGATAGGAGCTACTATCTTCATTTTCCAGATGAAGAAACTGAGGTAGACAAGTTTATGTGGCTTGTCCTGAGTCACATAGTGAGGAAGTGGCATTATATTACACAGTGGTTAGAGCACCAAACTTGGAGTCATGAATCCTTGAATTCAAATCTTGCCTTGGACACTTACTAGGTTTATGACCCTTGATAAGTTTGTTTTAATTTGTTAAATGACATGATAATAAAATGATTTCCAGAGTTTTTATGAGGATCAAATGAAATAATATATGAAATGTACTTTGTAAATCTTAATTTGCTATATAAATGCTAGCTAGTAGAGAAGTAATAGTAGTAGTCATAGTAATAAGCACAGCAGTTGTAATAGCAGCAGCAGTAGAAGTACTACTAATTGTAGTAGCAGCAGCAGCAGTGGTAGTAGTAATAATATTAGCAGTAGCAGCAACAGTGGTAGTAATAGTATTAGCAGCATCAAGAGTTAGTAATATTAATAGTAATAGTAACAGTAATAGTAGTATCAGCAACAGCAGTAGTAATAGTAGTAGCAGTAGCAGCGGTCGTGGTGGTAGTAGTAGTAGTGGTAGTGGTAGTGGTGGTAATAGTAGTAGTAGTAGTAGCAGCAGCAGCAGTAATAGTAGCAGCAGCATCAGTGGTAGTAGGAGGACTCCAATCTAATTCTTCCTGAATCCAAGTCTAGAACTCTACCCGAAAATTCATGAGGATAATTTGTCTTGTCCAAAAAGTCAACTTGAGCTTACTGCTATGAGATCTCTCCTGAATGGATAAGGCAGCATTTTGGTGAATATAGAACTGACTGGGTTCTGTCACCCAAAAATTACCAGCCTGAATCAGCTTTGTAGTTCTCTAGCTTAACAGGAATTACTATTGAAATGAAGAGTGTGACATTTTTCTAATGTGTTTTGAAGAGTGATTGTAAGTTGAAAGGGTTTATAAATGTTATATCAGTTAGAGTATAATAGAGGATAGGATTTTCTCAGTTGGAATACTGTGAGGACCGAGAAACAAGCAGTGAGCAGAGAAAGGGCATCATGTGGTGCAGATGTTACTTAAGAAACCAATGACATCAACTCTAAAGTCTGGACTTATGAGCTTCTCTGAGCACATGGATTTTCCTTTCATATAAGTATGTGTACATTCTCTTCTACAGATATTTATAAAGTGAATTGATTAAAGCATATAATCTGGGTTTAAGTAAGGATTGTGAAATCTTTTATTTTTTAATAATTTTCTATATGAGTAGATGTGTTATTTCTTTTGCTTTATGGATAAGTAAATAGTTATGTTTAAAATCTGTATTATTATTGTGAATAGCTAGATTGTATAAATAGATATGTGTTAGTTGGGGCCTAAGGGCTAAACTGGTGAATGGGGACAGTATATTCCCCTTCAACAGGGTTACTGGTCTTAGGATATTGAGAGAATCTGACTGTACCTGTATGGTGCTGGTCTACCTTTGGGAGCTGCAATCTTCCAGTATGGCTGGCATACAAGATGGCGGAGAGGAATCAGCAAGCTGCCTGAACTCTCCTTCTGTTCCCTCAAAAAGAACATTAAATCAAGCTTCTGGACAGATTCTGAAACTACAGAAGCTGCAAAGAGACAGAAAAACACAGTCTTCCAACCAGAGATAATTTAGAAGACTTCAGGAAAGGTTGGTCTGACTGGGGCAAAAGGGAAGCACAGCACAGGGCAGCAGCGCAGAGCCAAGGGGATCGGGGCAAGTCAGCAGGAAGCTGTGGGCCACAGCCAAGCAACTGAGGCCCCTGGATCCTGGCTCAAAATTCTGGTGGTGCAGTAAGACAGTGGTGAAACTCACCTGCACCAGCTGAGAGGGCAGGTTGCCAGCTGGAGAGCCATGCACAGAATAGGCGCAACTAGGCCCACTGACCCCAGCGTGCTAAGACAGGAAGTCCAGGGTGGGGAAATCCACAAGCCATAGAGGCCTCAGTGTAAAAAGCCGGTGACACAGCCCCTATAACCCAGGACAAGAAGCTCGAAACAGGGACCCTGCTGTCCCCAGAGCAGACCTCAACTTTAAAAACAAACAAACAAATAAACAAATAAATAAATAAGCAAGCTGCAGTATGAGTAAGAAACAAAAAAGAACTCTTACCATCGAGAGCTTCTGTATCAACTGCGAAGAGGCAAACACAAACTCAGATGAGGAAAATACTCTCAAATTGCCTACGTGTGAAGCCTCAAGAGGGAAGTTGAATTGGTCTCAAGAAGAAAAAGCCTTCTTGGAAGAACTCAAAAAGGATTTTAAAAATTAATTGAGAGAGGTAGAAGAAAAAATGGGAAGGGAGCTCGAAAAGAATTTCCAAAGTCAATTGAGAGAGGTAGGAGAAAAAATGGGGAGAGAAATGAAATTAAAACAAGAAAATTATGAAAAATGAATCAGCAGTTTGGAAAAGGAAGCACAAAAATTGACTGAAGAAAAGAATTCCTACAAAAATTCATCTGGGGGCAGCTAGTTGGAACAGTGGATAAAGTACTGCCCTGGATTCAGGAGGACCTGAGTTCAAATCTGACCTCAGACACTTCTCACTTACTAGCTGTGTGACCTTGGGCAAGTCACTTAACCCTCATTGCCCTGCAAAAAGAAAGAAAGAAAAAAAATTCACCTGGCCAAATGGAAAAAACAGTGCAGAATCTCATTGTAGAAAACAGTATGGCTGGCATAATTAAGTCAATCCAAAGTAGGGAGGTTAATTAACTTAACAATGACTATACATTTAATATCAAAGCCAGGATTTAAGCCAGACACTGACTTCAAGTCTAGGAATCTCTCTACTGTCAGTTTACAACTGCACTAACAGTAAATTAGTGTTCCAATTTTTCCACAGCGTCTCCAATATTTATTGTTTTTCTTTTTTGTCATATCAGCCAGTCTGATAGGTGTGAGGTGGTACCTCAGAGTTGTTTTAATTTGCATTTCTAATCAATAGTGATTTAGAGCATTTTTTTAATATGGCCATAGATAGCTTTGATTTCTTCACCTGGAAACTTCCTGTTCTTATCCTTTGACCATTTCTCAATTGGGGAATGACTTGCATTATTATAAATTTGATTTAGTTCCCTATATATTTTAGAAACAAGGCTTTTATCAGAAACATTGACTGTAAAAATTGTTTCCCAGCTTTCTGCTTCCCTTCTAATTGTGGCTGCATTGCTTCTGTTTGTACAAAAACTTTTTAACCTAATGTAATGAAAATCATCCATTTTACATTTCATAATATTCTCTATGTCTTGTTTGGTCATAAATTCTTCTCCTCTCCATAGATCTGAGAGGTAAACTATTCCTTCTTCTCCTAATATACCTATGGTATCACCCTTTATGTCTAAATCATGTATCCATTTTGACCTTATTTTGGTATACACTGTAAGATGTTGGTCTATGTCTTGTTTCCTGCCAATACATTCTGAATTTATTTATCGGTGTGTATGTCATTTCCCCCAAGTAAAATGTAAGTTTCTTGGAGACAGGAACTTCTTTTGTTGTTATTGTTGTATAACTAATATATAATATAGTGGTCTTTCACATGATAGGGACTTAGGAGTTCAGAGTGGATATTGGATAAAGGGCTAGCCTTACAACCAAGAAGTTGAGTATGAATCCTGACACTTACTAGCTGTGTGATGCTGAGCACTTAACCTTTCTCGGTCTCCATTTTCTCATAAACTAGGAAGAATAATAGCATCCTCATAGTTATTATTGTGAGGATCAAATGAGATAAGAGAGGTAAAATTCTTTGCAGATCTTAAAATGATATATAAATGTTAGCTGTAATTATTATTAATCATAATACATGCTTATTGTATTGAACAGGGAGATAAAAGAACCAGGGAACAGGAGGTGAGAGGAAGAGAACAGATTCGAATTTAGTACTGAAGTTACTGAGAAAGCATCTGGATGGGGACCCTCCAAAAACAAATACCCAAATGTCATTCTCTCACCTTCCCTTAGGTTGAGTTTCAATTTTCTGTCTTTCTCTGTCACCCCCAGATAGTATATTTAGAGGGGAAGGAGACCTCAGAAATTGCTATCCTACTCTTTTATTCTACAGACAAGAAAACTGAGGCCCAGAAAAATGAAGTTCATTCCCCAGGGCTGTGAGCAGTAGAATCCAGATTTGAACCAAGGTTATCCAAAACCTAATCTCTCTTTATCCATCCCTTTTTCCGTTGTACACATTGCTTCTCTTCAAATGACATTCAGGTGGTAGGAGGATCTCTGGAGAAAGATGCAAAAGATCAACTATAGCCTACCCTTTGATACCTTACATTTCACCTTACCCCCCCTAAGATACTCAAAGGGAAACTGACTAGAATTGGTGGCCAGAATACTCAGGAATGTGGGAAGCTTCTGTTTGTAAGTCTTTGTTGCTGTTTAGTCATTTTACATTCACCTCCCACTCTCCATGACCCCCCCCTTTTTTTTTGAGTTTTCTTGGCAAAGATACTGTAGTGGTTTGTCATTTCCTTCTCCAGTTCATTTTATAGATGAGAAAGCTGAGGTAGAGAGAGTTAATCAGTTTTCCCAGAGTCACACAGCTATTAAGTGTCTGAGCCTGGATTTGCACTCAGGTCCTCCTGACTCCAGACCTGGTACTCTATCCACTGTGCCATTTAGCTTCTCAATTCTTTTAAAGATCATAGACCTTGAAGTGATCTTAAAGGTTAACTAGTCAACCCCCCCCCCCCTCATTTTACAGAGGAGGACACTCATTCCCAGAGAAATCAGAAGATCATAGATTAATCATTGGAAGGAACCATTGAGGCCACCTTGTCCAACAGCCCCATTTTACAGTTGAAGAAACTGAGATCCAGGTCAGTGCGGTGATTTGTTCTTGCAAACCTTACTTTTACCTGCAGTAAGTCATAGAGCTGAGATTTAAAGGTAGATCAAATTAAATACTTTTCCCCTGACTCATGAATTCAAACAATTAACATACAGGACACAGAACTATCTAGCAAACAAAGACAGTACAACCTGAGAAACCCTGAGCAGCTAGCCAGTCTCCTTTGCAAGCAAAATTATTTTCCAGTTACTCGGCACATTCCCTTTGCTAATGCCACTTCTGGAATAAGATTCCACAATGAACTCTGCCCAGCAAAACCTCCTAAGAAATCTAAATTCACACTGATAAGGAAATTAAACAGCAAAAGGATGAGAACTAGGGTGAAAATAAAGCAATTTTTCTGCATGTTGGGCAAGGACAATAGCCCCAAATAATAAACATCCCCTTGCATTAACCCAAGAACCCAGAATATTATTTTCCATTTAAAATGACCAGTGTCATGGGGAACTTATTATTACTCAGAAAAAGGTTGGCAACCCCTTCTAGGATGACAAGCTCTCTCTGTCACATTGTCACCCAGCTTCCCCGGAGATCACTTACACCTTTGAACAACCAACTCTGGCTGGAGATAAAATAATAACCCACTGTTTATAATGCATTCTTTATTAACAGAAATGTTCCAGGGGTCACCTTCAGAAACAGGGCTCTTTCCAACCAGTAAGACTGATTAAGAGGGGAGAGTCTTTCTTCATGGGTAAAGGAAGCCTGATTTATTTATTTATCTACTTTACATTGTGCCTTTGGAATATATTGTGGGGAATCTCTGTCACTAATTAATAAAAATGTGTTATTCTGTTTTGAATAAGAATGTAGCCATGCCTTTATTAAAATTAATGAGACCAGTCGCCAGAGGATCCGGGCTTTCATTCCATTAATTCGGTGAGAGCATCCAGTCAGAGACATGGAAGGAGGAAATGGATTTTAGTCAAAGTCAACACTGGAACGCTAATACTATTTGGTTAGAAAGTGTCTATTGCCAGCCTTGTATGACTTTCATCTGTTAGGCAGTCTAGCTTAAACCTAAAATGAGATTAAATTCCCAATGATCCACGCGAACAAATCACAATGCTCCATCATTATCTTGCCTATTTACTCAGCATTAGGTCTGGGGATTCAGACATGGAATAGTACAATGGAAAGAAGGTTGTACTTAAAGTGAATTTGGCATTATCAGACCTAAGTTCAAACCTTGGATCTTCTCCTTATTAACTGTGCTAGTTGGTGAGGAAAGGATGGTAGAGTGAAACAAACATTGATTCCAAAGTCAAAGGACCTGGGTTCAAGTCTCACCTCATATACTCACTGCTTGTATTTGAGCAAATCAATCCTTGTTTTCTCATTTGTAAACTGTGATGGCTTCTGAGGTCCCTTCCAACCCTATATCTATGATCCTATAAGTCTTATAACATCTCTGGATTCGAGTTTCCTTTTCCTTAAAATTAAGGCTTTGGACTAGATGAAATCTAAGGTCCTATCCATAATTCTATGACTTTGAGTAACTCACTTCCCAACTCTGAGGGGGATGGACTCTGTGACCTCAGAACTCTCTTTTGGCTCTAAATCAATCAATGAGCATTTTATTAATTAATGACTCTTTATCAAGCACTGTTAAGACATAGCTAGCTTTCACGTTGTACCTATTACATGCCAGGCACTGTGGAGGTGCTTTACAAATAGCATCTCATAAAAACAAACAAAAAACCAAATAGCATCTCATTTGATCTTCACAACAACTTGGGAGACAGGTGACATTATTATCCCCATTTTAGAGTTGAGGAAACTGAAGCAAACTGGGGATTAATGACTTGTCCAAGGTCACACAGCTAGTAAGTATCTGAGGTAGTATTTGAATTCAGATCTCCCTGGTTAGAATCCTTTTGCTTTGTCCACTGCGCCACCCTAGTCTTAAATAGGCCATCAGGAAGAAGAAAAAAACCAAAAACAACAACAACAACAACAAAACAACCAAGTACATTCATAAGTATATACTACTGCTGCTGCTGCTGCTGCTGCTGCTGCTACTGCTACTACTACTACAGAGGGTTTTCAGGGTCAGTGTATTATCTTTCTATCTTTAAGGAGATGAGAGAGAGAGAGAGAGAGAGAGAGAGAGAGAGAGAGAGAGAGAGAGCTACTCAGAACCTGGGTTCAAGTCTTACTTTTGTCCCATATTGCCTATATGATCCTGGATAAATTGAACTCAGTGTTTTAGAGGATTTCTAAGTCTAGAAGATGCAAAGAAGATACTTACCTACATTTTTTTTATTGTTTTGTTTTTTCTTTTTATCTTTTTTCTTTTTTTGTGGGTCAATGAGGGTTAAGTGACTTGCCCAGGGTCACACAGCTAGTAAGTGTCAAGTGTCTGAGGCCGGATTTGAACTCAGGTCCTCCTGAATCCAGGGCTGGTGCTTTATCCACTGATCCACCTAGCTGCCCCCACTCACCTGCATTTGTAAAGTGAGTTTCCCCATCTGAGACTTTCCTAAGATAATGAAATGTCTTCAGTCCTACTCATGGGCCTCATATAGAAGATAACATTTAAGCTGAACTCTGAAGTTAAATATTCTAAGAGGCTGAAAAAGTGTGTTTCAGGTATAGGGACAAGACTGTAAAAAAAGCACACAGATGGAAGATGGAATGTCATTAATATGTGATTCTTCTTCTTCTTCTTCTTCTTCTTCTTCTTCTTCTTTAAATATGTGATTCTAAGTGTAAGTAATAGCACCTACCACTGATTTCATCACCATCACCCTCTAAGCAAAACACATTTAAAATACTGTGAGAGATTTTGATGGGCATTTTTATTTATTTATTTTGATGGATCTGTGATCCTTTTTACATGGATAATCTCTTTAACACTGAAGATGACAACCAAGCCAGACTCTTTCCTCTGGTGCACCTCTTGTTGATGGTTTTACAGATCTACTGCAGTGGGGTACTCAGTGAGCTGGGCTCCTTCCTTCAATTCTCTTAAGATTTTGAGGTATCAAAGGAGTTCAGTGTTGATCTGTGGTCCTTGATTATATGGATTTGTTCAGTCTTTTGAGTTGTGTCTGACTCTTTGTTACCCCATTTGGTGTTTTCTTGGCAAAGGTACAGGGGTTATTTGTTACTTTTAGTTTATTTTACAGATGAGGAACTGAGGCAACCAGGATTAAATGACTTGCCCCAGGGTTTCACATCCGATAAGTGACTGAGGCGAGTTTTGAACTCAGGTCTTCTTGACTCCAGGCCTGGTGCTCTATCCCCTGGGCCACCTAGTCACCCAATGTTACGTGATAGCCTCATCTTTTGGGGGACTGGGGGCAAGGTCATACAATTTAATGATTCTATCCTGTAGGCCACTTATCTTGCAAAGCTGTCTATCATCTATCTATCTATCTATCTATCTATCTATCTATCTATCTATCTATCTGTCATCTCTCAGTCTATATATATATCTATGTGTATACATATGTATATATGTCTATATTTAACTATGTCTTAAATTTTATTTTTCAATTAGCAACTTATTACTTTTTCTCACCCCTACATTCCCTTGCTCCACTAGAGAAACATTTTTTTAAAGAAGAAAAATATGTATAGTGAAGCATAACAAATTTCCTCATTGGCCAAGTCAAAAAAAATGTGAATCTCTTTCTCTTGTATATATTTTTTAAAGTTTTGTTGGATCATAGATCGAGAGCTAGAAGGGGCCGAAGGCCATATTGTCCAGCTCCATCATTTTATAGGTGAATCTGAGACCAATGGAAGTAAAGTGACTTACCCAAAGTCACAAAAGTAGTAAACATCAGAAGTAGAGTTTGAACCCAAGTGCTTGGTGTCTAGAGTCAGAATCTTTCCACTGTACCATTTTTGTTTTCCCACCATAATTGCTTTGCTTTGATCCCTCCCTCATTTATCAGGACCTTCCTTAGAATGAAAATCAACTTTTAAGCAAAGCCAGCTGCTACTTTGACCCTTGTCCAAGAGTCTCCCACAATCCTTGATTGATAATGTAGAACAAAAAACTCCCAACAGGCACCTCTGCACAGTCCTTTCCTTGACCCTCAACTTTAATTCTTCAGAGACTATGTCAGTCCATGACTCTGAGACAAACAATCTCACCAGCAGAACATAGTTGTTAAGGAAATTGGGCCTTGATGCTGGGAGATGTTTAGGGCTCATTAAAAACACTGTGAAATCACCTAGAGACAACATTGCCCACTCTCCTCCAGTTCCCGGAAGGAAGGAAACAAAGAGAAAGAGAGAAAACAATTATTCTTCTTCATTTAGAGAACATTGAGCTATTCTCAGGTCTACATGTCCAACAAGATACCCACAGAGGATTCATTTCAGACAGAGGATTCAGGTCATACACCCAACCAGCCATCCCCAGGAAAAGCAAAAGAGTGGGCAAATCAGTTGTTTATCTGAAATGACAAGTCAATTCAGTGAGAGCGGCCATGCAGCCATCCCTCTATAGAGACACACTAAAGTTAAGGTCACGCTTAAAATTATAGCCTCCGAAATAGGTACCTGGGGGAAAAGGATGAAGCATTGGGTATAGAATCAAGGTACTGGGTTGGACTTCTGACTCCAATATTTCATCTAATGCATGGACATGAATCAGTCAATCTTTACCAAATTTAAGGTTCCTCATTTGCAACTGGAGATAATAATTATCTTTATGTTGTTAATCATCTTTATGTTCACCTCACAGGGTGGTAGTCATGACGGTGAGGATAGTTGTATGTGTTTGTGTGTGTGTGTGCGAGCACACATGCACGTGCGAGTGCTCCCGGGCCATAGTGTCATTAGTATATGAGATTTCTGGACTTTTGCCAATGAAACTCAACACCTGCTCTGTGACTTAGAGTCTTAAAACATCACCATGGGCCCTGAGAGTTTAAATGACTACCCTCAGGTTATATAATCATAATTTAATAACTAAGGTTACACAATCATCATTTAATAAAGGCAAAAATTGGATTCAGTTCTTCCTAATTCCAAGGTTGGTTCTTTATCACTAAACCATGCTGCTTGCAATGTATGTGCAGGTGTCTATATACATATATCTCCACCAGTTTCTTTTAGTAGATACATACAACAAGAAATATGTAGTTTTTTCCTCCATAAGATTTCTGCTATATGTCACCTTGTTTCTATTCACACAGCTACCGCTCTAGCTAAGACCCTCATCACCTCTTGCCTGGACTATTTCAATAACTTTCTAACTGGTCTCCTTAGCTTAAGTCTATACCTGTCCAAAACCATCCTCCATGGAGCTGCCAAAGTGATCTTTCAAAAGCATAGATCAGACTACCTCTCCTCTTACTCGATGTTGTTATTGGTAATGGTCAGTTGTGTCTGACTCCTTGTGATTCCATTTTGGGGTTTTCTAAGCAAAGATCTTGGAATAGTTTCCCATTTCCCTATTCCGTTCACTTTACATATAAGTAAATTGGGGCAAACAAGGTTAAATGACACACCCAGGATCCCACAGCTAGTAAGTTTCTTTCTTTCTTTTTTTTCTCCCCCCTCCCAGGGCAATTTGGGTTAAGTGACTTGCCCAGGGTCACACAGCTAGTAAGTGCCAAGTGTCTGACGCTGGATTTGAACTTAGGTCCTCCTGAATCCAGGGCTGGTGCTTTATCCACTCTACCACCTAGCTGCCCCCTTACTCAATATTGCCTCCACATATAAATGATAATAACAGTAGTAGTAGCATTTATGGAGTGCTCTAAGATTTAACTCTTTACACATATTACCTTATGTGACCCTGACAAAAATTCTGTGAAATAGGGGCTATTAATATTTATATAACACTTCTAACATATTAGCTCATTTTATCCTCACAGCAATTATCCCTGTTGTACAAATGAGGAAAGTGACTGGGGCAGAGAAGTTAAGTAACTTACTCAGGTTCACCCATCTAATAAGTATATGAGGCAGGATTTGAATTCGTGTCCTCCTGACTCTGATTTCTGTGCTCAATCCACTGTGCCATCTTGCTTCCTAAAAAGTAGAATTGTCCATCTTTCTCTAGCCCTTTAATACTATGAACTAGGAGCTAAAATATCATAATTATTAAATGGTATGGAATTGAGGCTTGGATGAGGCAAGTGATTCTGCCAAGGTCACATACCTCTAGAAAATGTTGGAATGTGGAACTTGAACTCACATCTTCTGAAAGAAGTCTGGTGCTCTTTTCTCTACACATACTCATGCCCAATATCTTTCCAAAGCTACTGTACTATTTCACTCTAGGTAAAGCAAAGACATAAATAAATAAACAGTATGGTCATCTGAGTGAAACCTTCATTTTTCCAGGTGTTTTGCTGGTCTCTGGCAGGCCCCATGTTTGGTCTCAGGAATTAGTTTCCATGAGCCCTGGCCTTTTACTTTATTACATGAGGGGGGCTCTGCCTATTATCTGTACCCCAGGCAGCTGAGCATCCTGGATAGAGAGTACAAAGTGCAAGAAGAGGTCAACATTGTTATGACTGAGAAGTCAATAAAAAAAAAAAAAACCTGGAAAAGGAGGTCACCCACTTGCCAGACTACAGATCCCTAGTACTGGGACCCACAAACGCACAGGGAACTCGGTAAATGTGCCTGACCCACAGAATGACCTTAACTCCATTCAGCTTTATTAAACATACATCCCTAGTGCAGGCTTGCCCAGTTCAGTTCCACACTGTTTGTAGGACAAAGGGGAGAAAACCTCTTATACTTGGCTTATTTAGATCTCTAAATACATCAGGACTCCTTTGGCTGAAAATTCTTGTCAAAGATGAGATTGTTCTGAAGAGTTAAAACCAACATGATTATCCACTATCTCTTAGATTAAATTTCTTGTGAACGGAGTTATTGGGGATCCTGCTTTGCTCTTGGCTCCTTTTAAAACAAAGACATAATGATTTTTCCCCTTAGAAATTAGTTTCTTTCTCCCTCTTTGGAATATGTATACTTGTATCTGAGATCTCATCCATGCAAATGTACTTAATACTTTAGGCAATAGAGAGACATTGAATATTCTTGATCTGGGGAAGGCCATGTATGAGGAATAATTTCATTGGGAAAGATCAGCACTTGTCTTTGTCTTCTGATCTCTTTAAATTCATATGTGTATCATGCACTGTACATGAATTGTGTATGCATGTATGTATAGAACACACATACACACGTGTATCAATATAATATGCACATTAATGTGTCCACAGCATGTTAATGTACATTTGTGCACATACATATTTACATGCATATAGGTGAATGCACACTTGTATGTATGTGCACATATATGCACATACACATAAATGTAAATGTGCATATAGTTACATACATACATACATGTTCCACCATAAATCTTATGGCAATTATGTCCAACAGAAGAGATTATTCTGGCTCTTTGGGGTAATGCAGTAAATAGAGAGCTGGGTCTGGCGTCAAGAAGACCTGAGTTCAAATTGAGCCTCAAAACTTACTAGCTGTGTGACCCTGGGCAAGTCACTTAACCTCAGTTTCTTCAATCATAAAATGTGGATAATAATAGCACCTACCTTGAAGAGTTTTGGTGGGGCTCAAATGAGAATAGTGCCTAGCTTATAAGTGGGTAGTATATAACTGCTAATTTCTTTTTTTCAATATTTGATGACTGGAAGCATGATGCTCAGCTTATTTATCTTTTCCTCACTTTTGATATATCAATCAATCAACAAGTATTTATTAAGCAGTGTGCTAAGCAGTCTGGATACAAAGAAAGGCAATAACAGAGCATTCCTTCAATTCCACATTATATCTGAGAGATAACACGTGTATATAACAGCTTATGTGAGATAAAGATAGAGTAGATGGAAGGGAAAGCAAATAGCATTAAGGGAGATCAGAAAAAAAGACTTGAATAAAGTCAGAAGTTGGCTGGGACGTGAAACAAACCAGGGAAGAAGAGGCAGAGATGAGGAGGGAAAACATTCCTAGTGGGAAGATGGCCAGTGCAAAGGCACAGATTAGCCGGTGTCTTGGGGATGGGCAGAGAGAGAGACACACACACACAGGCAAGGAGGGAGGGAGGCAGAGAAGGAGGGAGGCATGGAAGGAAGGAGGGAGAGGGAGAAGGGGAAGAGAGAAAATTATGCCTCTTCTGTTATGTCATCATGATTATTAATATGTTGTTGGCTACTTATGTCAATGATGCCTTTCATCTCCCTACTAGCCTTTGGGCATCCTCATTTTCGTTTTTCAGATAAGATAACATTTCCTGATTTCTCTCTCTCTCTCTCTCTCTCTCTCTCTCTCTCTCTCTCTCTCTCTCTCTCTCTTTCTCTCTCTCTCTTTTTCTGCCAGGCAATGAGGGTTAAATGACTTGCCCAGGGTCACATAGCTAGGAAGTGTCAAGTGTCTGAGGCTGGATTTGGACTGAGGTCCTCCTGAATCCAGGACCAGTGTTTTATCCACTGCGCCACCTAGCTGCGCCCTGATTTCTCTTATTAGTCATGAACTTCCCCTGGGATAAAACATAACATTCTATCTTTTGCCTCTCTGATGCACTAGCCATGTAATGATCTATATTATGCTGGTAAAGAGGGGACCTCCCCAGGGGCTTGGCAACAGGCATAGCCTCCTATAGACACTCTGAGGACTGGACCCCCACTGATCAACTACTTTTTTCCTTTAAATAAGTCTCTGTGTTGCTATCTTATGCCCCTACTAAACCATTAGATTCCTGAGGGCAGAGAAGGTAGTTTCACTTCCTTTAAAAATGAATTTCTTTTTTTTCTGGGTCAATGAGGGTTAAGTGACTTGCCCAGGGTCACACAACTAGTAAGTGTCAAGTGTCTGATGCCAGATGTGAACTCAGGTCCTCCTGAATCCAGGGCTGGTGCTTTATCCACTGTGCCACGTAGCTGCCCCCTAAAAATGAATTTCTTAAATGCAAATTAAAACAACTCTGAGGTACCACTGGACACCTATCAGATTGGCTAATATGACAAAAAAGGAAAATAATAAATGTTGGAGAATCTGTGGAAAAATTGGAACACTAATGCATTGTTGGTGGAACTATGAACTGATCCAACCATTCTGGAGAACAATTTGGAATTATGCCCAAAGGGCTATAAAGCTGTGCATACCCTTTGACCCAGAAATACCACAATTGGGTCTTTTTCCCCAAAGATATCATAAAAAAGGGAAAAGGACCCACATGCACAAAAATATTTATAGCTGCTCTTTTTGCAGTGGCATTTAGAGCTCAACAATCATCTAGTGTAATGCCCACATTGTATAGTTTTTAATGCTCCTTATTTAGCCTGTCTATTGCTCTTTCATGTATACATTTTGAAAATTGTCTCCTCTGTTGGTTGTGAGTTCCTCAAGGATAAGGGCTGTCTTTTGGTTTTTGTTTTTTTTTTTGGTATCTCTAGCATTTAGCACAGTGCCTAGCACACAGTTGGTGCTTAATAAATGCTTATTAATTTTCATATTGCCTTGTCCAAATTCATCTAGATAGTAACTGGTAGATATGGGATTTGAATCTTGGTCCTTCCTTCCCACACTGTCCCAGCCTGATCTTCCTCATAGCCTACAAGAATGGTATGGAACCACAAAATCCATCATTATCACTTCCTATTACATTGTCATCCTCTTATACAACTTGGCTTCTCAGTTTCAGGAGAGCCTGTGGAACCAATTAACAGTGAATTATTTATCTTAACAGCTGCTGTGCACTGTACCCCAGCTGCTGGTTCTCACTAAGGTGCCTGGTACTTTTCTGATTGTGCCCCAGGACTATGTAAGTGGCTGGATTTTTCTTTCCCAACTAAAGGGATTTGCTTTCCTCCATTCTGGTTAGGAAAATGTGACTCCCAGGGCACTGTGGGTCTGTTGCATAGCTTAGCAATCAATGTGTTCTGGCTTGTTTCCACTACAACTCAGCAAATGGAAGTCATCCCTTCCCCTATATTCTGGATAGTATTTAAATAGTTCAGTTCCTTATAAAGTAACACTCTACCAGCCACCATTTTACACACAATTATCATTCAGAGCCTTGTATGGTTTAGAAGGAGTGGCATCTTCAGCTTGACATTGTATAGTTCTAAACTCAAGCATCTGGGAACCTCACTGTAATGTTGAATTCTGCAGAGCCTCCTTGCTTCAGAAGGCCACCAGACTTTAATATTAATTGAGGCAAAATATATTCAGGAAGCTAAAACCACTAGAGGGAGAATCATATATAAATTCCAAAGGCAAATATGAATGAATATGGATCAACTGCAGAAATCTAACTCAAATTCAGTGACTCCATGATAAGACTAGGCCTTGGCAAAAGTCAGAAGTAGCTGAAGTAGTTCAGGGACTAAACCCCACTTAAAGTCAGAAGTAGCTGAAGTAGTTTAGGGACCAAACCCCACTTGTTAGTCCCTGTCATTGTTGTTATTTTTTAGTTATTTCAGTTGTCTCTGATTCTTTGTGACTCCATTTGGGGTTTTCTTGGCAGAGAGACTAGAGCAGTTTGCCATTTCCTTCTCCAGCTCATTTTACAGATAAGGAAACTGAGGCAACCGGGGTTAAGTGACTTCCCCAGGTCACACAGATACTAAGTGTCTGAGGCAGGATCTGAATTCAGTTCTTCCTGACTCCAGACCTGTTACTCTATCCACTGTTTAATTTTGTATTCATTTTGTCCTTCCTCTGATACATATTGCCTGTGTGATCCAGGGTAAGGCACTAAACCAGTCAGGGGTCTTCATCGGGTCAAACTCAGAAAGAAACTGGAGGCTGCTAACCGTATATAAGGATCCCTGTGGGCAGCATATGAACTTAGAAAACCACACAGTAACATCATCTGTGCTCCATTGGGTTTTTTGTTTGTTTGTTTTTTTGGTGGGGCAATGAGGGTTAAATGACTTGCCCAGGATCACAAAGCTAGTAAGTGTCAAGTGTCTGAATCCAGATTTGAACTCAGGTCCTCCTGAATGCAGGGCTGGTGCTTTATCCACTGCACCACTTAGCTGCCCCCTCCATTGTATTTTGTGTATTTTCTTAAATATTTCCCAGTTGCATTTTGCTCTGGTTTGAGCTGCACTGGGGACTGTTGCATGCTCCAGTGTTTTCCTGTGGGAACCATGTTTGAATCCTTTCCTCCAGACAACTAAGACTATATATCGAATGAATGGATGGATGACCTTTTATTAAACACTTACTGTACGCTATGTGCTAAGAACTAGAGATACAAATGAAAAGATTGAGCCAGTTCCTATTCTCCAGTAACTCACACTCTAATTAGGGGAGAGAACATATCAAAGAAAATTCAGTTGCAGAAAAGCAGACCAGGAAAGCCTAAGGGTGTGATGGTGGGACAGATGACAAGGCCCAGAAGTTCTTCAGCTGTATAACAGTAAACAGTAGCAAGCATCAGGATAGCCCTTTAAGGTCTGCAAAGCACTGTCCATGTTATCTCATTTGCTATTAACCCTGTGAGGTGGGTGGTATTTATTATCCTCCTTCCAAAGACTAGGAAACTGAGGCTGAGAGGTTAAGTAACTGCTCAGGGTCAAATGGCTGGTAAGTGTCTAGAGCTGGTTTTGAATTCAGTCTTCCTGATTCCAAAGCTCGAACTCCATGCACTGCCCCACCTACATGTCTCTGCATAAGTAGGTCATATATAGGGGCCATTGCCAGCCATCTTGACTTATGTCTTGCCACTGGACTCTGATGACTCTGAAGGAGAGGGTGAGGCTGATAACTGCTCAGCTCTACCTCACTTAAATCCAATTCACTCAAAAGGCTACACATCATTGGTCCTCTTCGAAAAGGAAGGATGAACAGCAACAGATCACACATAACAGATCACCTTCCTGAGTACAAGTCAAGCCTCAGACACTTACTGATTGTGTGACCCTGGGCAAGTCACTTAACCCCGTTTGCCTGAGTTTCCTCATCTTTCAAACAAGCTGGAATATTGAAATGGCAAACCACTCTATTCTCCTTGCCAAGAAAACCCCAAGTGGGATCATGAAGATTTAGACAGGACTGAACAACAACAAAGGAGAAGGAGTGAGGGAAAAAATGGGAAAAGGCAAGGGAGGCAGGGCACCCTTGGCGCAGAGAAGGTGCCAACCTTCATTGATAGAAGAAATTTCTTTCCTCAAGACGTCCCTATATCAAGGGAATAACCTATTCAATTCCTATCCCTGCCTATTGATGTCTTTACCTGTGAAGATATTGTACTCTTTCAGTTTACTATATTGTTCAGTGAAGGCAGGAACTGATTCATTTTTCCCCTTTCTATGTTAAATGCTTACCACAGTGCCTGGGACATAGCAGATGATCCATAAAGGCTTGTTGATCATTTTGTTACCAAAAGTGCTTTGAAATCATTAGCATGCTACACTAACAGCATTCTAGAGACCTCTCTGTGGAGCAGATAAAGAACCAGCTTTGGAGTCCAGAAGTCCTTGTCTCAAGTGATTCCCCTGACATATACCAGCTATGGGGCCCTGGGCAAGTCATTTTCCCTCTCAATGCCCCACCCAGAAAACTCTCTAAGACTATAAATTGCAACTGCGTTTCTGCTTTGGAAGAGGAAGGGTTTTTGTTTTGTTTTGTTTCTTTGTTTTGTTTTATTTTGTTTTTTTTTTTTGTTTTGTTCTGTTTTGTTTTGTTTCATTTTGTTTGTACTGGGACACTCCTAGACCAATAAAATCACAAACAAATCAGTATAGACCCACAATTTAAACCTCCATTCAATGCAGTTCAATGAAACGATGATTTATTTGATGCTTCCCATCAAAGAATCAAATAGTGACAGAATTTGAGAATAGGAAATGACTTCAAAGGTTTCCTAAACAAGAATCCTCTAGAAAAAAAAATATCCAACACGTGGCTCTCCAACCTCAGGTTGAAGACTCCCAATGGTAGAGAACACAGTATTTCTTGAAGCCGACTATGATATTCTGGGATAGCTCTCATTTTCAATACATTTATCTGCTGTCAAGCCTAAATCTGCCTCTCTCTAGCTTCTATCCACTGCGCCTACCCACCTCAGCCCTCTGCAGCCCAGCAGAGCAAACATAATCTCTCTACTACATGAGAGCCCTTCAGAAACTTTAAGACATCCAGCATCCCTCTTTCTCCCAACACCATTCTTTCATATGAAAAGATTCGATCTCAGCCTTGGACAGAGGAATAAAGACTCAACGTATCATTTGACTGTCATAGGGAACTCACAGATCATTCAATATTTATTACATTCCTACTGTGTGCCAAGGAATAAGGGAAATCTAGTGTAATGAATGAAACAATGAGGTAGCTCCCTCTCCCAAACACATCGGCACCTTTTCTCCAACTCAGATTATTACCTAGAGTCCTGACTAAGAGGTTATATGCTATACAGGGTCACATAGCCAATAGGTATCAGAAGCAAGGCTAGGAGCCAGGTCTTCCTTGCTTTAAGATGAGCTATTTCAGGGGCCGCTAGGTGGCACAGTGGATAGAGCACTGGCTCTGGAGTCAGGAGTACCTGAGTTCAAATCTGGCCTCAGACATTTGACATTTACTAGCGGTGTGGCCCTGGGCAAGTCACTTAACCCCAATTGCCTCACAAAAACAAAAAACAAAACAAAACAAAAGATAGGCTATTTCACTACTGCAACACACTGCTTCTTATGGGAGATGTATGTGTATATATATGTGTATGTGTATGTGCATATATCTGTGCATGTACATCTATATCTGTGTGTATATATTACATACATACATATGTATGTGTGTAATATATACATATACACATACATATACATGCATACATACATACATACATACATACATATATATATATATATATATATATATATATATGAAACTAGCTATTTCACTACTACAATATACCAGCATTTATAGTATACATTAGACACATAAAAAAGACAAAAAGGAAGCAGCCATGAGTACATTGAGGTAACATATTTAGACTGGGGAGAAAAAATCTCTGAAGCCAGAAAGGAATGACAGAAATATCAGATTTCCCAGTGTGGGAGATACTTAGGGTAGAGAACTTTTAGCTCCCTCCAAATATTGCAACATGGGCTTTCACCAGTTTTTGAAAACATAGGACCAACCCTTCTATTTAGGCTTATCCACACTAATTACCCCCCTTCCTCCTCCCCTCTGGTAGCATGCACATCTAGGAGCTTACTGGATAAAACCAAAAGACCAAGAATCTTTGATTTCATCAGTGTAGGGACTCCATCTGCCAACACAAATTGGATCTTTTCTTTATGGTCTTAGAGAATAATTTTGTCATTTCAGATCTCTGGGCCTCAGTTTCTTCAACTGTAAAAATGAGGCTGCTGAATGAGATAGTTTCTTAAATTCATTTAATGTTAGCTCCTCCAGGAAGCCTGGCATACAGTAAATGCTACATAAATGCTTGTTTACTTGACTTTCCTTGACTTCCAGCTCTAAGTCCGCCATCCTGTCAGTTATCTAAAGGCTCAGGTACATTAAATGACTTGCCCCTGGTCACCCATCTTGTGGGTAGCAAAGGTGGGATTTGAACCCAGATATTCTTTATCCTCCAGGTGACTCATTACTCTGTAGAGAATCTAAAGAGAAATAAGATACAGATAACACCATAATTCTTGCCTATTCCATCAAGGAAAGAGGAATGTTCTAGCGTCTTCTAAAAAAAAATTTCAAGTAGACATGTTGAGTCTTGGCTCTCGTAGGATTAAAGGAGACTAAAGATGATACAGCCCTTCAGTTTGAGGTTTAAAAAACAAACCAACCTCTAAAAATGTCAAACATGATTTTTCAAAGGCTTCCTCACTTTCCTTTGCCCTGTGCTGGGTGGGCGGTGGGGGGAGTGAAGGAGAGAAGCTAATCTATAGATAATGCTTTTTAAATTGCTGTGGATGTTTTCAGATCCAGAAACCGGCACATATCTGTCTGAGAAAGTTAGAAAAACACTAACGCATAGGAGCCTGGGGAGAACCCAACAAAAATCAATGATGATATTGCAAAAGATAAAAAACAGTATGAGAAAGGGAAATGGCTACTTGTGACCAGATTTGGAATTAGGTCCATTGGTGACTTTGCCTGGCCTTGCTTGTCAATTATATATATTTCAATATGTGCATGTCAGTGCACAGGATACATACATGACCATGGTCTACAACATATATATTTAATTTATTGGTTTAGAATTGGGAGGAATTTAGAGGTCTTTTCATTTGGGGATTCTTAAAAACTGGAATTCAGGACCCTTTATTTAAAAAAAAAACAACCTGATGACTTTCAATTTTAATTGGTTTCCTTAATAATCATATGTATTTTATGTTTTAGATTTCATTTTTTATATTTCAAAAAACATCATTCTGGGGCAGCTAGGTGGTGCAGTGGATAGAGCACTGACCCTGGATTCAGGAGGATCTGAGTTCAAATCTGACCTCAGACACATAACACTTACTAGCTATGTGACCCTGGGCAAGTCACTTAACCCCAATTTCCTCACCAAAAAACAAAAACAAAACAAAACAAAAACAAAAACAAAACATCATTCTGAGGAATCTCTAGGCTTCACCAAACCATTAAAGGGTTCTGAGACACAAAAGAGATTAAGAAGCACTGATCTAGTCTAACCACTTAATTTATAGAGGAAGAAACTGAGGCTCAGAGAGGGAAAAAATGACTGTTTCAATTCACCAGCCATCTTTGAAATGCTATGTTCTAAGAATTGTTATTGTTCCTGTCCTAAAGAAGTTTGTCTAAGGTCACATAGAAAATATTAGAGAACAGATGTGAACTGAGGAACTCTTCTTTCTAAATCCCATGCATTGTTCCCTACACTGGGGCAGCAGGTGCATTTACACCTCAGTCTTTGCATCAGTGGAAAAAAAAAAATAATCTATGGTATCAGAACCTGTGGGATGGGTCTGCCCATGTCTGACCAGTATGAAACAAAGGACTGGAGTCATTATGCAAAAAGTCTGGACAGCAACTACATAAGAATGTGAGCTCATTGTGGGCAGTGACCATGTTTTCTTCCTTTTTCTTTTATTTTCAGAGCTTATGACAGTGCTTGGCAAATAAAAGTACTTATTAATGCCTTGTTGTTAATGATAATGATGATGGTGGTGGTGGCAGTAACAGTAGTAGTAGTAGCAGCAGCAGCAGCAGCAGCAGCAGCAGCAGTAGTAGTAGTAGTAGTAGTAGTAGTAGTAGTAGTAGTAACTGAAAATCTTAAAGAGTAACTGTTACTTATAAGCCTGTGTGAACTTTGCTTAAATACTATAGGTTTCTGGGTCTCCAGGTTTTTTGGTTTTTTTCCCCCTGTAAAATGAAGAGGTTGAACCAGATGGCCTCTAGCTAGCATTTATACAAAGAATTAGGGTTTGCAAAGCACTTTGTAAATATGATTTCATTTGATCTTCACATCCACAAATGGTAGGTACTATTATTATCCTCATTTTAAAGAAAAGGAAACTAGGGCAGACAGAGGTTAAATGGCTTGCCTAGGACCACACAGCTGGTTTCTGAGGTCTACTTTGAACTCAGATCTTCCAGACTCAGGATCTATTGCTCTGATCGTTGTAACTACCTGCCTTTTGGTGACTTACTGACACCTGCCCTCTCCATCTAAAAGTACTGTGAAAATCACATCTGATGTTTTCTATTTGGCTAACAACTAATGAATAAAGAGGTGAAAGGCCTTTTATACTCTGCCCTGGTCAGACCACAACTGCGGTAATATGTGGAGTTCTGAGTACCATATTTTAGGAAGGGAATTTGTAAGATGGATAGCACTCAGAGGAGGCCAACTAAAGAGGTGAAGAGCCTTGATATCATGCCACATGGGCATTGACTGGAGGAAATGGGAATTCTAAGTCTAGGAAAAGGTGAGGACTGAGGTCAGAGTCAGAGAAGATAACAGTAGTAAAAATTTGAAAGACTGAATTGTGGGAGACAATGAAGGAAGGAAATGAACTATGGCCAACTTTGGTCTGTCCCTAAAATGGAAGCCCCCAAAGTAGCTCACTAATGGGAGAAAGGGGTCAGGACAGCAAAGGTATTTTCCAAGGTGAGAAGGAAGTTGAATCTTATTGGCAAGTTCCAGAAAATCAAAATTAGGACTAATGGGTAAAAGTTGCAAAGTGACAAATTTAGGGTTGATATCAGGTAAACAAACAAACACAAACCAAAACAGCTTCCTAACAATTAAAGATGTCCAAATGAGGAAATCATGATTTGGTTTGGAAGGTAGGAAGGCTCCCTCTAATTGGAGATCTTTAAGAAAAGGCTAAATAACTACTTGTTGCTAGAGAAGGGGTTTTAGCTCAGGTTTGGGTTAGACAGGATGAGCTCTGAGAAACTTGCATACCCTAAAATTCTGTTACTCTGTGAATATTTACTCTGTGACAAGGCTATGCGTCAATGATTATGAATTTCCCTAGATCACAATGATCTAATCAGTTCTTTGCCCTTGAACTTTCACAACTGGAGACGTATAGATTTTAAACCTAGGTCTAGAGCCTCTCCAGACTAAGAAAAAAAACTTGTTCTTAGGCAGAGAGGACAGAGGGAACTTAGGGTTATTGCTGGGTCTTGAGCTTGACCCCATTGGTGTCTCTTATCTTGAGTCTTATCTTCAGTAATGAGGTTCCTTCTAGATCTAAATCTTGCCTTATTCTGCTACTAGTCCATTCACCAATTAGCAATACAAATTCAATTCAATTCAATTCAATAAATATTTATTACAAATTATATACCCAACACTGTGTTGAAATAGCCTTTGTCCTCAAAGAGTTTACCTTCTACTGGGAGAAATAATGTGACCTAAATAAGCATAGGGAATAAGCACATTTATTAAGCACCTACTTTGTGCCAGGCACTTATATTAAGTGCTTTACAAATAGTATCTGATTTGATCTTCAAAAAGACCCCTGGGAGTAGGTGTTGTTATCCCCATTTAATAGTTTAGGAAACTGAGGCCAACAGAAAAAAAAAAAGAATTATCCCCTAAACTATAGATCTCTATTATATACAGCTTGATTTTTTAAATGTGTTTTATTTTTTATTATGTTTTATTCTTTCAATATCAAGCATTTTTTTTTCTCACACCAACAATTAACCTCCATCTGGAAAAAGAAAGAAGAGGGGAAAAAATCTAATATAACAAATAAGCAAGATAAGGCACCTTTTTTGGATATTATTGCTGTGTTATTGTGACTTCACTTGGGGTTTTTTGGTATAGATACTAGAGTGGTTTGCCATTTCCCTCTCAAGCTCATTTTATAGATGAGTAAACCAAGGGAGACGAGGTTAAGTGACTTGCCCAGGGTCACACAGCTACTAAGTGTCTGAAGTTGGATTTGAACTCATAAAGGTGTCTTCCTCTTTCCTTTCCAAGTGCAGTGCACTACCCACTGCACTGCACAGCTGTCCTTTTTGTACATAGCCTTTATCAGAATTTGTTTGCTTAACTATGCTGTTCTCCAATATCACAGCAACAGCATGGTTAACTTCTGATGATAAACACCCTGTCTATCAAGTGGCCTGATCAGCCAATCACAACCTTTGACTGGTTCAGGGGAAATCATCTTTTGATTTCCCTGGCTGGCACTGTGATGAGAACCAGCTGGAATCAAAAGGCAAGTACAATTCAATCAGTAAGATGCCTTGAATTACATTCAATCTGACCTAGGAAGGGAGTAGAGAAAGAAAAGAGGGACCAAGACAGAACCTGGGGGAAAACCAGCTTATTGCATTGTAAAGAGGATAATATATCCAGTACAGCAGACAAAGACACAATTAGAAACAGGAAAAAGTGTGGTAGCTTGGATTCCAGCCGAGCTTCAAAAGAGTATCCTCTACTAGGCTTGCTAAACTGTGTCAAAAGGTTTAAGAAAGTTAAGGAGGATGTATCAATGTATCTATGTCCTCATCAGGGGGAGCTAGGTGGCTTAGTGGATAGAGTGCTGGCCCTGGAGTCAGGAGAACCTGAATTCAAATCTCACTTACTAGCTGTGTGACCCTGGGCAAGTCACATAATACCAATTGTCTTAAAACATCCAGGGCCATCTCCAGTCATCCTGACATATATCTTATCACTGGACTCAGAGGGCTCTGGAGGAGAGAGTGAGTAAGGTTGTTAACTTTGCACAGCTCTCCCTTGTTTAAATTCAATTCAGTGCAAGTCATGACATCACCCCGATGTCACGGTCCTCAATAGCAACAACACTCATCAATACAGGCATATTTGGGGGCAGAGTGTGAAGCCTTCTTCACAATTGCTCCTCGTTCTGCCATCTGTGTACTTTGTCTCTGGCTGTCCCTCATGTCTAGAACACACTCCCTTCTCATCTTTGCCTCTTTTAATTCCTCTCTTCCTTCAAAACTCATTTATAACACCTCCTTCTACATGAGACCTTTCCTGATACCCCCAACTCCTGCTGGTCTCCCTAGCTTATATTTAATTATCTCCTTTTTATTGTATATTTATTCTGCAGTTTGGAACAAACTTATTCTGTATATTCCATATAAGTTTTATATGTGTAAGTGCTGTTTTCATTCCCCCTGCCCATAAAAAAGATCAAGGAATTGTTTCTTTGAATTGGTGTTCCCAGAGCCAAGCACAGTACCTGGCACATAATAGGAGCTTTAAAAATACTGACTGAGGGGTAGCTAGGTGGCGAAGTAGATAAAGCACCAGCCCTGGATTCAGGAGGACTTGAGTTCAAATGCAGCCTCAAACACTTGACACTTACTAGCTGTGTGACCCTGGGCAAGTCACTTAACCCTCATTGCCCTGCCCCCCCCCATGTTGAAAATTATCTCTACATGTAACTAGAAAATAAAAATGCTGACTGATTGATCTGGCAAATTATTTTCCCCCCTCCTTTGAGCCTTAGTTTGCTTATCTATTAAATTAGCATTGAACTAGATGATCTCTAAGGTCCTTTGAAGTTCTAAACCCGAAGTTCCCTCCACCCTTGTAGTTTAGCCATACATTCTCATAAAGAGTTCAGTTGATGAGCACCCAGTTTTTCAACTCAGCTACAAAAAAAAAGAGAGACTGTAATGAATACTTTGATATCTAGAGGTTCTTTCTCTCTATCTTTGATTTCTTTATGATATTTGCCTTAGAAGTGGTATGAGGCTGATTGCTCCACCCTTGCTCACTATGACTTGGCCACATCTTTTCATAAAGTGTAATTCCATGTTTGTTCATAAGTCTTCTAAAGTCTTCCTACCTTGTGCCCCGAAGGTTTCATAGAATTCCATCAAGTAAGGTCATGTGATGTTCCCTGGATACTGCCATAGCACCAGGGATGTTCATGTCTTCAGCCTTGTTCTTGTTCCATACCCCGGATCATCTCCCTTTCTGATCCTGTATATCCCTGATGTTACATTTTCTGCCCTTCTTTCCATACAAACCATTATAGGCACAGTAGGAATAGATAGAAATAGAAGGATGAGAAATGGAGAAAGGGTACATTTTCTTAGGGATTAGGAAGCCATTGGCATCCTTTGAGAAATGTGACATAAAAAGTTTGAGAGACATGGTTTCTGGGTAATTATTCATTTTAGCAACCATGCTAGCAATAATTAATAAAAGGGATCAGTGACACTTTTGAATTCCAAGGACCCCTCATGAACCTACTCAATGCTTATATGCCCTTGAAAGAGTGGGTATTCCTGAGGGTGACAATCAGCTCTGGTTAACTATGAGAAGAATGCATATTATAATGAAAGGTGGAGCTATTCTAATAAGGGGTTCAGGATGTGATTCTGATCATTCAGTCTTGGTCAGGGAGACTTATCTATACCCATATCACCCCATCTAGGGTAAGCTAAACAAAGGGATTTATCTACCAGCCCGGCCCAGGCCCAAACCTGTCCAAGTGGAACACAATGGGCTGGAATTCATCATATATTAAATTCTTTTTAAGGTTCTCTAATTGGGTGGGGTAACAACTTCCACACAGAATCTAAAATCATGTAGCAAGGGGACTTTTAGGAATCTCATCCACCAACAATGCCCTTCAGAGATTGAAAAATCGTTAGGCTTCTGAAAAAAAAATCATGGTCCTAATTCAATAATTGGTTATTAATATGAAAGAAATAACCATTTCTCTCAAAAAGAAATTTAATGGGTTGTTTGAAAGAGGACTCAGACTAGAAAGTGAGGGTGATGGTGAGGAAACTGAAACACTGAGTAGAGACAACTTTTTTCTAGAAATTTAGCAATTGTTTGGTAACTAAGGGAGGGTAGAAATTGTACTGTAGATTTAAGGAAAGAGGATCCTTCCTTCCTTCCTTCCTTCCTTCCTTCCTTCCTTCCTTCCTTCCTTCCTTCCTTCCTTCCTTCCTTCCTTCCTTCCTTCCTTCCTTCCTTCCTTCCTTCCTTCCTTCCTTCCTTCCTTCCTTCCTTCCTTCCTTCCTTCCTTCCTTCCTTCCCTCCCTTGCTTATTTGTTTGTTTGTTTATGTTAAAAGTTGAGAAGTCCCAAGCATACTCATGGACAGATGGGAAGGAAGCAGTGGGGAGGAAGAGATTGAGATACATGAGTCACAGAATCTTAGGGTCAAAAGGGGCTTCAAATGACATCTGGTCCAATCCATACTCCAAACTGATAAGTTCTCCTTCAGGATTTGCTTACAGATAACACAACTACCTCTCACTGACCTATTCCACTTTTCCATAGCTGCTATGTTTACAGATTTTACTTGTTTGTTTTTGGTTTGTCATCAACCATAAATTTTCCTTTACTACCTCCACCCATTTTTGCTCTCAGTTCTGCCCTCTAGAGAAAAGAAGCAATCTGATACTTCTTTCACATGATCATCCTTGAAACATTTGAAGATTGGTTTCATAACCTTAACCAACTTCCACATCTCTTTTCCATGCTAAATCACCCTAGTCCCAGCAGCCTATCATTATAATGGAAGGTCTTCAGGTGTTCTTTTCAATGATCATGAGTTGATCATTGCCTTCACTGAAATTTGGTGCCCATAGCCAAGTATAATACTCTCAATCAGCGAGGTCAAACTCAAATAGAAATGGAAAACCACAAATTGATATTATCTATATTTTATTGTATTTAATTTATTCACTAAACATTTCCCAATTACATTTTTTTGTTCAAGCCACTTGACCTCCAAGTCACTTTCCTCATGCATAAAATGGGAATATTGATGTGGGGATCAAATGAGATGATACTCATAAATCACTTTGCAAAGTGCTATACAAATATTAACTCATTATGATCTTTTTCTTATTTGTCAGGCACATAAGAAAACCTTTATAAACAATTTTTATTCATTTACAGAGGTTGTTCATCTATCTGAAAAGCCTTGATCTCACTAGATAACTGTCCCAATTCTTTTATTCATTCATTCATTTGTTTGTTTATTTGTTTATTTATTAATTTTTGGAGAGACAACTGAGATTAAGTGACTTGCCCAAGGTCACGCAGCTAGTAAGTGTCTGAGGTCGGATTTGAACTCAGGTTCTCCTGACTCCAGGGCCAGTGCTCTATCCACTGTGCCACCTAGCTGCCCCTTGTCCCAATTCTTTTAAAACTCATACTTGTATGTCCTTTATAATGCATTATTTGAAAGGGATGCTTATACATGGCATAAACTGAGCCTGTTCCCCTCCCTCCCACCCCCAAACAAAAAGTGTCAGGGAAAGCATGAAAGCTAATTGGAAAGTGATAGTTTAGGAAAGAAAAAGAAAAATTATCTTGTTGATTTTTTTTTTTTAGGAGCAGTTAACAAGTTTAATTTGGTGAAAGCAGAGAGCAGGTAGTGGTGGTGGTTGGAAGGAAGGATGTTGGTAACCCTGACAATGTAGTTAGTTTCTTCAGGGGCAAGAGGATCATTTTCACACTGAGAAAGTTAGAGGATTCTTTGTGGAAAGGGGACTTTTGTTCTCAGCCATTCCACAACATTCAGACTAGCTCTTCATAGTTGATACAACCACTGCTGTCCTTATGCCCTGACACTAACATTACCACTTCTTCCTCACTCATCTTCTCACCTAGAGTGATGAGGATGTGCCATATTTCAGCCCCTATGACTGTGCCATTCCCTTCCTTGTCAAATACCTGAAGCCCCTCTGCATAGTCTTCATATGTGCCCTGGTCCTTAATTCTTTGCTATGGTTTGCAGCATTGGCACAAAGTGTTCAAAGTCCAGCACCTTCACATTCATCTCATCACTCTTGGGATTCCCTAAGACCTTGAGCACCTCAGCATTGGTGGGATTCTGGCCCAGGGCCCAGATCATGTCCCCACACTGGCTGTATAAGATCTTTCCATCCCCCATGAGGTCAAACAGCTGGAAGGCCTCCTTGAACTCAGCAGGTTGATCCTCCATGAAGTCACACACCTTGGCCTTGCAGCTTGGTCTCTGCTGCTGCCTCTGTTGTTGCTTCTGTTGTATGTAATGGCTCTGTCTATCTTGTTGATTTTTAATGACAAGGAAAAAAGTTGATTTATGGGAGATTTTTCAAGACTCTGACCTACCTCTCTTAGAAGTATCTCTTATGCTAACCCTAATTATGGTAATTAGAAACAGCCCACATGCTGCATTTCCTCTTAAGGTTCTATAAAACCCCTTAGTTATTCATAATTAATATCGTGTAGTTTTTAGCACACTTTTTGGATTCCACTTTCCAATTCTCTTGACCTCAGAGGAAATGACTAAGGAACTTAAATCCCCCTCTCTTTCTTCTTAGCTAGGAGTTCATCCAAAGATTGCCCTGGACACTCACTGCCCAAGGATGGATGCCAGAAACTCTTCGATTCTAGTTTCCAAACTAAAGTCACATGACCAGCATTCTGAGAGTTTGTGAATTCACACACACACACACACACACACACACACACACACACAGAAGACAGACACAGAGAGTTCTAGATAGACACAGAGAGACACCTTCATACTGAGACTGAAAGACAGAGACCAAAAAAAAAAAAATAGACTGACAGAAACAGCCATAGAGACAGAGATATATAGAGAGAAATGTAAACTTTCAAAATATTCAAGGTCTTCTGTTAAATGTTTAGCTCAAAACATCAATTTTTATCTTTTTTTTTCTTGTAATACTCCTTCATTGAATACAGTTTGCAAGTCCTCTGCAACTTAGAAAGTGTATGTATGACTCGGAAGTCCTGAGGACAAAAAATATTGATCAACCCTCAGCCAGTCTGATATAGAATCCTTCTGAACTTTCCTAGGTCATCTCTCAGTTGAATAATATTTTATCACTGGATACACACTTGAAGGCTTCTTAGATCTCTGACACTCTCTAGCTGTGTAGCTAGCATGGGCAAGTTACTATCTTGACATCCTAGAGCCTCAATTTTCTTTTCTGTAAAATGTGTTAGAACTATAATCATATATTCCTGAGAACTATGAGAATTTATAATCCAATGCCTTGTAGGATCTAGGGCTATCTTCCTTTTCTAATAGAGCATTCCAAAAGTACAATGGGATGTCTCAAGGAGGAGTGACAGCCTTGTCATCAGAAGTCTTCGAGAATAGAAAACAGCAGCTGTGGAAGGAACTAATAATCTTTGCAAGCCCACAGTTTCCAATCCATCAAGTATTTATTAAATGACTACTATATGACAGATGCTATGCTAGACTCTGGAGATACAAAAAGTGAAACAATCTCTACCCTCAAGGAGCTTGTCTATGGTGAGACAAATGTGTGTGTAGATAGATAGATAAATACATACATACATACATACATACAACCATAGATAGACTAGATAGCTAGATATAGATACATACAGATTGATATAGATATGTATGTATGTATATGTATACACATACATATATATGCATAGTATTATACATGTACATGCATTTGTTTGTACATGCAGCATATAAATTATAATAAATATACAAAACAAATACAGGTTTTATAATTCAAATTTTATAATTATACAATCCCATGATTCCATGCCATATAAACTTCTGCTAGCAAGTAAGGTCCTAGTAAGAAGAGATTTTTTTTCATTCACTGCATTTGTATCTCTAACACCTAGTACAGTGCCCAACACATAGAAGGTTGTGTTCACAAATAGTTGTGTTACCAAATATGAAGTATCAACTGCATAGCAGGTTGTGTTACAAAATATTTATTGATTGTATACTGAGAAAAAAAATCCATATTCTCTTCTGGATAACAAGGATGAAAGGGTTAATAGAAGAAAAATAAGCAACAGTTTGGGTGCAGGACCCAGATTTATTAAAAATAAATGAGCCAATCTTTTAAAGTAAAACCACAATGAAAGCTCTATTACAAAGTAATGCAGGAAATTCTCAGATTATTCAGAATAACAATCTCCTAGCAACAACACAAACTAATCCTCAACAGAGATTAAAAAAAGAAAGAAAATAAATTGTTTCTCGATACTTTGTAGCAGCTGAATCCAAGTTTGTCAGTGGGGACAGAAGAGAGATATAAACTGTGTAGGCACTTATCGTAGGTGAGAATATAGCGGGAAAGAGAGCACAGAATTTTTACTTTCTTCTCTCCTATCTTTCCTCAGTTGGTGGTTTGAGTGACAGGTATGGAGTGAGGAAATGAGATTGTCTTGATTCTTCATTTTGTTTTTTACTTCTCTATCTATCTATATCTACTTATGTACTTATTTATTTTTTTATTTATATTTTAATTTTTTTTGATTCCTCATTCTTGACCACTCTCTTTGTATCTGTCATTGTTTCTCTCAGTCTCTGTCTCTGTCTCAGTCTGTCTCTCTCTGTCTCTGTCTCTGTCTTTTTCTCTCCTCTCTGTCTTTCCCCATGCTCTCTGATTCAAGCATGTCTTCAACCCATAACAGATACTTCCCATGTGACACTGAGCAAATCACTTAACCTTGCTATGATCTTGGGAACACTGAGTATTGTAGGGAAAGTGCCACCCTGCATGGTTCCAGAGAATAGTGTTCTCATCTGGTAATTCCCCACACCAATGAAATCACAGGTCCAGTTCATTCACCTCCCTTATCTTTGCTCATTTATTAATTATATTCAGTCCCCCACCCCCCACAATGGCAATGAGGGTTAAGTGACTTGCCAAAGGTCACCCAGCTAGTAAGCATCAAGTGTCTGAGGCTGGATTTGTACTCAGGTCCTCCTGAATCCAGGGCTGGTGCTTTATCTACTACACCACCTAGCTGCCCCCCTACCTTTGTTAATTTGAATGCTTTTACTGTTAAATATTATTATGTATCTGAGGCAGGATGTAAGGTAGACCCACCAAAAGGCTGTTTCAATAATCAATGCTTGTGTTGATGAGGATCTTCACCAGGGTGGTGACAATGTCAGAGTGGAGGAAGTGTTACAAAGGTGAAATAGGGCTGGCTTTAGCAACAGCTTAGATATGAGGGGTAAGACATAATGAGGAAACCAAGATTACTCATAGGTTGCAAGCCTGAGGGACAGGAAGGATGGCGTTGCCCTCTGCAATAATTGGGAAGGCAGAAGGGAGAGAGTTTAGGGAAAAAGATAATGTGTTCTCCTTTGAACATACTGAAATTAAGATGTCTACTGGACATCTAGGTCATGACATCTGAAAGACAGTTGGGGATGAGATAATGGAGGTCAGCAAAAAAAGTGGAATATAGAGAGTAGATCTGAGAATCATCATTATAGAGATGATAGTTAAATCCATTGGAGCTGATGAAATTACCCAGTGAAGTAGTACAGGAGAGTAGAAAATGCAGAACAGAACCTTGAGAGATGCTTAAAATCTAGCAAAGGAGAAAGGGAAGGAGTGCATATGTGCTTTGGAAACCTTCAATCATGATTTACATGAGCATTGTCCATTCTCTAAGTCTCATGTCCTTAAAATTATTAGGTGATGGCCACAGTTTGTTGCAGACCTAATAACCAGTGAGGTTACTCTGGAGCATGTTGGTCTCTCCATCTCTCTTTCGACTCAACTCTCTTGGCACTCATTGATTAGACCACACACTTTAGAAGTAAATTATAGATTGCCCCGTGTTACTTGTTACATTTAATGTTTACACGTCTGGCTGCCATAGCTGGAACAAAGAATTATAGGTTGTCAAGCTAGAAGGGACCGTGGAGGTCATCTGCCCTGATTCCTCATTTTGGAGTTTTAAAAACTGAGGGGAACAGTAATTAAACTAGTCCACTATGAAGGCAAAGGAACTGTCTTATAATTCTTTTTAGAACTTAATTTTGCTTTCGTTTAATTTGTGAAAATGCACCTTCTTTCCCTCCCACTTCTTATCCTGTTCTCCACTGAAAAGACATAAAACCAAAAACTTTTTAATAAATAAGCATTGTAAAGTAAACTAAATTCCAACATTGGCCATATCCAAACACATACATATATGTGTATACATCCATATATATAAAGTAATAACACACATGCTTGGATATGACATATATATGTGTCTATGCATGTATGCATATACATATGTATCTACCAGTCTTTACTGTAGGTCCCTGAACTCTCTATGAGGAGGTGAGTAGCACGTTTCATTATTAGTCCTCATGAGTTGTGCATTATATTGATGAGTTTTCTTTTTTCTTTTTTTAAGGGCATATATATATATATATACATACATATATATGTATGTGTGTATAGATATATATTATTATCTATACACACACATTAAGTTATAAAAGAAGAATCAGAACAAAAGAGAAAGACCACAAGATATATATAGATATATATAGATATATAGATATATAATTTTTTTAGGTCATATAGATAGGTAGATACACATACATTAATCATGTTATGAAAGAAGAATCAGAACAAAATAGAAAAACCACAAGAAAGAAAGAAAAAAAAACAACGAAATTACTATGTTTTGATCTGCATTCCGGTTCCCTAGTTCTTTTTCTGGATATGGATAGTATTTTTCATCATGAGTCTTTTGGCATTATTTTGGATCATTGTATTGCTGAGGAAAGGTAAGTCCATCAAAGTTGACCACTGCATTATGTTGCTGTTACTGTGTACAATGTTCTCTTGGTTCTGCTCACTTCACTCAGCATCATTTCATGTAAGTCTTTCCATGTTTTGTTTTGTTTTGTCTTTTTCTGAAATTTTCCTGCTCATCAATTTTTTGTTTTTATTTTTTTCTGCTCATCATTTCTTACAGCACAATAGTATTCCATTACATTCATATATCACAATTTGTTTAGCCATGTTTCAATTGATAGGCAACCTCTCAATTTTCAATTCTTTGCCACCACAAAAGGAGTAGTTATAAATATTGTACATGTGGGTCCCTTCTCCCTTTTGTAATGATCTTTTGGGGATATAGACCTAGTAGTGATATTGCTGGGTCAAAAGGTATGCACAGTTTTATAGCCCTTTGGGCATAGTTCCAAATTGCTCTCCAGAATGGTTGCATCAGTTCACAGCTCTGTCAATTGTGTTTCAATTTTCCCACATCTTCTCTAATATTTAGCCGATGAGTTTTATAAAGGACATTAGGTGATGAAAGGTAAAGTTTTGCTCAGCACTAGATCTCTAGGCTTGATGAGATCAGCTTCTTTCAATCTCTTCTCTTTCCCTCACCCGAATGAAATCAGAAAATTTTATCCTTTCTTTCCTTTTAAATCCCTTTTTGAGATCCACTTTCCTTAAAGTTTGTTTTTTTTAAAATTAATCCTTCCCTTTATATGCCCTTTTATCCCCGCTTTATCCCTTCCCTTTTCCCCTATTGAGCAAATGTATATTTCTGTAGACAATTGTGTGTACATTCTTCCCTCCTTTGACCTATACAAGTGAAAATGAGGTTCAAGTATTGTTAACTCCCTCCATCTATTTCTCTTGTGATATTTAAAATCTAAATGTGGGTCCTAACCTCCCCCCACCCAGTTTTTTTTTGGGGGGGGGGCGGGGAACTGGCGAAGATTTACTGATGAATTCAGCAAGAGTTTTAGGCTTTTAAGGATATATTAAAGAGTAAAGACAAAACATGGGATCCCATAATGCCAGAAAAGTCTGTCTACTTTCTATCTACTTTCCTCTCTTTTTCTCTATCTGCCTTTTCTCTGTCTCCCACCATGTGCCTGTTCCTGAATGAAAAGAGGAAGATCCAGTGAACCAGCCTCAGCTTCCTACTTCCTGTCTCCCTCCCCAAAAGGGGAGGTCCTTCAAGCTGATTGGCTGAGAGTGGTCTCTTGTTGATCTATAGCCTCTGAGAATAACAACCCACTCAGGGCCAGCCAGGCATGGTCTTGATTTGATCAACTTTATTAGGTTCTCAGTCAGTTTCTCAGTCTCACTCAATTCAATCAATTCCAAATCAATCTTCAGGTGGGGCCCCTGGGCATCTGCCAAATACCATTACTTTATCACATTTTTTATGTGGATATTCTTCTACTTGGCGCCAAAATTATGTGAGCTAATTCCCCAACTTAATTTCCTTTTTCTTTTAAAATTTTCCCTTCCCTTTCTTCTTTTAAAATCCTCACTCCCAGGCTCTATATCTTATTTGATTTCTTCTATAAGCACTAATGATGATAGAGTTCTGAGGGAACACATGTATCATCTCCATATATATTAAAATGTGGACAGTTCATTTGTGTGTAGTCCTTTATGGTTGCTCCATTAAATTTTCATTTTTATATTTATCTTGATGTCTGTGTTTGACTTGGTATCAGGCCTGAGCATCATAACTGTAGCCTTACCTCTGATTAGAACTCCAGTAGACTAATGCTGGAATCAGTTCCCATCAGCTGCCTGGAAAGCTCTGCAGTTGCAGAGTAACAGAACTATGAGCATTTTTTTTTCTTTTTTGGTCTGAGTTTCATGCCCTGTTTATTCCATTGCAGACTTTAATTTGGGCAACAACTTAGATCTGAGATCCTGCCCCACCACTGAAGTCAGTCCCACAGCTTATGATTACTTCTGTACTTACTCCTTGCTCAGCACACAGTCTAGATCCTTCTACCACTCCTTTTCCTGGATAACTACTCCTATGGACATGTCCTTTTCAGACAGGATTCATGACCCAGCAATATCTTGGCTGATCTCACCTTATGATTCTTTGTACTGTAATACTTTTAAATGATGTTTCTCACACAGTGATATGAAACTAGAACGTGGAAGAGACTAGTAGACTAGACACCAGCACTTTCAGTAATATCTGACTCTTCAAGAGCCCATTTGGGGTTTTCTTGGCAGAGATATTGGAGCATTTTGCCATTTCCTTCTTCAGCTCATTTTACAGATGAAGAAACTGAGGCAAATAAGGTTAAGTGATTTGCTCAGGATCACACAGCTAGCATCTGATGCCAGATTTGAACTCATGAAGATGAATCTTCCTGACTCCAGGTATGATATTCTCTCCTCTTTGTCACCTAGATAATAGACACATATTGAATACCAGACTTAGTGAGTTTACCCTTAGTACTTCAATGGATTAATAACATTTTAAATGTGCATATACCTTCCAATGGTGCAGATCACAACCCACCCACAGCTTGCCATCAAATGAGGCTTTTGTTCATATTCTCCCATAAATCCTCCGTATCACAACAATCTGCAAGATCCAAGTGCAAATCCAGTCTCAGGCATTTACTAGCACATGATCATGGCCAAGTAACCTCTATTTCCCCAGTTTGTAAAATGATGAAAATAATAGCACCTTCTTCCCAGGGATGTTAGGAGAATAAAAATTTTAAAGTACTTTGCAAACCTTAAAGTATTCTTTCTATAAATGCTAACTAGCTAGTGAGCTAGGTAGGTAATAATAGCAGTAATGATGCTGGTGGTGATAGAATCGATATTGAAAAGGGTGTGTCTATCTATTGCTCTCTATTTCCACTTACCACCCCCAATAATTTTCAAAACCAAATAGGTGTAGACCCTCCCATTAGAACATATTGAGGGTAGAGCATATCTTTTCATTGATATGTTTCCCTAATGCTTAGTACCAAGCATAAAGGGCAGCTAGGAAACACAGTGGATAGAGCACTGGCCCTAAAGTCAAGACTTGAGTTCAAATCTCACCTCAGACATTTACTAGTTGTGTGATCCTAGGCAAGTCACTTAAGCCTAATTGCCTTAAACATCCAAGGCCAGGGGCGGCTAGGTGGCGCAGTGGATAAAGCACCGGCCTTGGATTCAGGAGTACCTGAGTTCAAATCCAGCCTCAGACACTTGACACTTACTAGCTGTGTGACCCTGGGCAAGTCACTTAACCCTTATTGCCCCACTAAAAACAAAACAAAACAAAACAAAACAAAAAAACATCCAAGGCCATATCCAGTCATCGTGATATGTATCTTGCCACTGTACCCAGATGGCTTTGAAGGACAGAGTGAGGTTGGTGACCTTGCACATCCCACCTTCATGAAATCATGGTCCTTTTCAAGGTTGATTCAAGATTCCTCCTTCCTTCCTTCCTTCCTTCCTTCCTTCCTTCACTCAATCAATCAATGAACATTCATTAAGTTCTACTACGTGCTAATCACAAAAGAGAGCCTGACCATCTTCCATTTTAACCATAAATATGTATTTGTGTCTATTGTTTTTATGTGATTACTTAGGTTACAAAACAAAGAGATGAAAGGTTGAGAGAATAAGGTAATCATCAGTGGCAGAAAAACAAGACAGTCTATTTTGGTTATATACAGCCCAGATAAATGCAGGAACTATAATGGCAAAGAGATATAAAGATGTAATTGGAGTGAAGCATGGATGGAAAAGGATGGAGACCACTCATGTAGTGAGAATGAGTATAACTAGTGGATGCCCCATGTGTCCCATTAGTATCCATGAAGTAATAATAATAATAATAATAATAATAATAATGAAAGATAGCATTTAAATAACACTTTAAGATTTATGAAATACTTTTCAAATATTATCTCATTTGATCCTTACAATAACTCTAGGAGATAGGTGTAATTATTATCCCCATTTTATAGTTGAGGAAACTGAGACAGACAGTTTAAGTGACTTGCCCAGAGACATACCACTAGTAGATATCTAACTTTGGATTTGAAGTTAGGTTTCCCTGATTACAGGACCAGTGTTCTATCCACTCTACCACCTAGGTATGGGTAAAGAAAGAAAGCATTCCACGTATAGGGTCAGCCTGTGCAAAGGCAAGGAGATGGAATGACTATGCAGAGACATGTTCAGTTGGTTGTTGATAAGATTAGATTGCAGGAGAATATAAGTTCCTTGAAGAAGAAATTGTTTGGCTTATCTTTGAAATCCCAGGATCTAGCACAGTCTCTTATATATGATGGAACACTTTGGAGAAAATTATTTGGCTTTGCAGGAATCATTCAGCTTCTTCACCTGTAAAATGAGAGAGTTGGCCTCTGAGGTCCCCTACAGTTCTAGATCTAGGATCCTGTCATGTTCAGTGTTTGTTGGTTTATATTGCATTCATAAGAAAAGGGCACTTTGATCACATTTCCACAATGCATGCTTAGGTCCCAGCTCAGCCTGGATTGATAGCATGCTCTCATCTGCAGCATTAATAGCCACTGAACTGTAACACTTTGCAGTCATTCATCAAGCCTGGCAGTTGGGCTTTGATAGTGATTAAATAACCAATCCCCCTGGAGAAGAAGAGAGATGTACTTGTACCTTTGCCTTAGTCTTCATCTTCTCTCTAAACACAAGGGCAACTGTACGTCTGACTCAGCAGAGGATGCAAATGTATGTCATTCCTTGGCCAACGAATACATCATAAATTGATGAAAGGAACATTTGGATATGATGGAACAGCAGAGGCCAGGTTTCTTTCCAGCAGAGAGGAGTCCAATGACATTCAAAACCTATATTTAAGTAGGAAATTTGTGTGGAAAGGGATTGACTGCATTATTTGACAGTGGTCTGTTGAGAAAACTTTGGTCTGTAAACAATAGCTACCAGGATTTTATTGGGTGGTAGATAAAAGCAAGAAACTCAAAGGAGGAAAGATTACTGAGTGATGGAAGTAGAAAGATAACCGGGAAGTGGCAATTAGGAGCAAAGAGTATTCCAACCTTCCTTCCTTATACTAGGAGCCGAGGAATAAGTGAAGGTGTATAGTACTGGAGAGGGTGGCCAGAGAGGTTGTATTATCAAGGGGATCTAGGTTTCAGTAATGGATAGTAAATAGAAGGAATGGGAGAGGAAAAGATTTGGGGTGAAGGCAAGTGTTACTTATGGAACAGGTAATACAGAGGACATGGTGAAATGGGAGGGTAAATGTTTGGTGAAAAGTTGGGATGGGACAGCAGTGGAGGGTGCATTATACTATAAAAAGTATTGTGAAGGAGGAAATAAGATTATAAAATTCCATACTCTACATTGGCATTGAGGCAGAATGGCTGACAGTACACATGTACATCCTTGGGGAGTAGAGCTATGATAGATCTTTGGGGTAAAATCTCCACATAAGCCATCAAAACAGTGTTCTGAATTCATACTCCTCTAGCTCTTTCCCTTCCTAGGTGAACTAGTAGGACCTTGGTACTCTAATGGTTTTATTCCTTTTTCAATAAATAGAATTTTTAGGGTACCAGAAGTTCTAGTGTCTCAGTGTTGGTTCTGGTCTAGTTTAAGGATTTTAGGTCCCTCATCCATAAGAAAGAAAGGTTGTACTAAATTATCCCCAAGGTTCTTGCCAACTACATTCATTATTTTTTTTTAGTGAGGCAATTGGGGTTAAGTGACTTACCCAGGGTCACACAGCTAGTAAGTGTTAAGTGTCTGAGGCCTGATTTGAACTCAGGTACTCCTGACTCCAGGGCTGGTGCTCTATCCACTGCGCCACCTGGCTGCCCCCATTATTCTTTCATAGTAAGATTAATATGTCTAAAAATTCCTGAACTATGGCAACCCACCTCTTAAAGTAAGGTAACAGCTTCATAGAATCATAACTCTAGATCTAGAAGAGAGATCAAAGACCATTTAATCCAACCCTATCATTTTTACAGATGAGGAAAGTGAGGCACAGAGAGTTGAAATGATTTGCCAGTTATACAGGTAGTTAAGTGGAAGAAACAGGATTTGGAGGCAAGTTTGAGATTTGAACCCCCCACACTCAATGCATTACTTTTACAAGTAGGACAAAGAGTCTGACACCCCTCAAAACCCTCATACTCTATATGCTTGTTTTCAGAAGTTACCTGCTGTCCAGTTTACTCCATCTCACTGTGTGCTGGTTGCCAGTCACCTATCCTGAACCCTGTAGAGTCAGCAGTAACTTTCTGGGCCTAGTAACAGACACAATCAGTGATTCAATACCTCAGTAGGTTGTCCAATGGAAGTTCCAAGGTCAAGTGCTATTTTCTCTAGATTAACTAGTGCCATGCTATCTGCCCCTTCTCAGTGGCCTCATGAAGCTTTCATAAGCTGATGACCCTTTCTTAGTATGCCCCCTTCTTACTAACATTGAAAATATCTTAGGTTTCTTCCTTTACGTTGAAGGGCCTGAACAATTCACCTCCAACTCTCCTTCACCTTTGCCTAGAGATAGCAGGACAATGAAAGAGAAATCAGCAACCACTTGTGATCTGCAGAGGTTTGACACAACCAAGTGTTACACTAAAAATCAGATTAGCTTTCATTCTGACTGTCATGTTATTTTTTTTTTAAGAAATGTATCGATCTCTCAATCTAAACTAAAAACTCTTGGACTTTTCTCATAAAAAAATGTTGCCTAACCATACTACTCATTCCCTATATGTGTGTGCACACATATACATATGTATACATGCATATATGTATATGTGTGCAAAAATGCATAATACATATATTTGTATACATCAAATATAAATGAATAACTTTATATTTATCCAGATTAAAATTCATCTTATTATATTCCATTCACTAGCCCAGACCGTAAAGATCTTATTGAATCCTGTCTCCCTCATCTACGGTATTAGTTGTCCTTCCCAGCTTCATGCCATCAGCAGATTTGATAAGCATGACAATTTTGCCTTCATCCAAGTCACTGATAAAAATGTCAAACCAAGCAAGTCTCTGTATAAAGTAATACCGTGTCCTATATCCACCATTATAGCATAGATAACTAATAATATTTGCAGAATTAAAATGCAATGTGTTAATCCTATAACAAAGACTGCTTATTTTTTTAAGAACCTTTGAATGCATTTATTTTTGAGCCTCTCTGCTACATATAGGGACTCTGAATTCTTCCTTTCCCTCAGGGCAGAGTGATCAATTCTATATTTAAAAATAAAGTAGTGAGGGGCAGCTAGATGGTGCAGTGGATAGAGCACCAGCCCTGGATTCAGGAGGATCTGAGTTCAAATCTGGACTCAGACACTTGGCACTTACTAGCTGTGTGACCTTGGGCAAGTCACTTAACTCTCATTGCCCTGCAAAAATAAAAATTTTAAAAAAATTAAAAATGGAGAAGTGACCTGAATAAAATAAGAAATCCAATAGGGATAAATGTAAAGTATTACAATTGAGCACAAAAAAATCAACCTCAAATTCAGAAAATGGTAAGAGAGCAGTTCAAAAGATATCTCAGCGTTTGAGTCAGAAATGTGATTGTTTTTGTTCTTGTTTTGTTTTTTGTTTTGTTTTGTTTTTTTGCAGGGCAATGAGGGTTAAGTGACTTGCCTGGGGTCACACAGCTAGTAAGTATCAAATGTCTGAGGCCGGATTTGAACTCAGGTCCTCCTGAATCCAGGGCTGGTGCTTTACCAACTGTGCCACCTAGCTGCCCCCTAGAAATGTGATTGTTGCTATTGTTCAGTTGTTTTGCAATTGCCTCTGACTCTTTGTGACCCCATTTGGGGTTTTCATGTCAAGGATACTGGAATGGTTTGCCATTTGCTTCTCCAGTTCAGTTTACAGATGAAAAAACTGAGGCAAACAGGGTGACGTGACTTGTCCAAGGTCACACAGCTAGTGTGTCAGGCTGGATTTTACCTCAGGAAGATGTGCCCAGGATGGACATTCAATCTACTGTGCCACCTAGCTGCCCCCACCCCCAGGAGTGTGGTATGGCAGACAACAAAGCTAATACTATGTGGGCCTGCACTAAATTGGGCAAAGCTTCCAAAAATAAGGAAATGCTATTCCCAGTGCACTCTGCCCTCATTCAAACTCATCTGGAATATTGTTTATTTCTGGGCAACCATGGCTTAAGAAAAATATTGATGAGCTGCAGAGTGTCCAGAAGAGGGTCTTGACTCCACATTATATGAGAATAAGATGAAGGAACTAGGTATATTTACTCTGGAGGAACGAAGGCTAAGACTGGTTGGAGGAGGGATGGAGGTTGCTATCTTCAAGTATTTGAAAGACTGTCACATGGAGGATAGCTACTAATAGCTAATATTTATATAGTGATTACTATGTGCCAGGTACTATGCCAGAGGCTTTACAATTTTTATCTCACTTGACCCTCACAATAATCATAGGAGGTAGGTGCTATTATTACTCCTATTTTACAGATGAGAAAAGAGATAAACAGAAGTTAAGGGACTTGTCTAGGGTCACACAGGTATTAAATGTTTGGTATCACATTTGAATTCAGGTCTTCTTGACTCTAGGTCCAACATCAACCTGTGTGAATGGATGAATTAAATTTGTTCTGCTTCATCCCAGAAACATGGATCGTGTGAAACATTTAAAAAATGGGCAAGACAATTTTGTAGTCTAGAAAAAAAAATATATTGATTAGCAATTAGATCTATTCTAAATGGCAACTCCTACTGAATTCTCTTAACCTTATAATTTGAAAAGAACCCAGATCTATGAGACTATAATAGGGTACCTCAAATAATCTTGGATTTCCACTCCTTAGAATTCTCCAAGCAGAGACTGCATGATTATCCGTGATGTATGTTTAGAGCAGGGATTCCTTACATAGATGGATTGGACACTGAGGTGACTTCCAACTCTCAAAGTCTGTGATTCTATGATTCTAGGGCCTTATAACACTCTCTCCAGATCTCTTTTTGGCTCTTCTTACACCTTCCTTGCACCTACATTATCTATGCATGTTTTTCCTCTCAACCCCTCACTATCAGATTATAAACTCCTTGAAAACAGGGTTAGTGAGGAAGAAGTATAGCCAATCTGACCCTGCCATGACACCTCCTAATCTAGAAGAAGAAAAGATCTAAAAAAAGATCTAGAAACTTCAGCAGAGGTAGCTAGGTGGCGAAGTGGATAAAGCACAGGCTCAGTATTTCAGGAGGACCTGAGTTCAAATATGGCCTCAGACACTTGATACTTACTAGCTGTGTGACCCTGGGCAAGTCACTTAATCCTCATTGCCCTGCAAAAAACAAACAAACAAACAATAAAAAAAACCACCAGAGTGAATCCTGATTGGGAAATCCAAAAACAAATACCCTAGGGGCAGCTAGGGCAGTAGATAAAGCACCAGCCCTGGATTCAGGAGTACCTGAGTTCAAATCCAGCCTCAGACACTGTACATTTACTAGCTGTGTGACCCTGGGCAAGTCACTTAACACCCATTGCCCTGCAAAAAACCAAAACAAAACAAAACAAAAAAACTAAATACCCTTAAATATATTTTTTCTAGACAAGATCAGTACAGGATGATAAAGGTCTGTGGACACTGGAGATAGAGGTCTACCTAGGAAGAGTCCTATGCAATAGTATAGCACAGGAAGACGTTGTCTACCAGGACTAGAAGTTACAAATCCATCAAATATGGGTACAATATTGTGCAGGATGTAGGAAGAGATGCCAATTGGCAAGTATTATTAACTACCGAGTTATAGGACACATCTAATGCTGACAATGAAGGGGATTTGTGCTTAGGAGTGGTCTTCCAGGGCAAGAAGCAGTCACAAGCCCTCAGCTATGTACAAAGCAAGGAGCAAGTTCAGAAGCAAGCAGCAGATGTATGGTTCTGGTCCCAGGAGCTGAGCAAGTTCTCCATTCCAGCTGCTAATCCAGTGTCAATCCTACAGTAGAATAACTGAGGCAGGAATCATAGAGCAAAGGTGAGCCTGCATTTCTGTCACTCTGAACTTGCAGTGTTTTCTAGCTGTCTCGGACCCAAACATAGGTAAGGAATTTCTAGAACTCAGAGAGGAGGGCAAAAACTAGACATTTACCTTGATAAAAACCTTTAAGGAAGCACTCAAAGCTTGCAGATCTCCAACCCGAGATGTCCCTTAGATCCTAGAAAAATCTAACGCTCAAAACTCAAAAAGAAACAGTAGGAAGACCAACCTAGACATTTCCTCTGAAACTGGGCGGAGCCCAGCCCCTGTATACACTGTTCTACTGATTTTGCTCACTTCAATTCTTCCAAGTCTTTCCAGGTTTCTTTGAAAACTCCATATACATGTAATGAAGTGGGTAGAACCAAGAAAATTATGACATGAATATGTATGTATATACAAATATGTATGTAAACATGTTCTCAAAATATCCAGAACATACATATATATATATATGTCTATATCCATGTCTGTCTATATGTATACATAGATAAATGTGTATACATACATACATACATATACACATACAGATATATATTCCCAGAAAACACATATACAGAGAAATATCTACATATTTATATATAGATATCTACCTAAATATCTAAACAAGATATAGAGATTATAGCAATAGAGAATGATACAGAGACAGAGACAGAGATAGTGATAGAGATAGAGATAGAGACAGAGATAGAGACAGAGAAAGAGACAGAGGTAGAGATAGAGATAGAGATAGAGATAGAGATAGAGATAGAGATAGAGATAGAGATAGAGATAGAGATAGAGATAGAGATAGAGATAGAGATAGAGATAGAGATAGAGATGGAGATGGAGCTTTCCAAGAGAAATACATCAGCTTGGTGATGGAGTGGATAGAACACCGGGCCTGGGGTCAGAAAGAGCTGAATTCAAATCTAGCCTCAGACACTTACTAGTTGTGTGACCCTAGGCAAGCCACTTAACCCTTTTTACCTCAGTTTCCTCATCTGTAAAATGAGCTGGAGAAGGAAATGGGAAACCACTCCAGGATCTCTGCCAAGAAAAACCCCCAAAGAGGGGGACAGCTAGGTGGCGCAATGGATAAGGTACTAGCCTTGGATTCAGGAGGACCTGAGTTCAAACCCAGCCTTAGACACTTACTAGCTGTGTGACCCTGGGCAAGTCACTTAAACCCCATTGCCCTGCAAAAAAAAAAAAAGAAAGAAAAGAAACCCCCCCAAAGAGTCATGAAGGTAGGACATGACTGAAATGACTGAATGAAAATAATGTGCATGAGGAAATGTGACTTCTGCATGATTCTGGGGGGTATGCTACTTGATTCAATTTAACACGTCTATTAGAATGTATGCGCTATTTGATATAATTTGAGCATCTATAATGTACTGGGCACTATGCTGGTTGTTAAGATACAAAAGCATAAATTAATCATCCTCTGCCCTCAATCAGTATACACTTTGAATAAAGTATATGCATAAATGGGTTTTTAAAAATAATTATGGACTTCCTCTTAAATATTCAACGTATGTATATTCCTCTTCTGAACTGGAAAAAAATGAATCATATCTTAACTCAATGATAAAGATGTTTCTTATTTGGAGTAATGTGATCTGCTTAGCATCTCCTCACTCTCCTTACCACTTTCCAATTGGACTCACATGTCACAGTAAGATCTTCATGTTAATCTCCATTACACAAGAACCCAATTTGAAATTCAGGGCAAAGAGCATATGAAAATCGCCACCACAACAGAAACCAACATGAGGTCAGGAATTTAAAAAAATCGGTTCTGTGGAATATTGAAATGTCTCATTATGGGTAATTTCAAATCAGGCCATAATATGATTGACATTCAATTATCTTTTCTGTTTTGAAGGGCCAAGTGGCTTCCAGAACATGAAGTTCAAATGTAAGGATTAGTAAAATAAAGTGTCCAGGCTGGTTGACATCTTTTAGCAATTCTTGACTGTCCTGATGCTTTCAGCCAATTCTGAGAGCCCTTGGGTTAGATACGGTAAATGTTGTTTATGTCCTGGTTCCACGGGCAATCTAAGACGCTTACTCTCATGTTCAATCATGGACTGGAGAAATCAATCCATGCTGCTATTTCTGTCATCCTCTGCCTTTCCTCACAATCTATGAGTTCTCTTCTTACAACCTGACTTTGGAAAGAAATAAAGTTTTCTTTTTAGAAAAAAACGACTGAGCCAAGATGGCAGATTAGAGGTAACCCAACTGAACTCTTCTCAACATTCCTTTCCAAACAACTTTAAAATAATCCCTCAGATCAAATTTTGGAGAGTCAGAGCTAACAAAATGTCAGGGTGAGATATTTTTCTTGCTTAAGAAAAGTTAGAGGCTTGAAAGGAGAACTTTGTGATACCGGGTTGAAGGCCTGTCCAGAGTCCACACATGCAGAGACAAACAGTGGCCTCAACATCGACAAAAGCTTCAGGATTTCTCAGCCCACAGATGGTAAGGGGGGGGGCAATGTCGGATAAATGGTCAGAAATAGATTACAGAGGGTTATTTTCTGACACTAGGTATGGCTGGCACTGATTGGAAACTCTCCCATATGCAGTTCTAGGTCACAGTTCTAGGGCAGAGAGGAGCACTGAGGGGTCAGTGACAAGGGAGGAGGGGTCCTTGTTTTAGTTCCAAGACAAAGAAAATACTAACACTTGTGACTGCAGGGAAGCAAGGGCCCTTCCTGGATTAAGATCAGAGTGTAGGCCAAGAGAGCATTGACCATAGCTCTCCCAGGATCACACCACCTTGGAAGCCCCCAAAACTTGCAGACCTCCAGAACTAACTCTGAAACAGTAGCACAAAATAGCCTGAAGCTTTGGATAGTGCTTCCCGACCTGCAGGTGAGCAGAACCTAACTTTAACATAAAATTCAAAATCAAAAAATAGGCTAGAAAAATGAACAAAGAACAACAACAAAGAATTTAACCATAAAAAGCTACTGGAATGGTCAGGAACACTAAGGCAAACTCAGAAGAAGTCAACAATAGAAAAACAGCTACAAATGAAACCTCAATTGGACCCTAAAACAATGAGAATTCCTGGAAGAGTTATAGAAAGAGATAAGAAGAGTAAAGGAAAAATTCAGAAAAGGAGTAGAAGTGATGGAAAAAATATGGAAAGAATATTAACAGTTTGGTAAAGAGGCACAAAAATAATGAAATAAACAAGACCTTAAAAATAGAATTGCCCTAATGGTAAAAGAGGAACATTCACTGAAGAGAACTCCTAACAAAACAGAATTAGCTAAGTGGAAAAAAGGTACAAAAGCTCACTAAAGAAAGTAATTCCTTAAAAATTAGAATTGGGCAAGTAGAAGCTGATTACTCCATGAGACAAAAAGAAACAATAAAATAATGTGAAAAGAATGAAAAAAAATAGAAGAAAACTGTGGGATGTCTCATTGGAAAAATAACTGAACTAGAAAATAGATCAAGGAGAGATAATTTAAAAATTATTGGACTATCTGAAATCCATGATCAAAAAATGAAGCTTGACATAATATTTCAAGAAATTCACAACAAACTGCCCTGACACCTTAGATCCAGAGGCTAAAATACAAATTGGAAAAAAAAATTCACCAATGACATCCTGAAAGAGATCCACAAAGGAAAACTACCAGGAATATCATAGCCAAATTCCAAAGTACCTAGGTCAAAGAGAAAATATGTCAATCAGTCAGAAAGAAATAATTCAAATATAATGGAACCACAGACAAGCTCCCACAAGATTTAGTGGCTTCCAAGTTAAAGAAGCAGAAAGCCTGGAATGTCATATTCCAGTAGGCAAAGGAGCTAGGATTACAACCAAGAATAACCTACCCAACAAAACTGAGTATGATCTTTCAAGAGAAAAAATGGATATTTGATAAAATAGAGGACTTCTAAGACTTTCTGATAAAAATACAGCTGAATAAAAAAAAATTACATTCAAACCCAAGAAACAAGAGAACCATAAAAAGCCAAACAAAAGAATAATCATAAATGTTTCTATAAAGTTAAATTATTTATATTCCTATATGGGAAGATGATATGTGTGACTACTAAGAACTTTATCATTATTAATACAGTTAAAAGAAGTTTACATAGGCAGATGACACAGATATGAGTTGATCATTTTGGATTGATTTCCAAAAAATGGAAGGAGTGAGAAAGAGGATTACATTTGGAAGAGGGGGAAGGGAGAGGTGGAATGGGGACATTTTTTCCCTCATATTATAGGTACACTCAAGAAAGAGCTTTTAGAGTGGAGGGAAAATGGGAGGGGGTGAAGGACAATACTCAAATTTCACTCTCATCAGAACTGGTTCAATACACTCAGTTGCATATACAAAAGTATTAGGGTACTTGGGTATTCAAGAAAGAATAGCAAATATGCAGTTTTTCTGATTACTAGATTCTGTTCCAGCCCTTTACAAATCGAAAAACACAAAGAGGGCCAAAATAAAGGGCTGCAACAGAATTTATTATGCTTCAGGTGAACTAAAAATAAAAGCAGGGATAGAAATCATGATCTCAAACAAAGCAAAAGCAAGTAAATACTTAATTAAAAGGGATAATCAGGGAAACTGCTTTTTGCTAAAAAGTACCAAAGACAATAAAGTAACATCAAAAAATTTACAGCAAATTTCTCTGGTAAAGGCCTCATTTCTCAAATATATACTGAATATAGAACTGCATCAAACTTATAAAAATAAGAGCCATTCCCCAACTGATAAATTATCATATCTTATACATAAAAAACCTATGTCAGATTACTTTCTGTCTTGGGGAGGGAAGGGAGGGAGGAAGAAAAAATGGAACTAAAAATCTTATGAAAACAAATGTTGAAAACTATCTTTATATGTGACTATAAAATAATAAAATACTTTTATGATAAAAATAACAAGTAAATAAATGATCAAATGATACAAAAAGCAGTTTTCATAAGAAGAAATCAAAGCCATCTATAATCATCTGAAAAATACTCTAAATCAGTAATGATTAGAGAAAGGCAAATTGAAACACTGAAGTACCACCTCACACCTATCAGAAATAACAAATGTTGGTGGGGTAATGATCAGGTCCAACCATTCTCTTGAACAATTTGGAACTAGGCTCAAAGGGCTGTAAAACTATGAATATCCTTTGACCCAGCACTACCCCTACTACTTCTGTATTTCAAAGAGATCAAAGAAAAAGGAAAAGGACCTATTTGTACAAAACATTTATAGAAGCTCTTTTCATGGTGGCAAAGAATTGGAAATTGAAAGGATGCTCATTAATGGAGGAATGACTGAGGAAGTTGTGACACATGATTATGATGGAATACCATTGTGAGGTAAGAAATGATGTTGGCTTGGTTTCAGAAAAAACATGGCAAGACCTATATGAACTGATGCAAAATGAAGTGGGAACTGGGAGATCATTATGCACAATGATTAAAATGTGTTATAATCATTATCAACTAAAAAAGACTTGTCTGCTGCAATCAACAGAATGAGTCAAGACTCATTTTATCCAAATGACTCATGTTGAAAAAAATGCTATTAACTTCCAGAGAGAGAACTGATAGATTCTGAATGCAAATTTAAAATTGTCACTTTCTTTGTTTTTCCTGTTGCTTTTTTAAAAATGGCTAATATGGGGACAGCTGGGGGCGCAGTGGATAGAGCACCGGCCCTGGAGTCAGCAGTACCTGAGTTCAAATCCGGCCTCCGACACTTAACACTTACTAGCTGTGTGACCCTGGGCAAGTCACTTAATCCCAATTGCCTCACTAAAAAAAAAATGGCTAATATGGAAATGTTTTGCATGATTTCACATGTATAATTGGTATTACTTGCCCTCCTAGTGGGAAGAATAGAGAGTAGGAGAAAAGGTAAGGACTTAGAATGCAAAATGTAAAGAGAAGAGAATGTTTAAAATAAATAATAAATCAAAAAATTCTTATTTTTTAAAAAAAATCACATTTATACACCAGAATCCATTTAGGCATTCCCCAATTGATAGTCAAGTATAGGTGATGAAGAATGTTACCCATCTCCTAACAGAAGAACAAATCCAGCCACTGTTAGAGAACTAAAGTCAATAGAAGAAACATAAATTTATAGATCAAATCTCATCATACTGAATCTTAGTCTGCAGCCTTCAGGATTTGGTGCTTACTTCCTGACTTCCTGCATTCCTAAACCACACTGACTTTCTCTGGGTAAAGGCCCCATTTGATTCTTTTGATATTATGTTGGAAAACATGCAGGATTAGGAGTCAGAGGAACTGGGTTCAAATTCGGTCTCTGACATTTGCTACTTGATGGACATTGGGTAAACCACTTACTTTCTCAGCCTCAGTTTCCTTATCTGTATGGGGTTCCACCAGATGGATTCAAAAAGCATTTCTACCTCTAAAGCTATGATTATAGTTTGTCATTAATACATTTTTCACTGGACCAGCTCTAATGTGGAAACAGGATTCTATTCCTTTCTTTTCTCTTTGCCTTCTAGAGCTTGCCATTGCTACAAAGTACTGTGAGTAAACTATAAATTACTATCCTAAGATATTATGTGAAATTTTCTTTCCTATTGAAAAACATGTAACTTTTAGGCAGATCAATAGAAAACATCTACTCAGTATGTTGTAATCAATTTTCCTTGTGTGAGATTTTTTTTTAACTTTGTAAAATTTTACTCTCTCTCTCTCTCTCTCTCTCTCTCTCTCTCTCTCTCTCTCTCTCTCTCTCTCTCTCTCTCTCTCTCTCTCTCTCTTTACCTAGATGCCCCTTTTAAACATTGGAATTCATTATTCTTTTTTTTGCTGGGCAAAAAAATTTACTTCTTTCTGGAATGTTCCAACCATATCACTCCTGCAACATTACCATGTGCTTTTCAAGGCTATACCATCCCTAGTTCTTTGTTTTATCAGTCCACTTTTAAAATTGTCACCACTCTCAGTCTGGAGGAGAACTTGACTATGATTCCAGTCAACCATGGTTATATTCTTTCCTTATGGCCACAAGAAATAGAAACAGACCTTAACTAAGCAAGAACTTGCAAAGTACTTAATCAAATTTTCAATGCTAATGAGATGAAATTTAAAAGAGTTGAGTATAATATCTTCTACATGGGTTCAAAACTCAATTTCAGAAATATAAGGAAGGGGATATATGTCTGATAAAGATTTGGAGAATTGTCAGAATGTAATCTCAATGTGAATCAAGAATGTGGTATGGTGACCAAGAAAATTAACATGTTATATGTTAATGCGATTAACATGTATTAAGGTAGGCATGACTTCTGGGAGCATGGGGGTGGGAGCAATAGTCCCACTGTCCTAAGCAGACTATAGCTGAAGTGTTGTGTTAAGGTTGTTGTTGCTTCTTCATTCTCAAAGAGTACCATGATATACGGAGATGAAGTCACAACTTGCAATGAATTGGATTTAAGTGAGGGAGGACTGTGCAAAATCACGAGCCTCACTCTTTCCTCCTGAGCCATCTGGGTCCAATGGCAAGATATACAATCAGGAGGACTGGAGATGGCCCCAGATGTTTGAAGCAATTGAGATTAAGTGACTTGCCTAGGATTCACATAGCTAGTAAGAGTCAAGTGTCTGAGGCCAGCTTTGAACTCAAGTCCTCCTGACTCCAGGGCCAACGTTCTATCCACTTTGCCACCAAACAGCCCCTTTTGTATTGGTTACCACATTTTTTGAAAAGATACTGATAAAGAGTAACCAAAAAAGGCAATCAAAATGGTGAAGAACCTGGAATTTATGTTTAATGACAAGTGAAATAAATACCTTGGAATGTTTTCTGTGTGGGAGAGAATAGGGGAAGGGGTGAATGATAGCTGTCCTCAAATATTTGAATAGCTGTTATGTGGAAGAACTATTTGAGTTGTTTACATAGGCTCTGAGGAAAGAAGTGGGAGAAAAGATTGGGGAGGAGGGATGAAGAGAGGTAGATGTAGGTTTGATAAAAGAAAAATAATTCCCAACAATTAGAATATCCAAAAGAGTAATTTGATGCCTCAGGTTTTAGGGGTTCCTCCTCATTGGAGGGTCTTAAGGCAGAGTCTAAAGAAAAATATTATATAAGAAAATATTATAAGCATGATTTTTAAAGAAATCTAGTTATTAAGCATTTATCAGCACACCCCTTATTTCTCGACAATGGCTTAACTTCAAATCAAGAACAATATCAACTCTCTATCTCATATGCCACCCACTTCTCAAAATAATATGTTCCTGAGGAAAGAGAGAAGGAAGATCCCCATTCTGTTCTATAACTTTCAGCCATTGAAAGTTTGTGTTCTTTAAGTAAGAGAAAAGGATGAATATTTTAAAAGTATCATATAAAAACTTGTTTGATTCTTGCTAATCCTGTTTGCTAATCCGACACTGTCTAGTCACCATGAAAGAAAACGCATAGAAAAAGGAGCTAGTAATTACTTTGGTCTGCTACAAGATACAGTGCTGAATGCTGTATTATACATTTCATAAATCCAGTCAGGTTACATCAGCCATAAGTCACACCTTTTGTTCTTTTACTGAAACAAATTCAGCTACTACTTAATGAGAATGGATGTATGCCTCTAACAGGTAGCAGCTGTTCCAAGAGCACTGATGATTTAGAAAATAAGCAAAGGGCTAGAGCTGAATTATTAATTGGCACCAAATTTCATTTTCATGCCTTTATTGGAATTTGAGATTCTACATGGTTTAGGATGAGAATCACAGGGCATCTAAAGATTCCCTATGAAATCAGGAATCACAGACTGCCTCTTTCTCAGAATCTGACTTTGGTGAGGATACCAGTTGGAGAAGTGATGATGAAAACACACACACACACACACACACACACACACACACACGCATGAATCATAATCCCCAAAGACCATGCCTCTCATTCACAATGCTTAAGGCAACATCTTGCACATAGTAGGTTTTCAATCAATACCTATTGACTGACTCACAATCTCAGGTCACATGTTAAAGTATCAACTTTTTAGACTCCTAAAACATATGTCTGATCATATCTCTTCCATTCTCAAAAAGCTTCAGTGAATGCTTATTGCATCTAGATTAAAATGAAAACTACTCTCTTATAATAGCTAGCATTTACATAGCACTTTTAGGGTTACAAATGTTGCACCTAGGTCCTTACTAGTGTGAACCATGAATCCCCCGAATGCATGTATTCAAATTGGCATTATTCAAAGTTATAACTGCGGAAAATATGGCAATTGGTTACAGGTCAATGGAAATATGCAGTGTGAATTTAAATCACAGAGTTAGCTAGGAGCACAATGGATTGAGTACTAGGCCTGGAGTCAAGAAGAGCTGAATTCAAGTCCAGTCTCAGACACTTACTAACTATGTGACCCTAGCAAGTCATTTAACCTGTTTGCTAGTTTTCCCAACTGTAATATGTGGATGATAATAGCACCTACCATACAAGGTTGTTATGAGGATGAAATTAGGTAATATTTACACAAAGTCCTTAGCACACAGTCCCTGGCATAGTAGGTGCTATATAAATGCTTATTCCTTTCTCTTCCCCACAATAATTGGGGCGTAGCTGGATCTCATTTTATACTCACAACAATCAAAAAAAGCAAATACTATTATCACCTCAATTCTATAGATGAGGAAACTGAGGCAGATAGTGGTTGAGTAACTTGCCCAGGATCACACAGCAAGTATCCAAGGCTAGATTTGAACTCAGGTCTTCCTGACTCCATATTGAGGTGCCCATCTGCCTCTAGCATTTAAAGCCCTTCATAATCTGTCAGCAACCAAGCTCTCAATAACTATCCCACTCAAGCATGCAGTATTGAGGTAATCATTCTCTCCACCAGTAGGGTTTTATGAACTAGGCTTTAACCTTGACTTATTTAATCTTGAATTTTAATCATCAACCTTTTTTTTAATTCATGGTCCCCTACTCTAGAAGATTGTAAGTTTTTGAAGACAAGAAATTTCAGCTTTGACTGTGTATCCCCAGAAGTACCATAGTTCCTGGCACACAATCCATGTTGAATCGAACTGACTCTCAGAACGAGAGTTCTGAGTTTTTCTATATCTGCTAATTTCCCACCTTCCCAATTTGTACTAGAGCTGCCAACCCAAAGAAATGTGTGAATCCACATTTTCTATTCCATACCTAATTTTTTTTTAAAGCAAGCACCTAATAGGTATAAGATGGTAAAATTTGCTAGAGATACAAAGACAAAATAAAAATCAACCCCTATAATAAAGGAGTTTCCATTTTACTGGGACATGTATTTAAATATTTTCAGCAGGCTGCTTCTTTTGCAGTTTGGCATCTCTAATCTCAAAATATAAAGGGAAACAAAGTTCTCATTTACTTGACTAATGTTAACTTTTCTAACTCTATCCTTTCAATAGTCTTTTCAGTGTCATTATGAACATCTCAACTGTTTCTTCTCAGAGCATCACAGCTGAAAGGCCCCAGAACAAAATCCATCTTCAACTTTGAGAGGATTTCCTCTTAGAATATTTCAAATGTATGGTGAAAGTTTCTGCCTCTTCTCTGGGGTTTATCACTTGGCTTCTCTGTAAGGCTAGAGCACCATTTATCATAAGTGAAGTAAAGGGCTGCTGCTATGGTCTTATCTCCTCAGTGGCCTGCAATGATGATTTGCAAGAAACTGACAACATGGCAAAGAAAAATGCTTTTCTGCTCTGGGACTTTGCTTTCCTAAAGTCAAGCTGCTGATTTGCATGGATTTCAGCAAAGATCCAAAACCCCACATGTATCTGAGCTTCTAGGAGCAGAGATATAGAACTAGAAATGACCTCAGACATCATATAATTCAACCCTCCATTATTTTAATAAGGAGGAAACTGAGACCCAGAAAATGGAAGTGACTTGTCCCTTACATGCTGTTGACTTTTTTCAAAGCTAATGAGGATAGTTTCTTCCAACTTTTAGTTCATCCATATGCCAAAATACTCTGAGACTGAAGATGGAAAGAGCAACATTGGGGAGTGCAGAATAGACTACATATTTCTGTATTCTGACACAATTCTATCCAATCAGGGAAATTGACACTCTTGCTTCACTTCTGCCCCAAGTTTATACACAATTCAAAGGAGCCCTGTGCTATAACTCATATTTATACTTGAATTTGAGCTCAGAGTAACTATTTATTAACTTCAGCACCAATGGCCATCTTGTCTACTGAGAACATAGCATACTGAGTTGCTTTGGCCACTCAACAACACATGGATGACACGTGCACCACTGGGCAAGAAAAATGACTCTAACACTGAATATCTCTGGGTTTGTTTTTCTCCCACTGGAAAAATTTCTGTCATCGTCATCATACTGGAGTGTGGGAGGAATCCTCCCACGACCATTCATGTCTGGAAGACACATTCATATACTCCAGGATGAATGATTAATCTTGCATGGCAGAGACTGCAGTGAGTTACACCAAATCAAGAAACAAAGATCCTATCATCGGGTTGGATTTATCCCGTTAATTGGGACAATGCATATTCAAAACCTCTCTTCCGTTTTTGCTAAGTTTAATGTCAGTGGTAATCAGGGAGGTCATTACTGTGAATACAAATCAGTACAGAAAACAAGGCTATACCCATGAGGGTACAGTTTTTGTTACTGCCAAGATTTACAGGAGATGTAGTTGAAACAACTTGGGCTGGGAGAAAGAGGGGGAGGACACTGCCATGTTATCCCACGTGAGAGACTCAAGACTGAGCAGCATCCTTCTCCTCTCTTGCTTAGGTTTTGTCTGAGAAGTGTCCTCAATTCACAGAATGACAGGATCACAGAGTCAGAAGAAACTCTGATACTATATTTAGTTCAAATTGAACCTGAACAGGAAACAACAAGATAATAATAACTAATCATTTTAGAACTTTAAGGTTTGCAAAGCACTTTTTATAATTATTTCATCTAATCCCCAAAATAAGAGGGTGATGCTGGGATCTAGGTGCTTCTATGTATTTATATTTTACAGAAACTAAAGAAACTTAGTCTCTGTTAATTTAGACTGGTAGATTCCCCACCTACTAAATCAGCCTATTCTACTTTAGGATAGCTCTTGAAAAGTTGTTCTCTTCTTTTTTCTGTATGATAAGTCAAAATCTTTCTGTTTAAACCCAAATCACTCTGGCTTTTATTTAAAGGCCAATAATAGCCCCAGCCTGACTCTATGGCTCATTGTTTAGGGCTTTTTGTTTTGTTTTGTTTTGTTTTTTGTTTTTTGTTTTTGTGAGGCAACTGGGGTTAAGTGACTTGCCCAGGGTCACATAGCTAGTAAGTGTTAAGTGTCTGAGGCCGGATATGAACTCAGGTCCTCCTGAATCCAGGGCCATTGCTCTCTCCACTGCACTACCTAGCTGCCCCTATTGTTTAGGTTTTAAAGGCTTAGAATGAATGTAAATAACAATTGTTTTCTGTTCTGTTTTGTTCTGGCCAGAAATTTTGAAGATCTTTCCCTCCCAGACTGATATCTTTGTGATAGTAAATATGGCCATTTTCTGTCTCCATTCTTACTTAGCCCTTAGTCATTGAATGGGCCTTGCTTTAATTTAGAAAGGTCATGATCACCCATTGTATCCTGGGTCCTCTGTAATCGTCTTAATTTTCGTCTTGCCACTGTACTCCCATGAATGGAGGAGAAAATGAGGGTGATGATCACTTTGAATAGCTCTGTCCCACTTAAGTCAAATTAATGCTCAAGTCAAGACATACCCTTCATGTCATCAGTCTTCTTGTAGAACAACAATTTCTACCCATTGCTCCTAGTTCTATACCTTGGGGCTAAACAGAATAAGTCTATCATCTTGCACAAGACACTTCTTCCAATACTTGAAGACTGCTATCTTGTCTCCTCTTAAGTCATCCTCTTCAAGCTAAACTTTTCCAGTTCTTTCAATCAATCTTCATCAGCCATGAACTCCATACCCTTCACCATAATGAGATGCATAGCCTTCTTCTGGACTCCCTTCAGCTTGTCCAGCTCCTTCTTAAAATGTGGTTCACAGAATAACCCTTTAGATGTCATTTGACAGGCTAGAGTACAAGAAGACTGTGGTCTCCTTGATTCTGGATACTTTACCTCTCAATGTTTCATGTGCCCATGGGTCCTTTTTGTTGGGGGATGAGAAGAAAGGAGGGGATCCCTGGACCTGTGATTTTTACTGGTATTGGGAAGTGAAGAGATCCCTTCAACCAATTCAGATTGATACCTCCTTTTCAAGCAAGAGGCATTGACATTTGCCTAGGGCAATGAAAGGTTAAGTGACTTACCCTAGGTAATATAGGTGGTGTATGTAAGAGGCAGTGTATTCACAGAGTTATTCCTGGCTTTGAGTCTGGCTCTCTGTTACACATTTCTACCTATTCCTCATGTCCTTGCATGGATATTTTCCTATTCCATAATATAATACATGATTATTTTTTCAAATGGCAAAACAAATTTTTATTCAAATTAAGATTAGTCTGGCTTCTTAACTATTCTCAGCAATACAGTGATCCAAGACAATCCCAAAGGACTAATGATGAAGCATATATATCCACCTCCAACAACAGAACTGATATTGATGAACATAGACTGAAGCCTGCTCTTTTTCACTTTCAGTTTTTTTCTTTCATTCAAGTTTTCTTATGCAAAGCAACTGATATGGTAATGTTTTACATAACTGCATATGTATAACCTATATCTGATTGCTTGCTTCCTCAGGCAGGGGGGAGGGGAAAGAGAGAGGGAGGGATAGAATTTGGAACTCAAAACTTTAAATAAAAATGTTTATTATCCAAAAAAAATTACTATGAATTTATGACTAAAAGAATTTAACAAAAATAAATGAAAATCAAAACCCCAAGACATAACAGTTTATAATGTGATTTTATGGAAAGCGTGTTATCATAAACAACTTAATCATTGAACCCATCAGAATCCATTTTCTCTAGAAACTAGACATCTAGTCAACAGGCAAAGTCTGTTTAGAAAAAAATGTATAGGGGGCAGCTAGGTGGCACAGTGGATAAAGCACTGGCCCTGGATTCAGGAGTATCTGAGTTCAAATGTGGCCAAAGACACTTGATACTAGCTGTGTGACCCTGGGCAAGTCACTTAACCCTCATTGCCCCTCAAAAAAAAAAAGAAAAAAAAAGAAAACATGTATACATTTACATTTAACATTTTTAAAAGAAGTAATTCAACAGATGTGAGTGGCTCTGTTTTATGTTCTTATTAGATAAAAAAAAATATTATATGTGTATGTATCCTGTGGGTAGAAAATTCTTAGACCTGCAGTTAATGTCCTCTAAAAGTATACCTGTTTACACTTTCAGTCTTACAAGAGGAGATATGTATCTGTTACATGAAAACCTTGTCCCTGAGCCTAAATGTGCTCTTAACTATAGCATACTTTGGTTGATATGCTAGATGTATTGTAAAAGGAACACATGACAGACAATGAATGAAAGTAGAAAAAAAATACATTTAGATTCTTCAAAGCATCAAAGTGCAAACATCTAAGGGTTTATAGAAAACCAATCTTTTTCTAAAGGAAGGTTTTCTACAGCTAGAAAAGCAAATCTATAAGGCAAAGTGTGATCTTGTAAAATATATATATATATATATATATATATATATATATATATATATATATATATATATATATATATATATATTGTAATGATTGGAATGACGCCACCTGCTGGAAACTTACTGTAGAAGAGTTCCACCCATGAAGCGAAGGTCTTTGAGGGCAAGACCAGGAGTCTTTTCTTTGGCATCAGGAAGTGACATTGGCTAGTGAGAGGAAGAAGGAAGGGACTAGCACTCTGTCTCACGCTCTTTCCTCTGGACTCTGGTGGAGAGTGGAGCTAGAAATGTGCTCTCCCTTTAATAGATAGGAATCTAGGCCTTTCTCTCTCTCTTTACCAAATTCTTATTCTCCTTAATAAATGCTTAAAAGCCTAACTCTTGCTAAAGCTTATAATTTATTGGCGACCACTCATAAGATATTTTAGACAGACTAGCTAGAATTTTAGCCCTTAACAATATATATATATATATATATATATATATATATATACACATACATACACACACACATACATGTACACAGAGATAAGATATATGTGTATATGTATACATGTGTATACATATACATATACACAGAAAGAATGGATAGATATATGTATACATATATGCACATGCACATGTAATGTGTATATACACACATGTGTATATTATGGGGACCAATTTTAAATTGGGGAGTGTTAGCTAAGCAGCTCACCGCAATATTGGGGCAAGGAAGGAGACCGGCAGCCTCCCTCAAAACAGAACAGGATTTATTTAACAAGAACAAACTTAAAAAAACACAAACAGGATCAGTAGAATCAAGTGAAAGGAAATTAAATGGGGAAAGGGAAATTATACAACCTGAACAACACAACCGCCCAGGAATCAGCTGAGAACACACGGCAGCATCTTGTCTCCTTCCAGCTTCAAGCTAGAATGGCAAATCTCCTCCTTTCTTCCCAGAAGACTCCGAGCTGACCACACATAGTCCCCAGCCAATTGGCTGGCTGCTCTGACAGTCACCTGACTGCCCTCACTAGGCTTCCAATCATTATAATTTTGCCAGACCCATGTAGGCGTCAGCAAGAGGTGCCAGCACCATGGGGACAGCTACAACCAGTGGGTGGAGCACCGTGCTGTTTGCGGAGCCCCAGAAGCCAGTGCACGCACTGAGGTTTTTTAAAAAAATTCTAGCCAAAAGATGGGGCCATAAAAACCTCAAATAACAATTAATTCTTTACAATACATAGACATATATCTCTATATGCATGTGTATATAAATACACATATACAGCTATATTTATGTACATAAACATATATGTATACATATATGTGTAAACACATATATTTTTGTACATAAACACATCCAGATATGTATTTATATGTGTATACATATGTGAATATATTATCTGTGCACCAATTTATGTGTGTATGGTTTTAAAACAAAAGGTATCTTCAGTAGTATGAATTGTAATTTTTAGCTTTTCCCGGAGAAAGCAAAACTTCAAAAAAAAAAGCAACATGGAATGATAGCTAGAGCACTCAACACAGAGCCCCAGTGCCCTGAGTCCACATCTTGTCTCAAGCACTTAACAGTGTGACAATGTCTAAGTTCCTAACCCTCTCTGAGTCTCAGTTTCTTCATCTGTAAAATGTGAGCAGTCATACTGGAGAACCTATCTATTGTCCAGGATTGTTGGGAGACTGATGAGAGTATATATGCAAAGCACTTTGTGAACTTTTGAGTTCTAAAGGAGAGTCAGTTGTTACTATAATTAGCAGGCCAGGTGCAGCTCAGGGCCTCTTCTGTTAGATTGCAAGGAAGTAGAGGTTAATTTCTCCTTTTATCATATATTCTTGGAAGGGGGTGATTGCAAGAAGGCATAAATGGGGGTATTTTTTTCATAGCATGATTTGTGTCAGTAATAGTTGATTCCTCATGAGTAAGAAGAGCTGGTGAGCCCTGAGGGAATTTTTGATGTAGGAGTCCTGCCTAAGAGATCTACCATATCCTTCCATCTATCCATTAATCAGACAACAATTTCTTATGGAACTGCTATTTACCAAGTACTGTGTTAAGCAATAGGCATACAAATTGTCCGTACATATATGTACATATTATATAAATACATCTGTACATATAAGAATAACTCTATATCTATAATTATCTATCTCTATAAAATTGACCATAAATTTGATTCCCCCCCAAAAAAATGTAAACCCTTTGATGGAAGAGACCATTTCATTTTTGTGATTTTGAGGCAGAGTACTAACAACTAGGGGATGGGGGGAAGCATCTTGAGGCAAGTGGCCATTGACATGAGCCTTGAAGTGAACTAGGGCTTCCAAAGGCAAACATAAGGCAGGAGAATGTTATAGGCACGAGAGATATCCTAAGAAAAGGAAGGGGAGTGGGACATAATAGACAACAAGAAATAAGATGGTTTGACCAAAGAAAGATGGATTTCATCAAGCTGGAAAGCTGAAGCCCCTAGTGGGCAGGGATTGTCTTTTGAGTGTGTGTGTGTGTGTGTGTGTGTGTGTGTGTGTGTGTGTGTAGTGCTTAGCACAATGCCTGGCATTTAGCAGGAATTAAATAAATGTCTATTGGTTGATTTAGTGTTTTCCTACTAAACCTGAGAATTTGTCTTTTATGTAGGAAGCTTTAAAAGCTACTCAGTTTTCTTGATCAGGTTAGTGATTTTGTCTAACTTGTGCTTTGAAAATATACATGTATGAGTTATCTGGAAGATGATTTGGAAAGTGGAGAAGCTGGAAACCAAAAGATAAATTTGTTGGCTGTTTCAATTGTATGAATGAGTAATAAGGACAGCCTTAACTACAGTGACTGTGGTATGAATTTTGAAAGTGGTATAGATGTAGAAAAAGCTTGGTAGTTTGAAATAATAAGCCAGCAATTGATTGGATATAAGGGGGATGTAAAATTAAAGTGATGAGGAGATAAATGGAGGAGAGGAGAGGAGAAGAGAGGAGAGAGGGAGGGAAGAGAGAGAGGAGAGGAGGAGAGGAGAAGAGAGGAGAAAGGAGAGGAGGGGAGAGGAGAGGAGGGGAAAGGAGAGGAAAAACTTCAAAACTATAATTCCTTATTTTTAATATGTTGCATCCTGCTTAAAATCATTGTGTGTCTCTTCATTGTCCCTTGGGTAATCATCAGCTTCATTTCCTTAGAGGCTGTAACATTATATGACTTGTGACCACAGGATCACTAAAAATAGTGGGGTTTCTTTTTCTGTTTTGTTTTAATGAGTTTGTTTCAGGAGAAAATGGGAGTCATTAAAAGAACTTTGAAAGTTCCAGGGGCAGCTCCGTGGCGCAGTAGATAGAGCACCGGCCCTGGGTTCAGGAGGACCTGAGTTCAGGTCCGGCCTCAGACACTTAACACTTACTAGCTGTGTGACCCTGGGCAAGTCACTTAACCCCAATTGCCTCACCAAAAAAAAAAAAAAAAGAAAGAAAGAACATTCCATAAAACAATTCATTGTCCTCTCTCAATTTAGATCTGGGCTCAGCTCATTGTCAATTTGCAAAGTCCATTTTCTACCTAAATAGATAGACAGGCAGGCAGATATATACCTACATGCATAAACACATGCATACATACAGACATACATACACACATGAATGTGTAGATAGTTTGTGTGTAGATAGACAGATAGATAGATAGATAGATAGATAGATAGATAGATAGATAGATAGATAGATAGATAGATAGATAGATAGATAGATATAGAAGAACTATATGAGGTTGTCTAGTCAACTCATATCATAATCTAGGTATCCCTATCTTACCTAGGTTGTAAGTGCAGTGCCAATTCATGGGCATGACCTCACTGTTGATTAGCATAGAAACTTTGTAATGCTCTATTTTTGACCCGGGCTCCTTGTTCTCTCTCTCTTTCTCATAAACACACACACACATCACCTCCACCCACACACCACCACCACCCTCCCTACCTACCCCTCCACTACAGGGGCTCGTCTTAGTGGTGCCAGAAACCCACTCCACTTTAGCCCTCTCTGTCGTTCAGAACTCCCAAGCTCAAGTGACCCACCATCCTCAGCCTCTTCTGTTAGTCTTTCTTCTGTGAAGACTTAGATAGAATAAACAATATTGGGGAACCCAATTTTCATGAAATAAATAACTAATCCCTGTTTTGAATGGGCTTCAGGCTAGTGCTCCCAATCCTTACCTTACAGTGGCATGAACTGCTTCAGGAAGTAGCAAGGTTCATCAAGCAGTCTGAATAACCATGGATCAGGGATGTTTTATAAAGGACTGGATTAAACAACTAGATTATCCTTAAGAACCCTTCAGACTGCAATTTCTGAAGCAGAGTTAAGGTATTTGATGAAATGCCATGTGGAAGAGAGAATTTTGTGTGTATGCTTATCCCCCAAGGGCAGAATTATAAGTAATGGGTGGAAGTTACAAAGAAGCAAATTTAAGCTTGATGTCAGAAGGGGAAAATCACTTCCTAACAAGCAGAGTGATTCAAAATAGAATTAGCCCCATTGAAAATGAGCATGTTCCCGAGCAAAGACTGGATGATCACTTATCAAGTAGGTTATAGAAATAATTTTTGTTCAGATGTGGATGGATTGGGTTATATGGTTTCTGAAATCTTTTCCAACGCTAAGATTCAATTGTGTGATTCTGTCACTCAGTGACCCAGGATAAAATGTTTACCAAGAATCTTTTCAAATTCTTTCCAAATCTAGGAAGTTAACCTAGATGCTGGTGGTTAGGGGATCATAATAAAAAGGGGACCAATTAGCTTTGCCAGTAGAGACTGTACATTTACCAAATAGAATTAATTTTTGGTTTTACTACACTTTTTTCCCTATAGTATAAATTGAATACTGAAAAAGGGTTAGATTTAGTGTCAGAGAATCTGGGTTCAATTCCCAGTTCTCCCATTCATTACTTCTATTCTCAGCCTCAGTTTTTTCATCTGTAAAATGAGAAGCTTGGGACAAATCAGGGCTTTTTAAATTTTTTCATTCATGACTCTTTTTTGCCCAAGAAATTTTTACATGACTCTGGGTATATATGTATATAAAATAAGTATACATAACCTTTTGCCATTGCCAATTATTTTTGCAACTACCACATTCAGTTATGCAACCCCATATGGGGTTGTGACTCATAGTTTAAAAAACTTGGGAGGGCAGCTAGGTGGCACAGTGGATAAAGCACTGGCCCTGGATTCAGGAGGACCTGAGTTCAAATCTAGCCTTAGACACTTGACACTAGCTGTGTGACCCTGGGCAAGTCACTTAACACTCATTGCCCTGCCAAAACAAACAAACAAACAAAAACAAAAAGAACCCCCCCAAAAAAAACAGAAAGAGATTTCTTTTGGGGAAAAAAACACTTTGGGTTCTCTACATATAACTAGAAAATAATAAAATACTTTTATAATGAAGATGGGACCCAAACAGAGTCAGCAAGTCCCCATGAAGCTGTGGCAAAGCCACAGTTCTGTGTGAGAGAAAGTACTGTATTTGGACTCTTCTCAGAGCCCTAAAGGTAGAGAGTGAGTCTGGTTTCAGGACAACAGCATTATGCCCCGCGCCACCCCCCCCCCCAACCCGGCCACTAATCTCCCAGCAGGGGGCCACTGGGCACTGGAGGCTTCCAGCCGAGGCTCCTGGGCCTTAGGCCCAATAAGGGTCTGAAGAAGGGCCTGGGTTTTGTGACAGTTGGGCTGGGCTGGGAGTTCACCTTGAGGCGCCCAAGGTGATCAGCAGGTGACTCAGAGCTCAAGCCCTGACTTGAGTTTTGTTTTGAAAAGTTGTGTTTACACAAGCACTGCTTAGTGGGGAATGGGGACATTTTTACTCCAACATAGGGTTAGGGCCTAAGGCCGCAATCTGATTGGTGGGAAAATGGAGCCATCTGATTGGTCAAACCCCAAGACAGGTTTTCTTTCTTGAGGAATTATGAGTTATGTATGTTAACATAGTATTGTTCTGAAGGGGGAGGGGGTGACACTCTTGCCCAGAATAGGTTAAGGCCTGGTATTGTAGTTTGTAAAATCCGATTGGTTAACTGGTACCACCTGATGGGTTCTTAGGCTGTTATTGTTATTCTGTATAAATAGCAACTGTAATAACTGTAATAACTGAAATGTAAATGAGGGGTATCAAAAGGCCTTAATGTGATTGGTCGGAGGGGACCCCTTGAACTGTATAAATAGAGGTGAGGGACCTCACTTCAGTGCACTCTCAGGCACATTCAGAAGAGTGCCCATCTTCATGAAGATGAATAAAGCCTTCACTCACCAACTGCTGCCTGCTTGGGAGTTTTGAACAGCAACCTGCTAGCAACACTAGAGCTGCCAACACTAGAGCTGCCGACACTAGAGCTGAACAAAATGGAGAGCAGTTAGCTGTGTTTCTAACATGTGTTTTCATGTTAGTTACCTTAGAGTTACTATGTAATCAGTGCCACTTAATGTATGCTACCAACAAACAAATCTATCTACCCCAGCTTAAAAAAAAAAAAAAAGCTTCGGGTTAAATGACCACTAATTTCCCTTATAGATCTAAAGCTATGTACTGAAAGAATTCATGGGATGTTTTTATTTAAATAACTAAACCCAGATATCTACTTACCACTAGCCACTCTTATTTCTGTTTGGCTATGTATAGGTTAACCTATAAATGGCTTATAATAGCACTGATTTATTTTCACATAAAAATTAGATAATATGAAAATTGTAATGTGTGGATGCCTCCATAAAACACAGACCTTTGTTTTCTAATAACAACACATATGCAGTGAATGTGATAATATTTAATCAACGAAATCCCAATTTGCTATTACCTGTTGTCTTATTCACTGAGACAATCAAATGGGGCCAGCCAATAAAAGTGCCTTCTCCTCCTCCAGAAAATGAGAATTCAAAGTTTGTCTTTTCTTTTTTTTTTTTTTTTTTGGTGAGGCAATTGGGGTTAAGTGACTTGCCCAGGGTCACACAGCTAGTAAGTGTCAAGTGTCTGAGGCCGAATTTGAATTTAGGTCCTCCTGAATCCAGGGCTGTTGCTCTATCCACTGCGCCACCTAGCTGCCCCTTCAAAGATTGTCCTTTGAAGCACTCAGCCAAAGAAGGCAGAACCCCATCTCCCAACTATCACCATCTTCCTGTACCCAGGGAGTGATTCCCCTATCTATCTATCTATCTATCTATCTATCTATCTATCTATCTATCTATCTATCTATCTATCTATCTATCTATCTATCTTCACTTCCAGAAATAAAATCCCCACAGTGGTCCATTTAATTACTACTCTGTTAGAAATCAGAATCTGACAGTGTTAAATGGACATTTCAGCCCTCCATGGCACCTTGTATCTCAAAAACTAAAGGAGTCTTTGTGCTCCTACACACATTTTAGGGTTGGGACATGGACACATGTTCGAAGAACACAAAAAAGATTAAAAGCTGAGACAACAGTATCCTACAACCTGAATTATCTAGCCAGTTGATGTGGACAGGAGAAGGTAGGTATCATTCATTTTTGTCTTATGTTTAACATAGGTGTTTAAAAGGGGTCTGTGAGATTTTAATTGGCTTTACAGATGACTTTGGCTATGAATGACAGATTAATAATCACAATTAGAATTTTGTCTTTGATTCCTGGAAGAATCTGAGAATTAAGCAATCATTGTAGTAACTAAGATGAAACACAGGGGTCTGACACCCCCTCCTACCATCATCTTCACTTCTGAAATAAGTGGTGATGGGGATGAATGAGGGCTTCTTTTCTGCCTCCACCATTAATTTCACCAGCTTATAGTAATTGCTACTGTGCTAGGCATTCAAGGGATGCAAAGACCAAAAAAAAAAAATCCCTTTCCTTAAAGGAACTTACGTGAGTGTAAAAATATTGTCATTATTGAGTATAAAATAATTATCCTTTTGAGTATAAAAATATATAGTTAGAAGATACATACCAAATAAAGCATCTTAATCAGGAATGAGTATGCCTAAGACATGGCCAAACTTGATTTAAATGTGGTTTGGGGTGGAGGAGGAAGATAATTAGAATAACTGTGGCCCTCAAGTACATTATTTTCTATTGATAGAATTTGTCTCTTTAAAGAAAGTACTGTTTTAGTTTTCTCTGTATCCCTTAGAACCTAGCAGAGTAACAGTGTCAGGCAAACAGTAGGTTTTTAATAAATGTTTGTTGGTTTATTGATTTGTGTCTTCCCTCTTTCTTTCCCTCCCTCTCTTTCCCCAAGCTCCTCAATCTGAGACCTTGTCCCATGGAATGTTCACTAGAAGATTAAAAGCATTTTGACTCAAAATCATCAAGTACTGTGACTCAAAATTATCCTTCTTAGATTTTGTAACCTTCCAAATAGGAAATTCTTTAAATAAATGACTTGAAGAATACCCGGAATATTTTGTTTCATTTTAATTTAGTAGGGGTTTTGATTTGTTTTAAGGTTACATCTCCCTATCTCTTCCATACCAGAAATCCAAGGGCTGATCATGGGGCCATTCCCACTTCTGATAAGTACAGAAACTTTGACTTGCTCCATTTTTGACCTGAGCTGGTCCACCCCTTCTTAAGTAAGCTAGTGTTCTACCTCAGTGAATCACCATATTGATGCCAAACTTAGTGGGAACATCTGATTGACTTTAGCCCTGAGTACAGTTAAGAACTACTGAGCTCAAGAGATCCAACAACCTCAGCTTCCCTCATTAACAGGGATGGTAGGTATGCACTTCCATACTTAATTTAAAACATTTTAAATGAGAAACAAATAATTCACTCTTTTTGTCTGCATGTTATCACCCAAATAACTTTGCTTTAGGGAAAAAGAATTCCTTAGAACATGCTTTTTGTACTTTCAACTGTGTCCATAAGGCTTCTAATAAAACCATCCATACATGCGTATCCCATTAAACAATAATAAGAGGCATGTCTATAGATTTTAAAATCTTCAGAGCAAACACATGCACTCTTATTTCAGTCTCACAACGATCTAGTACCAGTTGTATACTATGGATATAATTATTCTTATATTACAGATGAGGAAATTGAGGCTCAAAGTGGTTAGGCCCTTTGCAAATGACTACACAACATTAAGTATTAGAGATGAAATTCAAACCTTGGCCCCAGGTGTTCCAAGTTGCCAAGTCAAGTCAAGAATAAATACCAGGGGGACAGCTAGATGGCACAGTGGATAGAGCACCGGCCCTGGAGTCAGGAGTACCTGAGTTCAAATCCGGCCTCAGACACTTAACACTTACTGGCTGTGTGACCCTGGGCAAGTCACTTAACCCCAATTGCCTCACACACACAAAAATAAATAAATAAAAGAATAAATACAAGGGTGCAGATAGGTGGCACAGTGGATAAAGCACTGGCCCTGGATTCAGGAGGACCTGAGTTCAAATCTTGCCTCAGACACTTGACACTTACTAGCTGTGTGATCCTGGGCAAGTCACTTAACCCTCATTGCCCCACACACAAAAAAAATATATATATATATATATATATGTATATATAAAATTAATAATAAAGAATAAAGAAGAATAAAAACCAGACACTGGAAGAAATTCTGGAGACACAAAAAAGGCACCCCCTAAAACAAAACAAAACAAAACCAACAAAACAATCCTTCTTCTTAAGGTCAAATGGAAAGGCAATATGCAAAAAAACTACATTCAAACAAGTTATAAAACGGAAACACTGGAGATCATCTCAGAGGGAAAGCACTAGCATTTAAGGGAGTTTAGGAAAGGCCTCCTGCAGAAAGTGCTTTATGAGCTGAGCCTTAAAGGAAGCCAAGAAAGTTAGGAAGTGGATAGTACAGTTAGGCTATGGAAGGTTTTGTGTGAGGAACAGCAATAAGGCCAGTGTCACTGGATAGCAGAGAATATGAAATGGAAGAAGATGGAAGATGGTATAAGAAGACTGAAAAGATCGAAAGGGGTTAAAAATGAGTCATACAGAAGATATTTTAATTTAATCCTGAAGATAATAGAGAGTTAAGGACTATGAGAGTGGCATGGTCATACCTTTGCTTTAATCAATTTAACAATTAAGCAAAGATCATTTTCATTCAGGAATTCTTTCCAGTGTCAAAAGAGACAAGAAAATGTTAAATGTTATAGCCAAGTTAAAAAAAAAATTCTGAGTTAAGGAAACCACTAGAGATTAGAACCCACAAAAATCAGAGTGAGGCAATCTACAAGAATTGATTAAGCACTTATTATATTCTAGGCACTGTACTAATAGAAAGGCCAAAAAAAAATCCCCATTAATAATTTATAGATGTTATTTACTCTATCATAATAGTGTGAGAAAATTAGTAGTCTGCCCCCCCACCCCACCCGTTGTCAGAAAGTTCTTGGCTGAAGGTCAATCCACTGTCAGGAAGTAAAGCCTTGTTCCTGCCAGAGGATCTGACCTCTGACCTCAGTACGTTCTATTCATGGACTGCCTTCAAGTCGTGTTAATCAATGGACTTGAATGCTACCAGCCAATTAGCTAAGAGTGGTGTGTGGGGACCGCCTCTCTTCCAGACTGCAGGGAGCTTCCCCTCTCACAGGGATGGGAACTTCCTCTTTGTAGCTGGGACTCAGAGGTGATGGCAGGAGATTAGAGAGAACCAAGTCAGGCTGTTGGTGGGTGAAGCTGAGTACTCTAGGAAAGATAGGCTTTTTCTTGGTTTTCTGACTAAGGTATTCTCTTTTTTTTTCAGTAATAAATGCTTAATGCCCAAAACTGGTGTTAAGGCTTCTAATTTTTAAGTGAACCCTAGCTAGTTTTCCCCACACTGAGAACAGGAATAAGGCAACCACACATTTAGTTTTACTCATCACAGGAGAAAAAGACCTGAAACTAGAATTATGTGAAACTAGATACTAATTGTGCCTCTAATTCATACTAGCCTTATGAACAAGCCATTTAAAATTTCTGAGTTTCAATTTTATCATCTATAAAATGGCCAAAGTAAAACTTTGCTGAGTTTTGAGGATTAAATGAAATATCATTTGCAAAGCACTTTTAACCCTTAATGTATAATATAAATAACATCTATCATCATCATCATCCCCATTACCACTGTGGCCTTGGAAAAACCATTTAATCTGTATGTTTTTCATTTTCCTACTATCTAAAATGAGGAAATTGGACAAAATCTTTCTTTCTCCAGGCCTAGCATTCTATCCACTGTGCTACCTAGCTGCCTCTAGTTGCTATTTTGTATTAAGCATCTGAACATGTTTTGTTTTGTTTTGTTTTGCTTTGCTTTATCCCTATTAGATTGTAAGCTCCATTAGGGAAAGTCCCAGGTCCTATCTGGCTTCTGGATTTCCCACAACAGTTTTCATGGTGTTCTATGCTTAAGGAAATTGAGGGTTTTGTTTGTTTTTTAGTATTTTAATTCAAATGTCATGATCTGCTTCTAGGCTTTTTTCCACCATACAACAGGAATAGGCTATCAGGTACAGGAAATGGGGAGGGAAATTTGAGGCTCTGATGAGGGCCTCCAGAAACCAAGCTTCTCAAAAAGAAGAGCTTCTTTTGAGTGGACAGAGAGTCCCTTGGTACCAAATGGGCAGAAAATCTAACAATTGTTTCTGTTACATACAATAGAGTTAGTGAGGGAGGGGAAAGGAGACAGGGGAGCAGGAAGACAAGAAAATATAAGAAGAAAGTAGCAAAAGTATGTATGTGTGCATACATGCATGCGTGCTTGCATATATGTATACACGTTAATATTATATACTTTCATGTGAATATATACTTATGTGTATACACTTTTTTTTCAGTCATTTCTACCATGTCTGAATCTTCATCACCCTAATTGGGGTTTTCTGAGAAAAGATATTAGAGTGGTTTGTCATTTCCTGCTCATTTTACAGATGAGGAAAGTGATGCAAACAGGGTTAAGTGTGTATGCATTTATATGTGTGAATTGTGTATACATATATGTATGTGTATATAAATATGTACCTATACCTATATATGTGTGTGTATGTATATGTATATGTAAGTTATATATGTACACACATTTTATATATATATATATATATATATACACACACACACATTTATGTGTATGAGTATGGGTGAGGATGGATGTGGGAGATGGGTGTGGATGTTTTTAGGTCTGTTGGAAGAATGCCTATGCTCCCATAGAGCATATTTATGTAGAAAAATAAAATAACTGAAAGGATGACCTGATGTAGCAGAAAGACAATGAGATGTGTCAGGAAGATGGATTTGAGTGTCATCTCAAGAGACAGCAATATGTCATGGGAGAGTCTTGGAATCAGGGAAGACTTAGGTGTGAACAATACTTCTGACACTAACTATATGATCATGCTCAAGTCACTTAACTTCTCTACGCCTAAATTTCCTCATCTATAAAATGGGGGGAAGAGTGTTTCTAATACTTTCCTCACAGGATTGCTATGAAATTCAAATAAAAGTCTCATTTAAGGTCTTCCCACCCTGGAGACTCATCTCACTCTCCTGATTGGGAAGGCCCTAACTCAGACCACCATTTCATGAGAGGTCTAGTTACTTTCATTTCAAATCATGACTCAACTTCCTCTATAGATTTCCAGTCAAGCTTCTCAACAGCAGACCTGCCCCCTACCCCAAGTGCATTAAATAGTCCCTCTTAATATGTTGTCTTATGTCATTAAAATATAAGCTTCTTGAAGCGAAGGACCATTTTCCTGGCTTGTATTCTTATTCCCAAGCATATGCTTTATCACCATCTATCTAAAGCACTCCATATATATATATATATATATATATATATATATATATATATATATATATATATATGTGTGTGTGTGTGTGTATATATATGTGTGTATATATATATATATATATATATAGCAATTTTTATTCTACTTCCTCCTGTAGCCTGCAATAAGCCATTTAATCTCTATATTGATTTCATTGTCATGGCATCTTAGATTGGAATTTATGTCTGAAGTCATCTAGTCCAACCTATATCTGATCACGAACCTTCTTTCCCCAGTACAAACAAGTGGTCATCATGTCTTTGTTTGAAGATCAACAGTAGAAGAGAAACCATTAATTCTTAGAAAGACACTGTGGAAGATGGTGGAGAAAAGGCTGTAACTTTTGGAACTCCCCACAACATTCATCCAAATACCTCTACACAATGCCATGAGACAATTGTTGGAGCAACAGAATCCATAAAAGAACAGAGTGAGATCATCTTCCAGCCCCAAATGGCTTAAAAGGGCAGCAAGGAAGGTCTGCTATAAGGGAGTGAGAGAGAAGCACAGCCAAGCCATGGCAGACCAGACCCAGGCAGGTCATGCCTCTAGGGCCTTGGAATCATCAAGATCAGCAGGTACTTCTGGAACTCAGCTCACAGACCAGTGAAGGGGTCCAGCGGTTGCCCAGGGCATGATAGCTGGGTTCTCTACTGGAGCTAAGGTACAGCACCCGTGTTCTGAACCAGGAAGCAGACTTGAGTGGCAGAAGCCAAGTTGGGGAGGGGAACAGTCATGCCAAGCTTACAACCACAGTGAATAAGATTTCTGCTTCCATGTTAAAGAGTAAGCAGGCTTGTGGATACTCACAGGCTAGGTGAGTTGAGAACATGCCTCTCCTTAAATCATACCAACTGGGACCCCCTGAAGCTTGATACAGTGCATCCTGGAAGCATTGCATCACTTTAAGAAGGAGTAAAAGGCCAAGAAATAGGCTAGGAAAATGAGCAGGCAGAAAAAGCTTTGGACCATTGAAAGTTTCTTTGGTGACAAAGTTGATCAAAGTATACCCCCAGAAGAAGATAACAAAGTCAAAGCTCCTACATGCAAAGCTTCCAAGAAAATATGAACTGGTCTCCAGCAATAGAAGTATTCAAAAAGGAATGTGAAGATAAAGTAAGAGAGGTAGAGGTAAAAGTAAGAGAGGTAGAGGAAAAAATGGAAAGAGAAATGAGAGTGATGCAGGAAGGTCATGAAAAAAGGTCAAGAGGGGCAGCTAGATGGTGCAGTGGATAAAGAACTAGCACTGGATTCAGGAGTACCTGAGTTCAAATTCAGCTTCAGACACTTGACACTTACTAGCTGTGTCACTTAACTCCCATTACCCCACAAAAAAGTCAACAGTTTTAAAAGCCAAATTGGTCAAATGGAAAACTCTCTGAAGAAAATCATTACTTAAAAATTAGGATTTAGCAAATGGAAGCTAACGATTTTATGAGAACTCAAGACATAGTAAAACAAATTCAAATGAATAAAAAATAGAGGGCAATGTGAAATATCTCCTTGGAAAAACAGCTGACCTGAAAAATAGATCCAGGAGAGATAATTGAAAATTATTGGACTACCTGAAAACCATGACCAAAAAAAGAGCTTAGACATCATCTTCCAGGAAATTGTCAGGAAAAATTGTCCTGATATTTTAGAAAAAGAAGGTAAAATAGAAATTGAAAGACTCCTCTGATCACCTGCTGAAAGAGATACCAAAATGAAAACCTCCAGGAATATTATAACCAAATTCCAGAGCTCCCAGATGAAGGAGAAAATATTTCAAGCAGGTAGAAAGAAACAATTCAAGTACTGTGGAACTACAGTCAGGATAATACAAGATCTAGCAGTTTCTACATTAAAGAATCAGAAGGCATGGGATATGATATTCCAGAGGGCAAAGGAACTGGGATTACAACCAAGAATCACCTACCCAGCAAAATGGAGCATAATCTTTCAGGGGGGAAAATGGGACTTGAATGAAAAAGAGGACTTTCAGGCATTCATGATGAAAAGACCAGAACTGAATAGAAAATCTGGCTTTCAAATACAAGACCCAAGAGATGCATAAAAACATAAACAGGAAAAAAGAAATCATGAGGGATGTTAAAAAGTTAAATTGTTTTCATTCCTACATGGGAAGATGATACTTCTAATGCATAAGAACTTTCTCAGTATTAGGACAGCTGACTTAGAGGGCACAGGTGTGAATTTAATATGAAGGGATGATATTTGTAAAGCATTTATTTTTTGTTTATCCTTTTTTTGTGGGGCAGGCAGGGTGTGGTGGCTTATGTCTGGGGCCAGATTAGGGCTTGGGGCCTCCTGGGTCCAGGGCTGGTGTCACCTAGCTGCCCCATGATGTCATCTTTAAAATAAAATTAAGGGGTGAGAAGAATGCACTGGAAGCAAGGGAAAGGGAGAAGTGGAATAGGGTAAAGCATCTCAGATAAAAGAAAGAAGAAAAAGCTTATAGAGTGGAGGGGAAGATGGGGAAGGAAGTGGGAGGTGAGTGAACCTTACTCTCATCAGAATCAGCTCAAAGAGAGAATAACATACACACTCAAGTTGGTATAGTAATATATCTTGCCCTGTGGGAAAGTGGGAGGAGAAGGGAATAAAGGGGGAGAGTTGAAGGAAGGGAGGGCAAATTGGGGAAGGGGACAATAAAAAGCAAAACACTTTTGAGGAGAGATAGGGTGAAAGAAGATAGAAAATAGAGGAAATATCAAGGGGAGATAACAGGATGGAGGGTAATACAGTTAGCAATAGTAACTGTGAAAGAAATGATGAGCAGGATGCTATCAGGACTTAAGAAAAATGCAATCTATCTACAGAGAAAGAACTGATGGTATTTGAATACAGATTGAAGTATAATTTTTTTGTTAGTTCTTCTTTCTAAACAAACTGAGTAAAGTGGAGATATTTTGCATGACTTCACATGTATAACTTATATTGAATTACTTGACTTCTTAGGGAGGGGTAGTGAGGGAGGGAGGAAGAGATTTTGGAAAACGAAGTTTTATTTATTTATTTTATTTTATTTTATTTTTTGCAGAGCAATAAGGGTTAAGTGACTTGCCCAGGGTCACACAGCTAGTAAGTGTCAAGTGTCTGACGCCAGATTTGAACTCAGGTCCTCCTGAATCCAGGGCTGGTGCTTTATCCACTGTGCCACCCAGCTGTCCCCTGGAACACAAAGTTTTAAAAAATCAATATGAATTTTTTTTTACATGTAACTTGGGGAAAATTCCAAATAAATAAATTTATATAAAAAAGAAAGAAAGGCAGTGTGACACATTAGTTAGAGTACTAAACTTGGAACTTAGAAGACCTGGACTTAGATCCAATGTTGAACATCCATTATGTCTATGGGAAAGTCACTTAATATCTCCAAGCCTCAATTTCATCTTCTGTAAAGTTATGATAAGAATGCTTAATTAAGAAGGCTTTCATGAGGCTCAGATCAGATAAAGAACATAAAATATTTGCAAAGCCTAAAATACTATGAAAACATTGGAAATAATTATTACCTGCTGGGGAAGTCCATTAGTCTTTGAAATTATAATATTGTGAAAATTATTTTTGCTTGTATCCAGCTTTAACTTATTTCTCTGCAGTTTCTATCCCTAATTCCTAGTTCTGCCTTTAGCATCTGAGCAGAACAAGTATAGCTTCTAATTACAAGTCTATTATGCTTCCTTCTCAGCTTTAATATATGGATCAGATTAAGTAATATTTTTTAAAGTATTTTGAAAACTGTAAAAAAGTTGAAATAATAAACATTCTCTGGGTGTAAAGGCAGTGTATTATTTCTTTTAACAAGTTAGTCTGAGGGTAAAGAGTGAATGGGTTTTATGAAAGTACACCTTGTATTCCTCTCTCCTATCCCCCTCTTACTTTCAAATGCTTGCCCATTCTCCTATCCAAGTGGAGTGCTAACAAAAGTCAGGTGTGGTAGGCAAGGTGCCCAGCAGATGGCACAGCCTACCATGAGGACCCCCGCCAAGAGCATCCTCCACCCCTTATGCTGAATGAGGAGTCAGCCAGAGCACACACAGGGAAAGCAACACTGTCAGCCTTCCTTTGCCAAAGCTGCCAAGAACGAAGGGGAAGTTTGCAGCTGCAAAAATGCTTATCCCCAGTGGACTACACAATTTCCCCAGACTGATGTAATTGTGTTACTTTTGTTTACTTCTAATGTTCAGGCTCCAAGAAAGAGGGACACACACACACACACACACACACACACACACACACACACACATACACACGCACGCATGCACGCACGCATGCACGCACGTACACTCACTCATCACCAGAACAAGGGGAAGAAAGGAAAATCTTGCATACACAAAGGAGATGGAACAGAGGCAGTTCAGTGCCTCAGCAGGGCAGCAAGGTAGCAAATGTGTCCAATGGCTTTAAAGAGCAGATCAACCTAAAGGAGGCCCTTCCCAGTCTGGGGAAAACATACTGGCAGCTCAGAAAAGCAGAGGTCAGCTGCAGAGCACAAGCTAAGAGATCTGAGAATTGAAGGGGAACTCAGAGATCACCTAGCTCTAACTACGGGAGGAAGAATGCCCTCTCTGACACCAACCAACCAATCCATCAGCAACCATTTATTAAGGCCTTCTCATGTGCTTGGCTCTGTGCTCAACCCTAAGGAGGTAAAGCCAAAAATGAAAGAGTCCCTGCTCTCAAGGATCTTAAATTGTATTGGGTTATACATATACACATAGTAAGAAAATATATACAAAAGAAATACAAGGGAAGTTGGAGGTGATGGCTGAACCCTTAATTGAGGATCTCAAGTGATAGGAATCCACTAGCTCTTATGGCCATTTTAGTACTGCTCTAATGCTTAATTTACAAGGTTCAGAAGTTTGTCCTAAATTTGAGCCTAATTCAGCTCATCCGTAAGTGCTACCTATTGCTCCTAATTGAGTCTCTCCTTTGCCTGTTTCTGTCTCTGTCATTCTCTGTCTCTATACCTTTCTGCCTCTATCTGTCCCTTTTTCCTTCACTCCTCTCTCTTCTGTCTCTTTCCTTTGTGTCTCTCTTCTTTATCTTTCTTCAAGTCTCTTCTGTCTCTCTTTTTTTTCTTTCTGTCTCTCCATCTCTCTGTCCCTCCATTTCTGTCTCTTTGTCTCTGTCAATCTGATTCTCTCTCACTCTCTCTCTCTCTCTCTCTCTCTCTCTCTGTCTCTCTCTCTCTCTCTATCTCTCTCACACACACACACACACACACACACACACACACACACACACAGAGCCCCTTTTATTGAAAATAGTAATAGACTTCAACCCATGGATGTTGAGCTAAAAGGAGCCTTAAATACCATCTGGTTGACCATCTTCCCTCACTCAACAGTGAAAAAGCTGAATTTTAGAGAAGATACTTATTAGGGGTCATAGTTAACCACAGATCCAGGACAAGAATCTAGGTTTTCTGATCCTCAGGTCAAAGATCTTTCCATTACACCACATTGCCTTTCATATACCTTTTGACAAGTATGATGCCAAGGAAAGAGAGGTGAATTTGGAATCAGAAGAAAAAGTTTTGAATCCTGCCTCTGCCACATTTTTACTTGTGTGCACCTGGGTGAATCACTTATCATCTCTGGACCTCAGGTTTGTTTTTTGGTTTGGGTTTTAATCTGCAAAATGACAGCAGTTAGATGAAATACTTCTAAATTCTTGTCCAGCTCTAAACCCGTAATCTAATGATCCTATAGTGATCCTTACTACCTGTGTGACTTTTGGTAAACCATTCCTTTCTCCCAGCCTTAATTTCTTCATCAATAGAATGAGATTTTTGAACTAAATGTCCTCTGAGGTCTTCTATATATAAATAAAAAAATCCTGGTCTCTTCCAAATAAATAAAGGAGCCTTAAGAAAGAAAAAAAGATCCATGCAGAGGACCTGTAGAAGTTGATCTAGACAAATGATAGGAGAAAATAACACTGCAATGAACAGAAGGGGATGGAAAAAATTAATCACTAGAGCAGAAAAGCAGCAGCCAAAACAAAGATACTTCAGAGGAGGAGCACTGTATAGGGAAAGATATTGAAGGAGGGAGATAGGGAAGACAGGCATAAAGACTGGCAGAGAAAACAGAGAGAAACAGATACAAGAAAACAGAGAGAATGAGACAGAGACAGAGGAACAGAGTGGGACAGAGAGACAGATACAGAAACAGAGAGAGGAGAGACAGAGAGATAGAGGCAGAGACGGAGATTGAAGGAGACAGAGAGACAAAAACAGACGGAGGAACTTCTCATAATAGGCATCAAGCCTTTCAAGATTGCCCAATTTGGCTGAGGAAGGGTCAGTAACATGACAGCTTTGAAATAAGACCAGCGTGTTGGCAGATCTCATATATTTAAACGAAGGAGAAGCATTACAATCTAGGCTTGATTTAATATAAGGAAAAGTCATGAGATACAGAAAACTAGACTGCAAAATGGTCTTGTTATAAACCCACAGCTTTCAATGTTGCCCTCAGGGAGACATTTACTATTGTAACACAGGTACCAGGCAGGATGGTGGCCAGGTCTCTTAGCTCTGTTCTCTCTTGTTTTTCTTCATTCAATGGCTGCAATAACCTTTAGTAAATGATTTGGATGGGAGCATTTTCCAATGAAAACACCTTCCCTCTGATAAACAGTGATTTCACCATCTGTGAAGGTATTTAAGAGGACTGTAGGACACAAACCACTTCTATAAAGTTCCAGGAGTTTTTCATACCTTGAAAAAAAAAGCCCTGGTTTGGTGCCCAGAGCTTAGCTCTGAATTCTGAGTCTGGGTTTGGAATACAGTTCAATTCAATGAGCATATATTAAATGCCTACTATGTGCCAAACAGACTTAGGTTCTAGTGATAAGAAGATAACAAAGAAAAACAATCGCTACCTTTAAGGAGATTGCCTTCAATTGGGTTGAAGACAATATAGAATTGTAATAAATTAAGAGGGAAAAATGGATCTTTAGACATCTTCTGGTTAAACTCCCATCGTAGTCAAACAGGTAGTGACAGAGATGGGATTTGAACTAAGTTGCCCAAACTCCAAACATGGTGCTCCTTCCGTTGTAAAACAGTTTGCCTCGTACAGAAATATTTCAAATCAATAAGGTAACAAACATTTGTTAAGCACTTACTAGATGTCAGACAAAGTGCCAAGTGCTGTAGATGCAAAGGAAATCAAAATAGCTCTAATCTCTAGGATCTCACAATCAAATGGGGGAGGCAACATGGAACCAAATATATGGCTATACTTTAGGCAGAAGAAATTGGAACTAATCTCAGAGAAGAGACACTGGCATTAAGGGGGAACAGGAAAAGCCCCTTGTAGAAGATGGAATTTCAGCTGAGACCTGAAGGAAGCCAGAAGGTAGAGATCAGAAGGAAGAGCATTATAGACATAGGAGACAGCTGTTAAAAATTCATGGAGCATCATGTATTCAGCAAGGAGGCCAGTGTTTACATGAAGACAAATAAGATATGAGAAGACTGAAAAGATAGAACAGGACTATTTTATGAAGGGCTTTAAAAGTCAGAGTATTTAGTATTTAATACAGAGAAAGAGAGACAGAGACAGAGAGAGGCACACATAGAGACATAGATGATAAATGGATGGATGAATGGATGAATAGATAGATGATAGATAGATAGATAGATTAGATAGATATTGAGAGAGAATAGAATATAAATGTTACAGAGTAAATAGAAAATAACTTCAGGAGAACAGAGCACTATCAACCAAAATAATTAGGAAAGGCTTTAAGGTAGGGCAGTAGCACTAAACTAAGACTTAAAAGGCATGAGGAATCCCAGGAATTAAAGGTGAGGAGGGAGAATATCCTAGACATTGGGCAAGAGTTTATACAAAGACATGGGGGCAGGAGATAGAATGTTGCAGATGAGCTGCATCACATAGGCCAGTGTGGGAGTAATATAGATTGAGGGGTCATAATGCAAATTTTGACCATAAAAATAGGTTAAACACAAGTTGTGAAGGGCTTTAAATGTCCAAAAGTGGAATTTGTGGTTTACATTAGAGTCAATAAGTGGAATTTGTGGTTTACGTTAGAGTCAATAGAGAGGCATTGAATTCTCTTTAGTAAGAAATGAAGAAGTCATCATGTATTAGGTAACTACTATGTGTCAAGAACTGTTCTAAGTGCTTTACAACTATCTCTCTCTTTTTTTTTTTTGTTTTTTTTGCAGGGCAATGAGGGTTAAGTGACTTGCCAAGGGTCACACAGCTAGTAAGTGAGAAGTGTCTGAGGCCAGATTTGAACTCAGGTCCTCCTGAATACAGGGCCAGTGCTTTATCCACTTTGCCACCTAGCTGCCCCCACAAGTATCTCTTTTAATCCCCATAACAAGCCTGGAAGATAGGCAAGATCTAGCTGTAGTTAACAATACAAAAGTTCATGAAACAATCTGGATAGCAGGGAGAAAATGGAACATAGAGTACAAAAGGGCAGGTGAAGTGGATGGTATTTTCATGGAGAACTAGTGCCTCTGTTGTGAGAGCTTGCTGAGCCCTTTACAGGGTTGCTCATTCACCTTTTTTTTTTTTTTTTTTTTTTAGTGAGGCAATTGGGGTTAAGTGACTTGCCCAGGGTCACACAGCTAGTAAGTGTTAAGTGTCTGAGGCCAGATTTGAACTCAGGTCCTCCTGAATCCAGGGCTGGTGCTTTATCCACTGCACCACCTAGCTGCCCACTCATCCACCTTTGATGTCTCCCTGCCACCCAGCTCTCACCTGTGGCTCTAAAAAAAGCAAGGGGAGCAGCCCCATCCTGGTACCATATCTAGGCACATGGGCTAAACCAGATGGAGGGTAACCAACAGACCTCAAACCTATCGGTGAGTTGGGGCCGAGGTGTCTACCCCAAGTATGTGAAGATTTCCCCTGTCAGAATGGGCAGATGAGAACATTTTGCTACAATGGCATTGAAGGCAGCTGAAGCAGGTTCTGTGGAGTGCTTAGAGCTTGGTCAGACTTTGAAGACAACAAAGTTAGCCACTGCATCCTAGGCAATGTCAAGTCAAAAGTGCAGGGTAACTTCTGTATCTCCAGGGCCACTTACACCTCTAACCCTAAAGATTCTATAAATTTAGTCACAGAAGACCCTCAGTCAGAAGTACAGTCAGTTATTTATTGCCTGTACTCCCAGATTCCCAATTACTGGGACACTGAAAGTCCCATAAGCAACCAGGAAATATGCTGGTGGCAGTAGGAAACAAATGACACGTGATTCTATGCTTTTGGGGGTACAGGGGTTTTATATGCTTCAAAGGAGACCTGTGTAGAAACTACCAGAAATGACTTCCTGACATCTCCTGAGACAGTGTGTTGTAGGATGCCACAAGGGGAGTCAGGAATCTTGTAGAAATTTGGCAATAGAGGTCTGCAACCGATCTCATCTCCAGAAGAAGGTTCCCACTTAATTCCATCACACAGCAGCCTTTTAATCAAGGGAAACGACGGTCAGGAAAACAGATAAAGCATTCACAACAATCGAAATATGTGCTTGTGGGAATAATTATACCATTAATTGCAGCTTTATTTGACTGTGAATATACACAGAGAGATGTAATCATCTTTGTTTCCTTCTAAAAAAGAAACACGGAGTGCATTTTCCTATGTAAAAGGATTTTGAGGGGATAATATCCCTTTAAAATCTTGTAAATAAATCATTTCTCCTAATCTACTGTTTAGTAATTAAACTCTTTCTAGTCTGCCCAGTCTGACTCTACCTATGTGTTTTCATCTTTTAACTTTTTTAATTGATCATGGAAAATCCCACCCATTATCATCAGAAGAATTGTTTTGTAGATTACATCAATACAATTAACTTGAATATTTTACTCCCAGTGATATTTTTTAAATGGTGTAAGCGAGGAGATATTGTCAGGGATAATTGAATCTTCTTTCAGTTTGACTTCCTTGATAATGAAAAACTTCTCAAGTGTTTCCAATTGGCAATATTTTAATTAAAATTATTTTGATGACTTGTTTGCATGTATATGTGTTGGGGCAGGGGGAACGACATTCTAATTGCAGTAGTTCTTTACAACCAAGGGGTGAATTGAGGTTAATAAGAAGACTCACGCTAAATAAAGATAAATATGTGGAAACACTATGAAGAATATGGGATAGGCCCTTCATTGAAAATTAAAATGAATTCCAACCCATATGGCTACAGAGCAAGCCAGCAGAGGCGGAGGCCTATTTTCCTTTGGAAACTTGGGTGCCAGTCTTTTCCACAGAGAGCCCAGATACTCTTGCTAAGGCTTTTCTGCAGAGAGAAGACTGATCACTTTAGTGTGGGTAAAGCAGATGAGAATAAATTGAACTTCCTCTAGTTTCTGGAAGATGCTGACAGTCTGGTTCCAGAGGACCTATTGAAATGTAAATCTGAGGGAATCATTGGAATTCTGCATGGGCCTTTACCCTTCACTTTGGAGTTATCTCCCTGTAGGTGGACGCTAGGGACTAATCCATAGCTGAGCACGTTGGGTTAAACCCTTAACTGTAGGAAAAACCTCAAATTCTGACCTGGAATTTATGATATTAGGACTGCTTTGAACTTGGCAAAGGACAGCCTTGTTACTGTCTAAGAAAGGTTAATCCAAGCAAATTAGTATAGAAAATTAGATTAGTATAAAAAATCAAATGTTTGATCTAACAGATTTCAATAAGTAAATAGTCCTTAATCTCTTTATAAGCCATTCATATGGTAAAGACATAATATTCTTTTATTCAAAAGCTTTCTGAATTACTTTGGATCATAGATCCTAGAACTGAAAAAGACCTTAGAGGCATAAAGCATAATTTCACAGATTAAGAAACTGAGAATGAGAAAGGTTAAGTAATATGGCTAGGAGCCACACAACAACTAAGAGTTTGAGGGAGGATCTGAACTCAGGGCTTCTTTATTCTGTGTCTAGAGCTCTATCTACTGTACTGCCTCACAACTTATGTATCTCAGATCTTTTCCAATACAACATTGAGTCATTCTTAATTAATTTAATTAGAAACCACAAAACAACTATTATATGATTATCTCAATAGATGCAGAAAAATATTTTCATAAAATACAATATTTTTTCCTATTAAAAATTTAGAAAACATCAGAAAAAAATGGAGTTTTCCTTAAAATGAGAAGTAGTATCTATCTAAAACTATCAGCAAGTATTATCTGTAATGTGGATAAACTAGAAGTTTTCCAAATAAATCAGGGTGAAGTGGTGATGCCCATTATCACCACTAAGTATTCAATATTGTTCTAGAAATGCTAGCTAAAATTAAGAGATGAAAAAGAATTTAAATGAATTAGAATAGGCAAGGTGGAAACAAAACTATTACTCTTAGCATATGATATGATGGTATACCTAGAGAATCCTAGAGAATCAACTAAAAACTAGTTGAAATAATTAACAACTTAATTAAAGAGGCAGGATATTAAATAAATCCACATAAACCATCAGAATCACATAACCCATTCTCAACCCGCCCATTCTCTGTCAGGATCAAGATAGATAGATAGATAGATAGATAGATAGATAGATAGATAGATAGATAGATAGATAGATAGATAGATAGATAGATAGATAGATAGATAGATAGATAAGCACACAGACAGAAAGATATAGAGCTGTGTGTATATATATATATATATATATATACAGAGAGAGAGAGAGAGAGAGAGAGAGAGAGAGATGACATGTAGACCAAAATGAGATCACTATGACAGAGTCAAGTTACAATGTGCCCAACTGTGGCTGATCAGACCAATATAAGCTCAGAAGGCTCTACTCCAGGTTGAGCACAAATGGTCCATGTGAACATTTTGGGTGGATTCTCTAAATTTGTGCCATCTCACATTTTCTTTGAGCTATGTCACTTCTGCTTTGCCCATGAAACATGGCACCTTCTCTGATGAGGGAACATCATGCTGGCAGTCCTGTGTCAGCATCATGAAACCAATTCCAAAGTTCTTAAGAGAGACCTTGAGAGTGTTCTTGTATTGCTTCTTCTGACCACTATGTGAGCATTTGCCCTGTGTAAGTTCTCCATAAAATAGTCTTTTAGGCAAGCATATATTTGGCATTTAAACAATGTGGCCAGCCCCTCAGGGCTGAACTCTCTGCAGTAGAGTTTGAATGCTTGGCAGTTTAGCTCAAGAAAGGACCTCGTGTCTGGTACCTATACTGTCAGGTGATCTTCGGAATCTTCCTAAGACAATTCAAATGAAAGTGATTCACTTTTCTGGCATGGCACTGATAGACTGTCCAAGTTTCACAGGCATATAACAATGAGTTCAGCACAACAACTCTATTGACCTTGAGTTTGGTATTAAATTTAATACTTCTTCTTTCCCACACTTTCATTCAGAGCCTCCCAAACTCTTGCAATGCATGTGTCAACCTCATTATCAATGTGTACATCCCTGGAAAGTATACTGTCCAAGGTAAATGAACTTGTCTAGAGTATTCAGAACGTCTCCGTTTGCTTTCACCAATGGTTCCATGTATGGATGATGTAGAGCTGGCCGATGGAGCACCTCTGTTTTCTTGGTATTAATTATGAGGACAAAATTAGCACAAGCAGCAGAGAATCAATACATACTTTGACACATCTCAGCTTCAGAGTGTAAGGGGCCTAAAATTCTTGTAATGATGTCTAAAATCTAATGAGTACTCACCTTAAATTAGAAGCTTTAGCAAGAGTTTAGACTTTTAAGTGTTTATTAAAGTCCATCAGAAGTTGGTGAGGGGAAAGAGAGGGGTAAAAGGCAAACTTCCTCTAATTACCTGATAGACCCCAGCATTGGACCCACCAAGCCGAGGTCAAAAACCCAAAAGGCCCCTCCTCAGGGGCTTCTCCCAGAACCCCCCTTTTTGAAATCAGAAACAGGGCTGTCCACACACACACAGCTCCAAGCTAATTGGTTGGTAGCTCTAATTGACAGGTCACACAGGTGGATCTATAGATGTAACTTCTGGACCTCAGGCAACTTCCGGACACCAGGTAACTTCTGGATGCTGAAGTCACATAGTTACCAAGTCATATGATTCTCCTCATGGTAGAACTTCCCTGTGTGGTAAAAAAATGAAAGTTTTTAACTAACATTTAAGAGTTGGCTAAACAATAACTGAAGAATGCCAGTTTTTGAAGGACCGCCCTTTCGGGGAGGAGACCGTGATGAACAGCTGTGCGTCTGCCTATACTTGGGAGAACATGACCAAGCACTCCACTTCCGGGGTGCAAGCTTAAAAACGAGGAGAGAACAGAAGTGGTCTCTCTCGCTCTGCACACACACGCTGACTTAGGTTTGATGGTGTGTTCTGGTGATTGGCTCTGGTCCTCGGTAGCAGCACGTGCTTGACGCGGTTCTCAGCCTCAGAGGTGGCTTTGGGATTTGGTGAGTTTTATAAGGAATATAGACTAAGCTTAGATCTAAGACTATTTATTTGTATTTCTACTTTCCTTTTTCACTAATCAGCATCACCTTGTTTGTTGGCTAATTAATTCCCAAACAATAAAAGTTAAGTAATCCATCTCTGATTAAAGCTCAGAGGCTTCTTTCTCTTACTGGTCTGGGAGATATATAAGGGAAAGGTTAAAGGGGAGTTTAATGCTCTTATATCCAATTTTAAATCTCACACCTGCAATATCTTTCCCAGCAGGGGGTGTCATTCCAATTCTCACAAGAGGCTGAATTGAGTGCACGATCATCTGTAAACAATAAATCATGTACAAACTCTACCCCCTCTCTACTCCCCTCCACGCACACTAGTTTTGGCTTGTAGCCTTTTCAAGTTGAAGAATTTACCATCAGTATGGGAGCTTACCCTGATGTCATGTTTGTCCTCATTGAAGGCATTTGACCACATGGATGAAAGCATCATGCTAAAAACATGAGAGCAAGCACATAGCCTTAGTTAACTACATTGGTGACTGGGAAAACATGAGAGCATCATCCATTATCTAGAACCTAGGCAAGCATGCTATCATGAAACTGATGAACAATACTATTGAACTTCCTTGGGCAACTAAATTTTGTCATATTTTCCATAAGTTATCATGACTGATGGTATCAAAGGCTTTGGTGATATCTATAAACATTGTGTATAGACCTCTGTTCTGCTCCTGACATTTCTCCTGGACTCAGCAAACATAGCAGCAAACACCTCAGCTCTTTCTGAAGCTACACTGGCTCTCAGATAGATGACTATCTTCTAGGCGAATGATTAGCCTATTAAGGAGGACTCAGGAAAGAACCTTACCAGCAGTGACTAAGAGAGAGATACCCAATCTATTTCCTTTCCCTTTATAGAGATGGACAATGGAGGCATCCTTGAACTCCTACGGAATAACCTCCTCTTGCCATATAACCCAGAAAATGTCAGTCAACTTTTGTATGATCAATGGACCCCCACATCTTGTAAATCTCTGCTGGAATAGAATCAGCACCAGATGGTTTACCACAGAAGCAGAGCCTAATGGTATTTGAAAGCTCTTGTTCAACTGGAAATTTGTCTAGAGAGAGATTGACTTCAACTTGAAGTAAAACAGTCAATGGTTTCAGCATTAATTTATGAGAACACTATGGAAGTTTTCAGCCCATGTCTCCAGGATGATATCCTTATCACTACTCAATATGGCTCTATCAGCACTGAGTAGTTGAAATGAACTATATGTCTTTTGCCCATAAGTAGCCTTCAAGACATCAAAAACTGCTTTGATTGTTACTTTCAGCATAAAACTGAATTCCATCTGCCTTCTTACTAAGCCAAGAATCCAGCATCTCTCTAAACTTTGCTTGTGCTTTACTTTTATTAATACATTTTTTGTGAGGCAATTGGGATTAAGTGACTTGCCCAGGGTCACACAGCTAGTAAGTGTGTCTGAGGTTGGATTTGAACTCAGGTCCTCCTGACTCCAGGGCCAGTACTTTATCCACTGTACCACCTAACTGCCCTAAAACTGAGGCTAATACATTTTTTTTGTGATTGTGCTTTACTTTTGATGGAATTAAATGCTGGCTTCTTAGAGATGGATATACAATCATGTTGGAAAACCCTGTGGAGTTCTAATTCTTCATTTAGTCACTTCTGAAATTTCCCATCATTTTCATCAAAGCAGTCTTGATGTTTGCAAGCGTTCTGACACAGATGAGCAAATGCAGTGCTGTACAACAAATATCTAAAAACTACCCACACCTTTTTTGCTCCACTATTGCCAACCATGTGTTGGCTCAACTTTCCCTCCAAGTTAGCAAAAAGTGCTTCCCACTTAGAGAAGCACTCTAATCTGTTAATATTGAGTCTTCTCATAGTCATTTTGCCTTGGCACCACCATTTTTCTTGAATGTGAATATTTAGCTTGGAGAGGATAAGTCTATGATCAGTCCAGCACTCTATGCCACACAGTGCCTTCATCACTCTCACATCCTATATGTCTCTTCTCCTTATGATCACATAGTCTATTAAATGCTAATGTTTAGGAGGCAGCTAGAAGGAAGGAACAGTGGAAAAAGCACCAGCCCTGAATTTAGGAGGAACTGAGTTCAAATCCGGCTTCAGAAAAGACACTTATTAGCTGTATGAACCTGGGTAAGTCATTTAATCCTCATTGCCCCACAAAAAAACAACACACAAACATAATGCCAATGTTTGCTGTGAGGGTGCATCCATGATTTTTTTGCATTTAGCTAAACATAAGACAGTGTTGGTGATAAGAACATGAGATGCACAAGTGTTTCCATTGTTATTTCCAACTCCATTTCTTCCAAGGACACCTTGCCATGTCTGCTAGTCTTAGCCAACTCTGGCATTAAAGTCACCCAGAATTATAAGCTTGTCCTCTTTTGGCACATTGAAGATAAAGGTCTCTCAGTTATCATAACGTTTTTCTTTGACCTCATCAGGGTTCATCATGGTGAGAGCATAGGCACTGATGATGGTATGGTGTTTTTCCTGAAAGTGGCAATCATATTATCATGAACCTGTCATTCACTCCTTTTGGTAGGCGCATAAGCTTGTTGACTAAATTAGTTTCAATTGCAAAGCCTATGTCAGCTTCACAGAACTCCCCTTTACTGTGGCCACTCCAGAAAAATGTGTACTCAGCTCTGACTTCAGTAAACTAGCCTTCATTTGCCAGCCTTGTTTCATTCAGGGATGCTATTTGGATGTGATATCCGCTGAGTTCTCTCACAAGAAGAGCTGTTTGTTAGGTCTACTGGATTTTATGTTGTCTATAAGCGTATGCACGTACCATGTATCAATAGGAAGCAGAATCATCTTTGCAGAAGCTTTTGCACATTTTTGTGTATAGTTTAACTATAAAATGGGATCTTCACCTACCACAGTAATCAGACCAGAGCAGGGTAGGCAGGAGGTATTTAGGGAACCTTTTCTAGCCCCTTTCTCACATTAAGAGGTGAGTAGTGTGGCCCTCAAAAGGCAGTTCAGACATCCAAGGGAACGTCAAATCCCACTGCTGCTTCCAGTGAGAAGATGACCCTATGGCCTAGGTTACCTGTATGCAGGGTTATTACCAGAGCTCCCAGTGTATCTGCAACTGCTGCTTCATCACTTGCCTGTTGCCATAGGACTTTGTGTTAGGTTAACATGGTAAAATGGTATGAGTGATGTCTTTTAATTCACACGTTTATTGGATTTAAGTGAGGCCGAGTTGCATGAAATCATAAGTCAGTCTCCCTTCCAGAGCCATCACAGTACAGCTGCAGGACAGAGTCAAGATAACTGGTGATGGCTCAAAATATAGTGGATAACCTGGGTATCTTCTTTGTTTTTATTTTTAGTGAGGCAATTGGGGTTAAGTGACTTGCCCAGGGTCACACAGCTAGTCAGTGTTAAGTGTCTGAGGCCAGATTTGAACTCAGGTGCTCCTGACTCCAGGGCCGGTGCTTTATCCACTGCGCCACCTAGCTGCCCTGTCTTCAATGTCTAATCAAGCTCTAACCATACCACATCACCTGCTTTAGCTGCCTTCGTGGCCATTGGAAGAAATTGTTCTCATTTGACAATTTACGGAGTAAGAATTCACTTGATTGGGGTAGACGCCCCCTGCCCAATTCAACAATGCATTTGAGACTTCTTAGTTACCTTCAACCTGTTTTAGCCCATCTGACAAAATGGTTTAACACTGTGTAGCCTCTGTGCATGTTACATACAGGTTCTTGGAGCAAATTAGGTCGAGATCAAATGTGGAAACTAGTCCTGAAAATGTTTAGTAGCCCTCACCACAGGTACTAGTCTTCCCTGAACACACCCTACACCCCATCTATGGATTCCTACACAAATTTAATATTACTCACTTATTATACAAAAATTGTATCAAGCCATATGGCGTCACTGATAAATACTTTAAAGAGCTAGTTCATATCATGGAAACTTTTTCAAATGCTTTCTTAGTATTTGAAACTGTCATTTGGACTTAATAATGATAAACTTCTAAATACATGGCCAGGAAAAATATAAGACTAAGCTATTTTGTTTTGTTTTGTTTTGTTTTTTGCAGGACAATGAGGGTTGAGTGACTTGCCCAGGGTCGCACAGCTAGTAAGTGTCAAATGTCTGAGGCTGGATTTGAACTCAGGTCCTCCTGAATCCAGGACCAGTGCTTTATCCACTGTGCCACCTGGCTGTCCCCCAAGACTGAGGGTTTTTTTGTTTGTTTGTTTTTTGCAGGACAATGAGGGTTAAGTGACTTGGCAAGGGTCACACAGCTAGTAAGTGTCGAGTGTCTGAGGCCAGATTTAAACTCAGGTCCTCCTGAATCCAGGGCCGGTGCTTTATCTACTGTGCCACCTAGCCACCCCCAAGACTGATGTTTTGAACATGATTCCAGAGGTTAAAATGAACCAATGGATGAAGATGTCAGTTACAATTTCCCAAATATAGTATAAATCATCCTCTTCTTCCATTTTTATTCTAGGTCTATGAACAGAGTCTGACTAAGATTTTAGGAATCTTACATGATTTGAACAAAAATTTGGGAGACACCTTGTTGCAGTAAAATCCCTAAGAATGCATTTTACTTTACTTATTGAAAAGCTTTTAAAAATAAATATATAACAACAACAACAAAAACCCAGCATAATCTTTTGTTCTCTCTACTATCATTCAATTATGTAACTGTGAAGATGAGGCCCATTGGAAAAAATGCAAAAGTCTGCTTGTTCCCCTGATTATATCAACATCTATTTTGATATTCAGTGACTTCAATGCAATGGTGGGAATAGGCAAGAATTGTGAGAAATATATTGGAAAACATAGATCAGGAGTAAAGAATGAGAGAGGCCAAAGGCCTGTAATCTTCTCAGAAGATTCATACCTATATATCATGAATATTTTCTTTGACAAAAGAGTGAGTAGTTGCTGAATATAGTGAACACTGAATAACATCACAAAATTTAATTTATTATATTTTAACAGATAGGAGATGGTTCTTCCCTGATGTTGGATTCATACCTGAACCAGCTGTCTGTGTACAGTCAGATTATTGGCTTATTAGAGAAAAGATTAAAATCAGTACTGAGTGAAGAAAAAAGAAAAAATGAGAAGAAAGATAATACATGCAATCGAAACTCAAACATGTAAAAGTATTATTGATATCTTTGGATTTTACATCACTTTTACTTTTAAGCATGTTGTTCCCAGTCCTTTACCCAGAGAGACATTCTTTATTAGAAAGAATTAAAAGAAAAGAGGGAGCAAAAGAGAATTCAGCAAAGCTAAATTATATATCAACTAATCCTGAAAATATATGCAATATTCCACACTCGTGCCTCTCTTGCCAACCTCTGCAAAGAAAGGACGGAAGTGAATCTTGACAAATTCAAATGAGACATTGATAATGAAAAATGAGATATGGACAAAAGAAAGGAAACATACCAGGATGTAATTATTACACTAGATACTTAAGTAATGTAAATCAATTTCACTGAGACAAAAACGGCTAAAAAGTACCAGTCAGAAAACTCCTAAATTTGTAAAGTTAAAAAATGTGATAGTCAAAGGCAAGACTAGTTTAGAACATGAACTCATGTGTTAATTATTTGGGAAAGGAAACGAATAAACATTTATATAAAACCTACAATGTGCCAGGCACTATAAATATATGTGTGTGTGTGTGTGTGTGTGTATGTGAATGTGTATATATATGTATATATTTTAAATATGACCTCATTTGATCCTCCCAACAACCATAGGAGATAGGCGCAATTACTATCTCCATCTTATAGTTGAGAAACTTGAGGCAAATAGAGGTTAAGTGACCTCCCCGGGGTCACACAACTAGTGAGTTTCTGAGACTACATTTGAATTCAGGACTTCCTGACTCCAGGCCCAGGGCTCCACTTGTGGTTTCAGGTGCCTTATATATAGAGAGATGATGGGAAAATTTTAGCAATACCACTTCATAAAACAGAGAGATGCAATGGAGGATGACAATAATTTGAAATAGGAAAACGATTCAATTGAATGAAGTTATTTCTAGGATGTTTAAGGTTGAAAATAAGAGGACACCAAAAAAAGCAAAAAGGGAAAGATATGTAAAGACTTTTCTGGATGGCTTTTTTTTTTTTTAACATCAAGTACAGGAGGAGAATCACAATACTTAAAATAGTCTAAAGAATGTTTATAGAAGTGAGAAAGATGGTGATGATGATGACTGTGTAATAATAATAGCAACAATTGTTTGTATAATTACATAACTATATAAAATTTATGATAATTTATACATATACTTTATATAATATAATAATATAATATAACTCTTTTTTTACAGGGCAATTAGGATTAAGTGACTTGCCCAGGGTCACGCAGCTAGTTAAGTGTCAAGTGTCTGAGGCCAGATTTGAACTCAGATCCTTCTGAATCCAGGGCTTCTGCTTTATCCACTGTACCACCTAGCTTCCCCCAATATAACTCTTTAAAGTTGGCAAACAGCTTTACAAATATTGTCTCATTTTATCCTCACAATAATCCTCAGAGATAGGTAGTATTATTGCCCTTATTTTACAAATGAGGAAATTGAAATTAGTACAGACTTGTCCATGGTCATATAGCTAAATTTCTGAGGACAAATTAAAAAGAATATCTGGGAAAAGTAACTGGATTCGATAGTTAACAAAGATACTTTTGATAGAGGTAAACACAGTTGAGAGGGTGTTGATAGATCAAGTCACAAAGTATCTGAAGGAGGGGGGAAATAAAAAAGATGTTGAAAAACCTTGGACATTATTAATGCCAAAAAAGGCAACCAATAGAGTACCAGCTATCTTCCTACTTCTCAGGCTTGTAGAAGTAATATTCCATACCAGAACAATTCCTTATCATGAAAAAAATTACTGAAATATGGAGAAAATTTTAAAATCCCACTTTGAATATTGTGTTGATTTTTAAAAAGATACATACAAACTAACTTAGGAGCACAAAAAGCTGTCTAAACTGCCTTCTTCCAACAAGTTGGTCTTCCACTCATATTATAAAATTATTAAAAAGTTTACTAATGATAAAATAATAGAGATATGATAAAAGATAATCTTATATGATGACCCTCTGATAATAAATATTAGGCAAGACATAAAATAGGAAAATGTATGCCAAGGTGCTCATCACTACCAAGGAGAAATCAGTTGAAGACTCAAAGATGAAGAGAGACTTCTAATGAACTATGAGGTACAGCAGATACTTTTGTTTTTGGATGACAGAATGCTGGTTGTGTCAATCTCCAGAATGTTACAGGACCTCCAGGAAATGATCTATAATGACTTTTAAAAGTTTGACCTAAATTATCACATTGTTCAGACTATGATATGTAATTTTGTAGGTAACCCATAAAGTTTATTCATCAGTTTGATGAATCAAAACCCAAGAGAGAGTTTATGGGTAATTTATAATAAATTCATTAATTAGGCTACCCTGTAAATTGATGGTCAGTGGTTTCCCTTGGTTACCAAAGATGCTGAAGGAGACCCAGAAATGCCTTAAATCCCTTCTGAAGTAAACTCCCCTGAGAAGTAAAACTCAATCTTGATTGATGAACATTTCATGAAGAGGTGGGAAAATAATCTTCAGCTCCTTCTGCTGAGAACAAGGCTCAATAGTCTCAATCCATCTGTGCAGGGAAGCCATTTCCATGCTGACCTCTCTGGCTAGATTTCTCCTTCATAGACTGGGTTGCCCTAAACTCTAATGAAGGGGATAAAGGACAGAGGGTTCTTCCCCCATGCAAAGGCTTACCCAGAATGGATTCTGTTTATATTCTGAAAAAAAAGTAGATCTCCCAGTTGAGCGGAGTCATACCCCATCTAGTTGAGGAGCATATGCCTTGGGGGCTAGAAGCAATCCCATCATTCATACGTGCCCTTCAGAGGTTTTACTGACTATTTCAGGAGTTGGGACTTAGAAATAAAAGCAAAGGGTAGAGCACAAATTATTAATTAGCTATTAATCTTATAGTATCATATGCATTTCTCTCCTCAATATGGCACTTTCTGCAGGTTACTTCCTCAATTGTACTCAGGGGTTGAGTTCCTCCAGGTGGTGACTATCCTGGGTCCAAGACATTCATTCACCATGTTTACATTCACACCTATTATCCATCTGTTTTTTTTTGTTTTTTTTTTTTTTTTAGTGAGGCAGTTGGGGTTAAGTGACTTGCCCAGGGTCACACAGCTAGTAAGTGTTAAGTGTCTGAGGCCACATTTGAACTCAGGTACTCCTGACTCCAGGGCCAGTGCTCTATCCCACACCTATTATCAAGGTATATTTAAATTACTTTGGCAAGTCTGTAGCAGAAATTTTTTACCTCATTATCTACTATAAATGTTGGTATGTAAGTCACAAATATATTCATTGTATTTTTTTCTCTTTCTCATCATGAACAATGTAAGACAAAATCATGAAATATCCCATGAAATGATATTTCTTTCATGATTCCTTTGGATGCTCAATGAAACTTTTTTAGCTCTTCCTTCCCTTTTCTAGGAAAACCCAAAGCACAATCTTTCCCTTTAGTTAAAATTTTGTTGCATCTTCTATGATTTCACTTATGCCCAGAATGTCAATATTAATGTGATTCAGTTCCTTGATTAAAAGATCTAGTCATTGGTCATTGGAGAAGCATCTAATATTTGGAGTATCAACAGTGTGATCTTTAGCACTCTTTGGCACCCTTTTCATACTTTTTTTTATTTAGTTGTTTACTTTTTTATTTTTATAGCAGTAGAATTACAAGCCATCTGAGATTTCTGACCAAAAGACATTCCCCAATGGATATGTGGTAAATAATATGGAAAAAAGATGTAAACAAACCATTCTTCAAACACTTGCATTCTATTAAAAATGAGATGAAAGAATTCTCCAAATCACCAAAAAGAGAAGTGAAATGCCATGACTTTGTCCAACCATTCTGGATAGCAATTTGGAATTAGGCAAAGAAAGTGAACAAAATGAACACACCCCTTGCTTCATAAATAACACTGATAGTACTCAAGATCAATAACAAAAAAAATCTGGGAAGAAGTCAAGATGGTTGCGTAAAGGCAGGAACTCAAAAGAGCTCTTCCAAATTCTCCTCCAAATAACTTTAAAATAATGTCTCAAAACCAATTCAGGAATGAGAGAAGCAACAAAAGGATGGGGTGGAACAATTTTCCAACCCAAGACAAATCAGGTGGTCAGGAAAGGTCTGTCTGATTAGGGTGAATAGAGCACAGTCCAGCACAGGTCACACCCTGGAAATCCAGCAGCAGGTATTGAAGATGACTGAACTGGCAGTGGTGGCAGTAGATTTTAGAGCTCTCAGCCAACAAATGGTAAGGTGGTCAGACAATTGGTCTCAAGGACATTACAGGGGACCCTTTCTTGTTGCTAGAAGCAAGAGTGTATTACATTGTTCATACACAGTTCTAGGTCATAGTTACAGGGCAAAGAGTAGCACTAGAGGGGACCCTGGTCACAGTTCCAGGATGGAAAAGAGTGATTATGGGTACTCAAAGACCAGAGCACAAGCCAGAATATGAGAAACCACACCTCTTCTTAGATCTTACTATTTTGGAAGAACTGAAAACTTGCAAACCCTCAGAATTAGCTCTGAAAACAGTAACACAAAAAATCTGAAGCTTGGAACAGTGCCCCTTCCACCCAAGAAGTAGTGGCCAACTTTAAAATAAAGTTAAAAGTAAAGAAATAGACTAGAAAAATGAGCAAGGAACAGCAAGAAAAGAAAAAAAAAGAACCTGACTACAGAAAGTTACTAAGGTGACAGGGAAAATCAAAATACAAACTCAGAAGAAGACATCAATGTCAAATATCCACATTTAATTGTAGCCTTCTTTGGGGCATGGGACAGGGAGGGAGGAAGAAAAAAATAAAGTAAAAAGGCACAGCAAAGAATGAGGGAAAACCTATAAGGAAGCAAAAAAAGCTGGGTAACTTTGAGAGCAATGTGCAGTATTTATTATATAAATGTTCTTGAAATGGAAATTTATCATTTTATATTGAATGTTCTGTTATGATCTGCTGTGTACATGGAAATATTCTCTTGTTTTTCTTTTTCTTCATTTGTATTTAAGTTTAAAATGAATAAAAAATTCCAAAAAAAAGAATTCTTGGATGACATGAAAGTTATGATAAAATTAAAAAGAGCCTAGACCTCATATTTCAAGAAATTATTAAGAAAAACTGCCTAATATCCTAGATCTATTTGGTCAAATAGAAAGAGAGTCTAACAATCACCTTCTGAAAAAGATCACCAAATGAATATTCCAAGGAATAATATAGCCAAATTGCAGAGCTCCTAGGTCAGGGAGAAAATATTATAAGCAGCCAGAGAGAAACAATTTAAATATCATAAAGCCATGGTCAGGATAACAGGATTAAGCAGCTTTTACATTAAAAGATTGGCAGAGGGGGCAGCTAGGTGGCACAGTGGATAAAGCACCGGCCCTCGATTCAGGAGTACCTGAGTTCAAATCCGGCCTCAGACACTTGACACTTGCTAGCTGTGTGACCCTGGGAAAGTCACTTAACCCTCATTGTCCTGCCCCCCCAAAACTAAAAAGATTGGCAGACTTGGAATATAATATTCTGAAGGGCAAAGGATTACAACCAAAAATGAGCTACCTAGCTATATTGAGTATTATCCTTCAGGGAAAATAGATATTTAATTAAATAGACAACTTTCAAGAATTCATGTTAAAAAAAGACCAGGGTTTAATAGAAAATTTAATTTTCAAATATAAGACTCAAGAGAATCATAAAAAGGTAAACAGGAAAGAGAAATGATAAAGGAATCAATAAGGTCAGACTGTTTTACATTCTTACAATAGAAAATTATACCTGTAACTCCCAAAGACTTTATCATTATTAGGACACTTATGAGTGTATATAGACAGAGGGCATGGGTGAGAGTTCACTATAATTGGATGTTATCCAAACAAAAAATAAGGGGTGAGAAAGAGGGATTCACTGGGAGAAGAGGAAAGGAAGAGGTAGAATAGGGTTGACAGAAGAGAAGGCAGATTGGGGGAAGTGGTGCTTATCAGAAGAAAAACACTTTTGAGGAGGGACAGGTTGAAAGGACAGGGAAAGAAGGATAAATGGGGGAAAAGCAGGATGGAAGAAAATGCACAGTAATCATAACTATGAATGTGAATGTGATAACCTCACCTGTAAAAATGGAAGCAAATGGTAGAGTGGATCAAAAAGCAAAATCTTACAAAAACTGGGGGGAAAATTCACAGCAAGTTTCTGTGATAAAACCCTCATTTTTTAAAAAATATACAGAGAACTGAATCTAATTTGTAAGAATAAAAGTCATTCCCCAACTGACAAACGATCAAAGGATGAAAAGACAGTTTTCAGACAAAGAAATCAAAATTATCTCTAGACATGAAAAAATGCTCTAAATCAATGTTGTGGTACATCTCACATATATAAGATTGGCTAATTCAATTATTCTAGAGATCAGTTTAGAAATAAGGCCAAAGGGCTATAAAACTGAATACCTGGGCAAAGTCAAGATGGTGGAGAGGAATCAGCAAGCTGCCTGAGCTCTCTTTCTGTTCCCTCAAAAAGAACATTAAATCAAGCCTCTGGACAGATTCTGAAACTACAGAACCTGCAAAGAGACAGAGAGGCACAGTCTTCCAACCAGAGACAATTTAGAAGACTTCAGGAAAAGGTCAATCTGACTTGGGCAAAAGGGAGGCCCAGCACAGGGCAGCAGCCCAGCGCCGAGGGGGTCGGGGCAGGTCAGCAGGAGCTGCGGGTCACAACCAAACAACTGAGGCCCTGGAACCTGGCTCAAAAATCTGGTGGCCAAGAAGGACAGTGGAAAAAACTACCTGCACCAGCCAAGAAGGGAAGTTGCCAGCTGTAGGACCATGAACAGGACAGGCTCGACCAGGCACACTGACCTAACATGCTCAGACAGGAAATGCAGGGGGGCGAACTGCACACACTATAAAGGCCTCAGAGTAAAAAGTCAGTTACACAGCACCTATACCACTGCACAAGAAGCCCAAAACAGGGACCCTGGTGCCCCCAGAGCAGACCTCAACTTAAAAAATAAATAAATAAGCTGCAATAATGAATAAGAAGCAAAAAAGAGCCCACTCCATTGAGAGCTTCCGTATCAATAGGGAAGAAGCCAATGCAAACTCAGATGAGGACAATACCCTCAAATTGCCTATATATGAAGCCTCACAAGGGAAGATGAGTTGGTCTTAAGAACAAAAAGCCTTCCTGGAAGAGCTCAAAAAGGATTTCAAAAATCAGTTGAGAGAGGTAGAAGAAAAAATGGGGAGAGAAATGAAAGCAAAACAAGAAAGCTATGAAAAAAGAATCAGCAGCTTGGAAAAGGAAGCACAAAGATTGACTGCAGAAAACAATGCCTTAAAAAATTCATTTGGCCAAATGGAAAAAACGTACATAATCTCACTGAAGAAAACAATGTCTTAAAAATTAAAATTAGACAGTTGGAAGATAAGGAATCCACAAGACACCAGGAATCAGTCAAGCAGAATCAAAAGAATGAAAAAATAGAAGAAAATGTGAAACACCTCATTGGAAAGACAACTGATCTGGAAAACAGATCCAGGAGAGACGATTTGAGAATCATTGGACTGCCTGAAAGCCAAAAAAGAATCAAGACACCATATTCCAGGAAATTATTAAGGAGAACTGCCCTGATATCATAAAATCAGAGGATAAAATCATCATTGAAAGAATCCACCAATCACCTCCTGAAAGAGACCCCAAAAGGAATACTCCAAGGAATATTGTAGCCAAATTCCAGAATTATCAGGTGAAGGAGAAAATACTCCAAGCAGCCAGAAAGAAGCAATTTAAATATCATGGAGCCACAGTCAGGATTGCTCAGGACCTGGCAGCTTCAACATTAAAGGACTGCAAAGCTTGGAATATGATATTCTGGAAGGCAAAAGAGCTTGGATTGCAGCCAAGAATCTATTACCCAGCAAAAATGTGCATTCTCTTTCAGGGGAAAAGATGGACATTTAATGGCATTGGGGACTTTCAATCTTTCCTGGTGAAAAGACCAGAATTGAATAGAAAATTGGATCTTAACATACAAGACTCAAGAGAAGTTTAAAAAGGTAAACAGAGGGGGAAAAAAAGGTTACTCAATTAGGTTAAACTCTTTATATCCCTACACAGGAAGATAATACTTATAACTCTTCAGAACTGTAAATGTATTTGGGCAGAGAAAAGGAGTTTACACAGAGGGTATAAATATAAATTGTCTTTGATGTGATGATACAAAAAAATTTAAGGGGTTAAAAAGGGAGTCTATGGGGAGGAGAGGAAAGGGGAGGTGGAATGGGATGAATTATATCATATGAAGAGGTGAAAAAAAAAACAACCTATTACAACAGAGGGAAAGAAAAGAGGGGTGAACATTGTTTCAACCCTACTCTCATTAGATTTGATTCAAAGAGGGAATAACATATACGTTCATTGGGATAAAGAAACTTAGCTCATTCTTTAGGGAAGCAAAAGGGGAAGGGAAGGGGGACTGATAGAAGGGAGGACAAAAGCAAGGGAGAAAAGGGTAAAGAAAAGAGAGGGGAGTGATAAAAAAGGGAGGGCAGATTGGGGGAGGCAGGGGTAAGAAGTAAAATGTCAGTGAGGAGGAATAGGGTGAAAGAAGGGGGAAAAGTATGAAGGGGGTAAATAGAATGGAGGGGAATAGACAGTCAGTAATAATAGCTCTGAATGTGAATGGGATGAACTCTGCTATAAAACCAAAGCGAATTGCAGAGTGTATTAAAAACCAGAATCCTACAATATGCTGTTTACAAGAAACACATTTGAAGCAGAAAGATACACACAGAATTAAAGGTAAAAGGCTGGAGCAGAATATATTATGCTTTAGCTAAAGTAAAAAAAAAGCAGGGATAGCAAACCTTATCTCAGATAAAGCTCAGGCAAAAATAGATCTCATTAAAAGAGATAAGGAAGGAAATTACATCTTGCTAAAAGGTACTATAGATAATGAAGTAATATCAATATTAAATATGTATGTGCCAAGTGGTATAACATCCAGATTCTTAGAGGAGAAGTTAAATGAGTTACAAGAGGAATTAGACAGTAATACTATACTAGTGGGAGATCTGAATCTCCCCATCTCAGAATTAGATAAATCTAGCCGAAAAATAAATAAGAAAGAAGTGAAAGAGGTGAACAGATTACTAGAAAAGTTAGACATGATAGATGTCTGGAGAAAATTGAATGGGGATAGAAAGGAATATACCTTTTTTCTCAGCAGTACATGGCACATTTTCAAAAATTGACCATGTATTAGGGCACAAAAACATCACAGTCAAATGGAGAAAGGCAGAAATAGTAAATGCATCCTTCTCAGATCATGATGCAGTAAAAATTACATGTAAGAAAGAGTCAGGGAAAAGGAGAATGAAAATCAATTGGAAACTAAATAATTTCATTCTAAAGAATGAATGGGCCAAACAACAAATCATAGAAACAATCAATAACTATATCCAAGAGAATGACAATAATGAGACAACATACGAAAATCTATGGGATGCATCCAAAGCAGTGCTTAGGGGGAAATTTATAGCTCTAAATGCTTACATAAATAAAAAAGAGAAAGAGGAGATTAATGAATTGGGCATGCAACTTAAAAAGCTAGAAAAAGAACAAATTAGAAATCCCGTTAGATACTAAACTAGAGATCCTGAAAATTAAAGGAGAAATTAATAAGATTGAAAGTAAAAAAAACTATAGAATTAATCAATAAAACTAAGAGCTGGTTTTATGAAAAAAACAATAAAATAGATAAAATATTGGTTAATTTGATTAAAAAAAGAAAGAAGAAAACCAAATTACCAGTATAAAAAATGTAAAGCGTGATGTTACCATCAATGAAGTAGAAATTAAATCAATAATTAGGAATTATTTTGCCCAACTGTATGCCAATAAATTTGACAATCTAAATGAAATGGATGAATATTTGCAAAACTACAAACTGCCCAGGTTAACTGAAGAGGAAATAAAATCCTTAAATAAACCCATATTAGAAAAAGAAATTGAACAAGCCATTAATGAACTCCCTAAGAAAAAATCCCCAGGGCCAGATGGGTTTACGGGTGAATTTTACCCAACATTTAAAGAACAATTAATTCCAATATTATAAAAATTATTTGGAAAAATAGGTGAAGGAGTTCTACCAATTTTGTTTTATGACACAAATATGGTGGTAATACCAAAACCAGGCAAAGCAAAAACAGAGAAAGAAAATTATAGACCAATTTCCCTAATGAATATTGATGCTAAAATCTTAAATAAGATATTAGCAAGTGATCACCAGGATAATACACTATGACCAGGTGGGATTTATACCAGGAATGCAGGGCTGGTTCAACATTAGGAAAACTATTAACATAATCAACCACATTAATAAGAAAACCAACCAAAATCATATGATTATCTCAATAGATGCAGAGAAAGCTTTCGACAAAATACACTAGAGAGTTTAGGAATAGGTGGAGCTTTCCTTAAAATAATAAACAGTATCTACCTAAAAACCATCAGCAAGTATTATATACAATGGAGATAAATTAGAGGCCTTCCCAATAAGATCAGGGGTGAAACAGGGATGTCAATTATCACCCTTATTATTTAATATTGTACTAGAAATGTTAGCTTTAGCAATCAGAGAAGAGAAAGGAATTAAAGGAATTAGAATAGGCAAGGAGGAAACAAAACTATCACTCTTTGCAGATGATATGATGGTATATTTAAAGAATCCTAGAGAATCAACTCAAAAATTACTTGAAACAATTAACAACTTTAGCAAAGTAGCAGGATATAAAATAAATCCACATAAATCATCAGCATTTCCATACATGACCGACAAAGTCCAGCAGCAAGAGATAGAAAGGGACATTCCATTTAAAGTAACGGTAGATAGGGGGCAGCTAGGTGGTGCAGTGGATAAAGCATCGGCCCTGGATTCAGGAGTACCTGAGTTCAAATCCGGCCTCAGACACTTGACACTTACTAGCTGTGTGACCCTGGGCAAGTCACTTAACCTCCATTGCCCTGCAAAAAACAAACAAACAAAAAAACCAAACAAACAGACAAAAAATAAGGTAACGGTAGATAATATAAAATACTTGGGAGCCTACTTGCCAAAACAAACCCAGGAACTATATGAACACAACTACCAAATGCTTTTCACACAAATCAAATCAGATCTAAATAATTGGAAAGATATCAATTGCTCATGGGTAGGCAGAGCTAATATAGTAAAAATGACAATACTACCTAAATTAATTTACTTATTTAGTGCCATACCAATAAAACTACCTAAAAATTATTTTATAGAGCTGGAAAAAATAATAACAAAATTCATCTGGAAAAACAAAAAATCAAGAATATCCAGGGAAATAATGAAAAAAAAATGCACAGGAAGGTGGGTTAGCAGCACCAAACCTGGAGCTCTACTATAAAGTGGCAGTCATAACAACTATCTGGTACTGGCTAAGAAATAGAGTGGAGGATCAATGGAATAGGCTAGGCACAGGAAACACAGTAGTAAATGACACTAGTAATGTAGTTTTGATAAACTCAAAGACTCCAACTTCTGGGATAGGAACTCAGCATTTGACAAAAACTGCTGGGAAAACTGGAAGATAGTATGACAGAAATTAGGCATAGACCAACATCTTACACCTTATACTAAAATAAGGTCAAAATGGATACACGATTTAGACATAAGAGGTGATACCATAGGTAAATTAGGAGAGAAAGGAATAGTATACCTCTCAGATCTTTGGAAAGGGAAACAGTTTATGACCAAACAAGAGATAGAGTATATTATAAAATACAAAATGGATGATTTTGATTATATTAAATTAAAATTTTTTTGTAGAAACAGAAGCAATGCATCCAAAATTAGAAGGGAGGCAGAAAGCTGGGAAACAATTTTTGTGGCCAGTACTTCTGATAAAGGCCTCATTTCTAAAATACATAGGGAAATAAATCAAATTTTTAAGAATCCAAGTCATTCCCCAATTGAGAAATGGTCAAAGGATATGAACAGGCAGTTTTCTGATGAAGAAACCAAATCTATCTATTCCCATATGAAAAAATGCTCTAAATCTCTAATGATTAGAGAGATGCAAATTAAAACGACTCTGAGGTACCACCTGACACCTATCAGATTGGCTAAAATGCCAAAAAAGGAAAATAATAAATGTTGGAGAAGCTGTGGAAAATTTGGAACACTAATTCATTGTTGGTAGAGCTATGAACTGATCCAACCATTCTGGAGCGCAATTTGGAATTATGTCCAAAGGGCGATAAAGCTGTGCATAACCTTTGACCCAGCAATACCAATTTTGGGTCTTTTGCCCAAAGAAATCATGGAAAGGGGAAAGAGACGCACATGTATAAATATATTTATAGCTGCTCTTTATGTGGTGGCAAGGAATTGGAAGTTGAGGGGATGCCCATCAATTGGGGAATGGCTAGACAAGTTGTGGTATATGAATACAATGGAATCCTATTGTGCTGTAAGAAATGATGAGCAGGAGGAGTTCAGAGAAACCTGGAGGGTCTTGCGTGGGCAGATGATGAGTGAGAGGAGCAGAACCAGAAGAACATTGTACACAGTATCATCAACATTGAGTGTTGATCTACTGTAATGGACTATATTCTTCTCACCAATGCAATGGTACAGAAGAGTTCCAGGGAACTCATGATAGAAGAGGATCTCCAAATCCAGGAAAAAAAAAAAAAGAACTGTGGAGTATAGATGCTGAATGAACCGTACTATTTCTTTTGGTTTTGGTGCTGTTGTTTTTCTATTTTGAGGTTTTTCATCATTGCTCTGATTTTTCTCTTATAACATGACTAAATAAGTTTAATGTCATTATGTGTATATATATATCATATCCCTACTGGCTCTATTCCCCACTTCTTGGCAACTTCTGGTAAAGGCACAAGGACCTGCCACATCTACAATTACTTGAACCTAGAAGTCCTGAAGCTTGACTGTCTTTCTTCCATACTTATGCTTTCCAAATTGGCTTTCTGAGTTATATACAGTTTTCACAAGGTGTGACTGATTATCTTTAATAAATCACAAAATATTTCCTGTGTAGTGGCACATATTTTCATCCAATGATCAAAGCCTTCCACTCCTCCCAAATTACTCAAAGACTTATTAACACCTAGTTTAAACATTTGATTGCTTCAATCAAGATATCTGAGCCTTCTGTTTTTACCTGGAGTATGGTAGACCTCCAGTTTCATGTTAGGATTTAGAAAAGGAAGCAATAGAGCCAACAGAGATTCTTGACCATGCCAGCCTAATCTCACTTTTTTTCTTTAAAGAGTTAAGAAACCAACAGATCAGGGAAGTGCCATAACTAGAGGTCACTTAGAATTTACTCAAGCATTTGACAAAGTTGTTCATATTATATTTGTAGATGAGATAGACAGATGTTGCCTGAACAAAAGTAGAGTTAGATTTGATACATAAAAGGTGAAATGACTGGGCCAAGAGAGCAGTCATAGTCAATATCAACTTGGAAAGAAATCTTCTTGGCCCAGGGTTACTAAACATTTTAACCAATAATACTAGTAATACCTGACATTTCTATTATGCTTCGAAGTTTGGAAATCACTTTATATTATCTCATTGGATTTTCATGTAACAGGGAGTTAAATATTTATACCCACCTAGAGACCATAACTCTTTGAGGATTGGCATCACCCTTTAAGGCAAAAAACCAAAGACAGCTAAGCATACAGGGAAAAGAGAAATGTTATATCCCTTTTGGTCATTAGAAATGTGAATTGTGAGCTCCTCAATCGCGGGGACTGTCTTTTGCCTCTCCATGTATCCCTAGAGCCAAGCAAAATGCCTAGGACAAAGTACGAGGGAAGATGATGATTTCATTATAAAGTTCCTCTCCAAATCTGTCCCACCCTTGCTCAGACCCCACCAGTACACTAACAATGACATAGAAGTGGTTACAAGCCATCACAGATCTCTTCCATGATATTAAATGGAAGAGAACTGGATGTAGAAGCTTCAGTCTACAGTGGTTTCCAAGTTGCAGTATGAGCAAGAGCCAAGTAAATACAGATTTCCTTATTCATTCATGCAGTCATTGAATTAATGGTACTACTGGATATGTAAGTCAAAATCCAGTACCAGAATGAAGGAATGTGGCATAGGGGTAGTGGTTTGGGAAATGAAACTAATTAAATCTACACTATGTCTTCCCTAGAATCCTGGTTTCAAAGTGCCCTGTATTCTGATGATGGATGCCTTGGGGCTAGAATTATTAGTCAGTATATAAGTACATAGTATGTGTTTTATTATCAATTCTGTGAGGGCCAAAATTTGATATACGGAGTGTTATTTGGGTGACGCCTTAACATTGGGGTCTCGAAAATAATGAGGGAAATTTAGGTTCACCTTCCCCTCTGAACTGCCCTTTATAGATATTTCTCCCAGGCCAATAAGAAAGGAACCTCTATACTTTAATTCACAGAAGGATCAGATTTTATTACTTGGGAATTAATTAAACAACAAAGGTGAAACTAATAAAAATCAAAGATAAGGAAATAGGAAAAAAAAGAAATATGGATAAATACTCTTAACTCTAAACTTAACCTATGCAATCCCCAGTCCATTTCCAATTAAGCTAGTTCAAAGGAATTTAGGGTTTTCCATAATTAACTCGCCAAAACCTGGAAGTCTACAGTTGCCCATGACACCAGGAAAAGCAGCTACCTGAGAGCAAGAGAACTCGTGCCACCACCAGAAGGGAAGAAGTCCAAGAGAGCAGCCACCAGAGAGAGAACACCTTCTGAAACAGACCCAGCATTCCAGAAGAGCCTCCTCTTCCCTTCAGGGAGCATTCAATCTTCTCTCCCCTAAAAGTGAAGGTCTTTCAAAAACTGCCTATGGAGAGTTCTCCTTCTGACCTCAGTAGCATAGGTAACTTCAGGGTGGGCCAAGTGTGGCCCCTCCCAAATGAGTCAGTTAAAAACTGCAATAATTTTACCACAAATATTTTTTTTGGTGGGGCAATGGGGGTTAAGTGACTTGCCCAGGGTCATACAGCTAGTAAGTGTCAAGTGTCTGAGGCCGGATTTGAACTCAGGTACTCCTGAATCCAGGGCCGATGCTTTTTCCACTGTGCTATCTAGCCGCCCCCTTACCACAAAAAATTTTGACCACAATTCTATGCCTGTCTATTCTTATAGATAATGAACTACATTTGACCAGATCAGTTGATTAGCACTGAATGAAACAGAGAGGGATGGGGCTGGCCAAGAGAAGGAAATCCAAGAGCTAAATTTGATTGGTTAAATCAATATTAACTACACAGCCCCTATCCTTGTGAGATGCTACAACAACCCAGAAAGATGTAGAACTGACTCACTGAAAACTCCAAAGACTTATTCCTTCAATAATACCTGTCTTGGAAATAGAGCACTTGACCACCACAGTGTAGGACTTGTCCAAGAAAAATTCCTTTTAGATAAATATAATAAAGTTCATCCTAGCAATGCTACCCAGGGGCTAAACTTACAATAGCCCTATGAGGTAATGTTATAGTTATCATGCCTGTCTTAGAGGAGACAATTGAGCCTACGATTAAATGATTAGCCCATGAACACACAGTTAGTGTCTAAGATGGGATTTGAAACCAGGTCTTCATGACTAAATCCAACACTCTGCTATGCCACCTTGCCTGTTAATCAAATGCATAAAGGCAAAAAATACCCAATGTTTTTTTAAGGTGAAATATTGAGTTTATTCTTTGCTAATAACAATGCGATTAAATTACACTACACAAAGGACATAAGGAAAAGTATTAATAATACCATGATGACTAAACAACAATTGTTAAGAATTGGTGAGTAAAATAGCAAATTATAGAAATGACAGATAATTTCATTAAAAGTAATGACAATAGTGGGCAGCTAGGTGGCACAATATATAAAGCACTGGCCATGGAATCAGGAGGTCCTGAGTTCAAATCTGACCTCAGACACTTGACACTTAATAGCTGTGTGACTTTGGGAAAGTCACTTAACCCCCATTGCCTCACCAAAAACAAAAAAATAAAAGTAATGACAACAATGAGACAGGAAACCAAGATTTGAGGGAACTAAGTGAAGCAGTCAATAGTTAATAGATTGAAACATTTTAGCAGTCTATGAACACTTTAAGTAACAAAAAGAGAAAAAATGGATCAATAAGTTGGGGACACAGTTAAAAAGAATAGAAAAAAACTACAAATTCTTAAAATTCCAATTAAAAATAATAAGAATTGAACTAATAAACAAAACTAAGAAAAAAAACAACAAACAAAACTAAGAGCCTTTTAAAAAAATAGATTTTTTGTTGTTTAGTTGTATCTGACTCTTCATGACCCAATTTGGGGTTTTATAGGCAAAGATACTAGGGTGGTTTACCATTTCCTTCTCCAATGGATTAAGGCAGCATTTAAATGACTTGCCCAGGGTCTCATAGCTAGTGAATATCTGAGGCTGGATTTGAGCTCACGCCTTCCTGATTCCAAGCCCAGTGCTTTATATACTGTCACCTAACTGCCTCAGATAACCATTAGCCAATTAGATTTTCTTTTTTTAGTGGGGCAATGAGGGTTAAGTGACTTGCCTAAGGTCACACAGCTAGTAAGTGTCAGGTGTCTGAGGCCAGATTTGAACACAGGTACTCCTGAATCCAGGGCCGGTGTTTTATCCACTGTGCCACCTAGCCGCCCCCAATCAATTATATTTTAAAAAATTAAATGACCAATATCAAACATGAAAAAGGAAAAATCACAAAAACTGAATGAGTATTATTTGAAATTACTCCAACTGTATGCCAATTAAATCAAAAGCATAAGTAAAATAAATAGCAACAAAACATAATAATACTCAAATTAAAAGTACAAAAGGTAAATAATTTAAACAACCCAATTTCAAAGGAAGAAGTTGTATAAGATATAAATTAACTTCCAATAGGAAAAAAAAAACCTTTAGGACAAGATGAATTCATTAGTCAATTCTATCAAATATTTAAAGAAAAAATAATTACAATATTACATAAACAATTTGCAAAAATAGAGAAAAAATACTTTCTTCTATGGCACAGATATTGTCTCAATAAATCAGGGAAAGTCAAAGCAGAAAAAGATACAGAAAAAGTGTTGACAAAATATGAGACCCATTTCTGTTAAAAATACCACAAAACATAGGAATAAATTAACCTTTTTAAGAAAATAAGTAGTACATATCTAAAACCAAGATCTATCATTACATATATATACATACACACATATGTGTCTATGTATCTATATGTGTGTATATGTATACATACACACATATGCATATATACACATATATGTATACACACACACACACACATATATATATATAAGATAAGCTAGACTACTTTCTGATAAAATCAGGGTGAAACAGGAATTTCCATTATCAACACTTCTAAACGACACAGTACTAGAAATATTAGCTTTAGCAATTAGACAAGAAAAATAAATTGATGGAATGAGCATATTTAAGAAATAAAATTTCTCTTTTTTGCAGATGATATTATAGTATACTTAAAGAACCTAGAAAACTAACTAAAATTAATTGAAGCAATAATTTTAACAAACCTGTAGGATATAAAATAAATTTACAGAAATAAATATTTTTTGCGTAATGCCTTTATACCCAGCAGGAAGTGCTTAAAAAGGAAATCCCACTTAATTACTATAGAATGTGTAAAATACTTAAGCATCTATTTTCCAAGATACACACACAATCTATATGAATTAAATTACAAATTGCTGTTTATAGAAAAACATACAGTTCAAAAATATTAATTGGTCATGGGTAGTAGGAGTCAATATAATAAAATAGAAAATACTATCTATAATTCATTTTACTTATTTAACATCATGCCAATCAAACTAACAAAAGATTACTCTATAGAGCTAGGGAAAAATGAAATTCACATGGATGCAAAAAGGGTCAAAAATCTCAAGGAAAGTATGTAAATTTACTGGGAACAAAGGTGGTAGTGGTAGAAGGAATTAAACCAGACATCAAATTGTACAACAAAGCAGTAATCCTCAAAACAATTTAGTACTGATTAAAGAATAGGGAGCTCGGGGCAGCTAGGTGGCGAAGGGGATAAAGCGCCAGTCCTGGATTCAGGATGACCTGAGGTCAAATCAGGGCTCAGACACTTGACACTTACTAGCTGTGTGACCCTGGGCAAGTCACTTAACCCTCATTGCCCCACCCCCCAAAAATAGGAAGCTCAACTAGTAGAGCAGATTAGTACACATTAGAATATATGTAGAAGTAACTGTAAGTAATAACCTAGTATTCAATATACAAAAATCTCACCTGCTGCGATAATGACTCTCTGTATGACAAAAATTCTGGGTAATTCTGGGCTTCTGTTTGGAAAAAAATTAGATTTAGACCAATGTCTTACTCCTACAAAAATAAGCTCCAAACAGGTACATGACCAAGATAGAAAAGGCCATATTATTCATAAATTAGAGGAACTTAGGGTGACAGAAGCACAACTAGTATTACCCCCCCCCCATTTAATAGATTATGAAGTCATCTTAAAGAACCCAAATAACTGACTGCAGGTTAAACAGTGAGAAACTGACAGAGGTAGGATTCGAACTCATATATGACATCAGTTCACTTTAGAATCTATATTCTTTAAGGGCAGAGATTATTTCATTTTGGTTTTTGTGTCCCTAGTACCTAGCACAGTGCATTCATAGGAGGTTCCTAATAATTGACTGTTCATTGATCAACTCCAAATCCATTGTACCAAGGGTAAAATCCATCTAATAACCTTTTTTTTAAGGCCCTCAACTAAGAATATATTTTTTTTTACATTTTCAATACAATAAGACTATTATTTTAAAATATTTTTAAAAAGATTCTTAACTCCAGTATAAAAACTGGGAGGGAAGGTTATATTTGGTCCCTGGGCTATAGTCTGTCTATCCCTGCATTATACTATGCCTCCCTTAATACATCAAAGCAAAATTAAAAAAAAAAAACAAAACAAAACTAGCCTATAATGAAGCCCAGCTCTAACATTATCTTTGGGTCCATGATACATGGGGTTGCCTATCAGTAAGAATAGACTATGAAAAAGGGAAGGGAGGAGGGAATAAGCATTTATGTAATATCTACTATGTATCAGGCTTAGTGCTAAGTATTTGTTTTGCATATTTCATTTGATCCTCATAACCACCCTGTGAAGTAAATACTATCATTATCCCCATTTTACAATTTAGGAAACTGAGGCAAACACAATTTAAGTGACGTGCCTAAAGTTACAAAGCTGACAAGTGTTTGAAACCAGATTTAACATCCTCCTGACTTCATGCTCAGGGCTCAATCTTCTGCATCACCCACTGCCTCTAAAACAAGGTCTTATTGATATTTTACCCATGATGCCCACTTAAGTGGAGCTCTATAAAGCATGTTATATTCTAGGTTAGTGGAAATACATACACATTTTTACTCCATGTGAAGAATCTTGGTTCAAAGTCTAACTTTGCAGTTTACCATCTATATGGCTTTATTTTAGATACAAACTTTTTGAATCTCTGCTTGTTCCTACATTCAGGTAGTTAGGTTTTACAATCCCTTAATTTCTTCCTGGCTCTAATTTTATCTTTCTGTGATGCCCACGTTATGCAATACACCATTTGTTCATGTGACCAGTCCCTAAATTTTGCATTAGTTTCATATGACTCTTCTTTGGATCCATTTCCACCAGTAAATGCTAATGTTGGACTGCAGAGGGTATCCATGCTTCATCCCTTAATAAAGTGAAATGAAGTGATTTACAGGGGGTTTTATATCATAACATTTACAGGGTTTTTTATATCATAAAATTTAGATGGGCAGCCTATGTGTTTCTTTGCTATCCATGTTATGTTAAGAAGTTTAGAGAAAGGCTCATAGGTCATAAGGCATAAATCCCTTCTAGAGGATTTATGGGGTGTATGGACAATAGTTATACAGGATGAGGAAATATAGATGGGTTGTGACTTCCTTCCTTGGCAGGAGGGTCCAAATTATTGAGTCCAAGGACTCATTGATAGATCCAAGTAAAGTTTAGATCTTCTCTTCAAATTACTGTCAGAGAAAAGTCACACATGGGTCATAGGATGCCAAATTTAGGATGTGGAAAGGCTTATAGATATCATCTATATTAATCCCCCCTCATGTTTTGGAATACTTTTTTTGTTGCTATCTTTGTTTTTGCATCACCTATATTTTCTAATGTCTACCTCCTTGGAGCCATCTCCTTTAACAAACCATTTTTTTTGTGTTTGTTGGTGCTGCTGATTAAGGTGTTGGTTCTTTGTTCTCAAAGAAGACCATGACATTGGGAGGTGATATCATGACTTGCAGTGAATTGGATTTAAGTGAGGCATGGATGTGCAAAGTCCCAAGCTTCACTCTTTCCTCCAGAGCCATTTGAGTCCAGTAGTAATATATACATCAGGAAGACTAGAGATGGCCCTGGATGTTTGAGGTTAAGTGGCTTGCCCAGGGTCACACAGATAGTATGTGTCAAGTATCTGAGGCTGGATTTGAACTCGGGTCCTCCTGAATCCGGGGCCAGTGTTCTATCAGCTACACCAACTAACTGCCCCAGTAAAACTAACTAAAGCATTGATAAAATCTGACTTTGTATGCAGCATTTCACACTCATCATCCTTACTCCATCCCAACCCACTTCTATAAATGAATAGGGAAAGTTGTCTTTTCATATCTCTGGGGGAAACTGAGATTTGTCATTGTAATTTCATAGCACCCACTTTCTATTGTTTTGTTCCTTTCACATGGTTGTAATCATTGTGCCTATCATTTTCTGGTTTCTTCTCACTTAATTTTGCATCATTTCATGTAAGTATTCTCATACTTACCTGTATCCTTCATATTTATTTCTTATAGCCCAGTAATATTCCATTTGTATAGCTAGGTGGCATAGTTGATAGAGTCCTAGACCTCCAGTCAGGAAGACTCATCTACCTGAGTTGAAATCTGATCTCATACACGTAGAAATTGTGTGACCCAGGTCACTTAACCCTGTTTGCTGCAGTTCCTCAACTGTAAAATGAGCTGGAGAAGGAAATGGCAAACCCCTCCAGTACCTTTGCAAGAAAAGCCCTAATGTGGCCATGAAGAGATAGGAGTGATTGAAACAACTGAATAATCACAATTTGTTTACCTATTCCTCAACTAGAAGATATCTTTCTTTGTTTCTAGTTCTTTGCTAATATAAAACCTGAGACCATGAATTTTTGCCCTCAGAGAGGCCTTTCTTTTTTTGTCATTCATCTCCTTGGTGTAGATGAATAGCAGGGAATCATCTCTATCAAAGAGTATGGTCATTTCAGTTTTTCTTTTGTTTGTTTCTTTTTTCTACATAATTCCAAATTGCTTTCTAGAAAGACTGGATCGATTCACCCCTCTACCAAAATGCATTACTGTATCTATCTTCCCATGATCCCACCAACACAGAAATTTCCCATCTTCTGTCAAACTGAGGCGTAGAGACATTAACTGCCTTCCCTGAGGTTACACAGCTAGGAAGTGGCAGAGATCTTGATCAAGGTTTTGTGAACACAAAAACCTTGTACCACACCAGTCATTTGGCCTGTACTCCCTCAGACAAATATCCCATTTTATCCAGGGCCCAGACCAAAGAGGTCTTGCCTCTAATCTTGGTACAAAATAAATTCCTTCACTCTAACTTTGACTTCACTCAAAACTGAATGTGAATGAGGTCAGAAGAACACAAATCTTTCCTCCATTCTGCCAACACCTGCTTATTTCTGATTTCTATCCCTTTATTTACATGACTTCTCCTGCCTAGCAACAAGACAGGTCAGCTGGAACCATAGACACAAAGGCATTTAAAGGTTGGGGCAAAACAAATCCAACATGGTCCACCATCCCTTATGAATACATGCAGGCCAGGCCCTGGTAACCAGAAGATTCATAAAAGGTGAGCTAGTCACGTCAATAAAAATTTGCTTCCGGAGCCCGGATTATGATGATTTCGTATTTTGAGGTCATGGTAGTTGGACAACTTATGCAACCCATGGATATTGGGGGAAGATAATCAAAACAGAGGTAGTTTCTTGTATACTGATGGGATGCGACCTTTTGGCGCTTGGCTGTAGAGCAGTCAGCTTTAATGAGTGCCTGAGATGATTTTCATTTCCAATCCCATCTTATTCCCAGATGACACTTCTTCACTGCCAAGCCAAGATTGCAAATCTGTTTTCAAAGGCTATTTAGTTTTGAGATGCTTTAAAGGTGTGTCCTTTCACTAAATCTGGAACTGCGTGAGTTATTTCCATAGGATTGCACAAAAGCAACCTTTGCTCCTGTTTGTTTTCTTTCTCCATGCAAGTGTTTTTCAGTCCAATTTATTTAGCAAGGGATTCTTTTTTTTTTCAAGTCAAGTGGAAGCTTTCATAAATATTAATCAACCACAAATAAATGCCTGGGATCAGCAGGCCATGCCACACAAAGGGAGAGTATGTGTTGCCCCCCCCCCAAATCTCTTGGCACATGCGCAGATGATTAGAATCTCTCAGGCTACTGCTCTTCACACACCTACTTAATTAGGAGCCTAAGTGGGGCACATGAAACAAAAATAGATAAAGGATCATAGGATTGGAATGCATATTTGACTATGACCCACCCCCTCCATTCAATAATCTTCCGTGACTCCCTATTACCTCGATTATATAACATAAATACCTCAACCTGATATGGAAAAGCTCTTTCAGAGCCTGGTCCTCACCCTTCTCTTTAGTTTTATTTTTGATTCTCTTCCTTCCCATCTTTTCTCTTACAGTCAAACTGCCTTGCTCAGTATTTCCAAAACTTGAAATTCCATCTCTTGTGTCTGTGCTCCTATGTGAATCGTCCCCTACTTTGGGAGTGTATTCCCTCCTCACCTGTGCTTCAAAGCACCCCCAGCTTCCTTCAAAGCACAGCTTAGCTGCAGCTTCCCACCCAAGTTGTTAGCATTATTTCCCACTTGAAATGACTTTGCATGTCTTTATACTTCATATTTGTTGCTTAAAGGCAATTATGTGGTGAAGGGGACAGAAAGTTAGACATGTAGGTAGGATGACCCAAGTTTGAATCATGCCTTGAAGAATTACTTGCTGTGTGACCCTGGACAAGTTGATTGACCTCTGCTTCCACTTACTCTGTAAAATGATCATAATTGTAGCATTTACCTTCTATGACTGTTGTAAGGATTAAGTGAGATAAATAGTTTTGCATTGCTACATTGCTCCTGTGAGAAAATAATGGGGTTTGGGGACTCCCCAGAGGCCCTTCCTTAAGGTCAGCTCAGAGTCAGGAAGTAACCTCATTCAAAACCACAGCTACCTGAAAGCCTTGATCCTGCCAGGGGGTGTGTTCTCTAAACTCTGACCTCAGCACACTCTACTCATGGACCGCCCTCAAATCCAGTGAACCATTGGATTTGAGTGATGCTAGACAATTAGCTTTGAACAATGTGTATGGGCGGGCTCTGCTCCTGCCCTCAGCAAGCTTGCACAGACACTCACTCTCCTTTGGCGTGGGAATGGGTGAGTGCAGATACAGCCCTCTAGGGTTCCCCATTTTCTTTCTTCTCTCTCTTCTATTTCCTTGCTAGGCTTTCCTATCTTTCAGAGCCATGTGTGCTCTCTTTACTAATATCTAATATACCTTAATAAATGCTTAATGCCCCAAAACTGGTGCTAAAGCTTCTAATTTATAAGTAGGGATATATGAGAAACCCCATCTAATTTTCCCTACACTTGGGACAGAAATAAGGCGACCACATATGGTTTTACTCATCACACTACATAAAAGTTAGCTATCATTATTGGTGTCATTATGGTTGTTGGCATCATCATCCCACCTCCACCCTGAGGAATGTAAGTGCCTTCAAGATGGAGATTGTATTCTTTTTTGTCTCTGCAACCCCAACACCCATTTGGAAGCCATCTCAAAGGCCATAAAATACAACTTACTCACCTCAGTGAGAATCCTTTCACAACAGCCCTGAAAAATGAGGATACTATTTTTGCTTGAAGAACTCAATTGATGAGGAAGCCACCATCTCCCAACACAGCCCATTCCACTACCCAACACCATAGGAAGCTTTGCCTCCATCATTCCTTACTCTTCCCTCTGAGAGTCAAAAAAAAATTCCAATGCTTCAACGATCTGTGACTTCAACCACGTTGTTATTCCCTCTACCAATCCAGATAGCAACCGCTCTACAACTGAGTAGATAGCTTTTACAAGTTGATCTGGCCCCAGATTCTATAAACTCATGTCAAACTTTCTGATAAGACTCTCTCAGATTAGCTATATTGGTACCCAGATAACAGAGACAGTCATTTGCCATATCCCTACTTGAATACTTTCCTAGGATCTATCAGCATTTCTGCCCCAGTGCATTAGTCTTTGGAAACTCTGGGTCGCTACCATGTCACAATAAGATATTGGATGTATATTTTAGGTAATATATTGTTGTTGTTGTTTCCTCTTCTGTAGAGAAATACACCATATGACAAACTGAGAAGGTAGTTGTGATTCTAAGGGAAAAGACTGTTAGGACTGGATTTGAGAAGACCTAGGTTTGAATTCTGGCTTTGCCAATTACTACTTGTGTGACCCAGAGAAACTCACTTTAGTTCTCTGGGACTTAGTTCTTTCATCTGTAAAATGAAAGACTTTTGTATTGAATAACATCTAAGATCCTTTCTTGCTCTTACTCTATGATTAATCTATGGCTTCCTATTCTTTTAATCCCTTGGTCACATGGATTGGTTGTAGTCCTTCATACTCAAAGAGGACCAAAATGACATCACTATGTTAGATTCAAGTTACAGTGTGTCTAACTGTGGCTGATCAGACCAAGATGAGCTCAGAATGCTCTACCATGGGTCAGGCACAAATAGTCCATGTGAACATCTGGGCTGGATTCCCTATATTTGCTCATCTCAGGTTTCTTTTGAACTACTTCAATTCTGCTTTGCTCTTAGAGTACAGTACTTTCTCCAGTGAGGGCCACCATACTGGGTAGTCAGTGACCTCCTCGGGTAAATCTTCTCATTTTATAAATAAGGAAGCTGAAACACAAGGAAAAGGAAAATGACAACCAAGGTTACCCAATAATCAGTGTTTCCCATGTCATAATAAAAAACTAGGATTCTTTCTGACCTCCTGACTCTAGTCCCTTCTACACACACACACACACACACACACACACACACACACACACACACACACGCACACACACACATACATCTACAAGCAATTAAATAGAATAAGATTTTAAAAAAATACTATTCTAATCAGCCCCTTCAAAGCAATGGGCAAAGACTGGGAAGACTCTTAACAAGTTATACTTTTTTACAATCTGGTCTTCATCACTTTAACATTCTAAGTAAGTGATTGCCTTACTCCATGTTTTGCTGACACTACCCTCAATCAGTCACAGAGGATGTTTCAGACAACCAGAAGGGGAGGATGAGCAAAACAATCCAAAAAGAGTCAATTAGAAAGGGATTATGTGTTTCCCAAGAATCTTCTGCACTACTCTTAATAACCGAGAGCTCCTTTGATCTTACTGAAGTAGACAGAAAGAAAGGGAGGCAAAAACAGTAGTTCAGAGAGGAATTTGACTTTAATTGATGCCGGTGGCTTGAAAGGTGCAGTGAAGTGTAATGAGGTGTGTGTGTGTGTGGGGGGGGTGGAACTATTACTTGGTCTGGGCTCAGATTTTAACATGACAAATTAGAATGTGAAATCAGCCCTGTTTGCACATGACCTCCAGTCACCCGGGTTGCTTTTGTTAAAAGACAAGCCTAGTGCAAGAATACTCTTCTAAGCCACTGGAGCCAGAGGATCTAGGGCAAGATGGGACCTTAAGGATTGTCTACGCCATTATTTTTTTAAAATAGATTTTTATCAATATATCTTTATTTCTTCTTTTATTCTTCCCTTGTTTCCTCCTTCTTCCCAGAAAGTCATTCTTTATGATAAAGCTTTTTAAAAAATAAAGGAAAGAAAAGAATTCAGCAAACTTAACAATGTATCTAAACAATATCACGTTATATGCAATGTGACACCCCTCCCTCCAACACACACACTTCTGGAAAGGAGCAGGGGGAGATATTTTTTTTCATGTCTTTTCTTTGGGGCCCGTCTATTACATCCATTACAACTGGGCAGCATTTATTCAATTATTCAATTATTTATTTATTTATTTGTTGTTTATTGATCTATCTATCTATCTATCTATCTATCTATCTATCTATCTATCTATTTATTTAGCAGGACAATGAGGGTTAAGTGACTTGCCCAGGGTCACACAGCTAGTAAGTGTCAAGTGTCTATAATTAGCAAAGTACCTAGCACATTATGAATACTTAATTTTTTTCTTAAACAGGACTATGGAATGTCCTATTCAAAAGTGCAGAGAAAGGAGATGGCATGCTTTGTGTCACTGTTCCATAGCCAATATTCCTTCTACTATGTCTCAGGAAGGTATAGGTGAATTAATATCTCAATGTTATTTTAAGGGAAAAAATGCCCAGAAAAGTTGGACAGATTTTATATGATAAAACCCTGTGTCAGGGAAGGAAAGCAACAACAAGAAATTGTCATGAACAATAGTGTTCTGTTCTGGAGATTTATTATTTAGAATTTTATTTACTTTTTTTCCAATTAACAAAAATCTATTTTCTCTCATTTCCACTTCTGAATGCCCGATAAAAAAGAAAAGAAAAACAAACCCTTGTATTAAACATGCATAATTAGTGTAGGTAGGTGGTGTAGTGGATTGGCCTTGGAGTAGGGAGGACCTGAGTTCAAATTCAGAGTCAGGCACTTACTAGCTATGTGACCCTGGGCAAGAAACTTAGCCCCAGTTGCTTAAAAATATATATCCATAGTCAAGGCAAATAAATTTTTACAGGGCAGTGTTCAAAGATTTATGTCTCAACCTGTACCTTTCTTTCAAGAGATGGGTAGCATCCTTCATCATTGGTCTTCTGGAATCTTGATTTTCATTGAATTGATTAGAATTCTTAAGTTATTCTAATTTATTTGTCTTTTTTAAATAACCTTTGTATTTAAAGCTTCAAGTTCCAAATTCTACCCCCCCCCCTTCCCCTGTCCCTGAGGTGGCAAGTATTCAGATATAGGTTATACATGTGCAATTATTTAAAACATTACAATATTAGTCATTTAGAACAAGAAAGATCAAATAAAAAATAAAAGAAATAAAGTAAAAAAATCACAATTCAGTCAATGTTCAATTAATATCAATTCTTTCTTTGGAGGTAGATAGTATGCTTCATGATTCTTTCTTTGGGATTATCTAGGATCCTTGTATTGCTGAAAATAGTTAAGTTACTCACAGTTCTTCATCAAACAATATTGCTGTCACTGTGCACACCATTCTCCTGGTTCTCTTCACTTCACTATAAATCAGTTCATATAAGCTTTTCTAGGCCTTTCTTTATTTTTTTTTAAATTTTATTTTTATTTTCACGGGCAATGGGGTTAAGTGACTTGCCCAGGGTCACACAGCTAGTAAGTGTTAAGTGTCTGAGATCGGATTTGAACTCAGGAACTCCTGAATCCAGGGCCGGTGCTTTATCCACTGCGCCACCTAGCCGCCCCTTCTAGGCCTTTCTGAAGGCATCCTGCTTGTCTTTTCTTATAACACAATAATATCCCATTACAATCATATACCATAGCTTTTTTAGCCATTCCCTAATTGATGGACATTCCTTTGTTTTCCAATTCTTAGCCACCACATAAAGAGCTGCTATAAATATTTTTGTACAAATAGGTCTTTTTCTCTTTTGAGGGATGTCTTTGGGATTTTAACTTAGCAGTGGTATTGCTGGATCAAAGGATATGTACAGTTCTATAGCCCTTTCGGCATAGGTTCAAATGGTTCTCCAGAAAGGTTGAATCAGTTTACAACTTCACTAATAGTGGATTAGTATCCTAGTTTCCCCACATCCCCTCCAACACCTATTTTTTTCTTTTTGTTATATTTACCACTCTTATAGTTGTTTCAATTTACATTTCTCTGATCAATAGTGATTTAGAGCATTTTTTCATATGACTAAAGATAGCTTTGATTTATTTATCTGAAAACTGTGCATATCAATTGGGGAATGATTTTTATTTTTATAAATTTGATTCAGTTGTCTATATATTTAAGAAATGAGGCCTTTATCAGTGATACTAGTTGCAAAAATTATTTCCAGGGCGGCTAGGTGGCACAGTGGATAGAGCACTGGCCCTGGAGTCAGGAGTACCTGAGTTCAAATCCGGCCTCAGACATTTAACACTTACTAGCTGTGTGACCCTGGGCAAGTCACTTAACCCCAATTGCCTCACTAAAAAAAAAAATAATAAAATAAAATTATTTCCCAGTTTTCTGCTTTCCTTCTAATTTTGATTACGTTGGTTTTGTTTGTGCAAAATCTTTCTAATTTTATGTAATCAAAATTATTTATTTTACATTTTGTTATACTCTCTATATCTTCTTTAGTCCTAAATTCTTCCCCTGTCCACAAATCTGACAGATAAACTATCCCATGCTCTCTTAATTGGCTTATGGCATCACCCTTTTTCTACAAATCCTGTACCCATTTTGATCTTATTTTGGTACACAGTGTGAGACATTGGTCTATACAAGACTTAAGAGAAGAATAAAAAGATAAACAGGGAAAAGAAATCATAAAGGATTCACTAAGTTAAACTTTTTACCTTCTTAAATGACAAATCGATACTTTTAGTTCTTGGTCTATACCTAGTTTTTGCCATACTGCTTTCCAGTTTTCCAAGCAGTTTTTGTCAATAATAAGTTTTTGTTCCTAAAGCTTGGATCTCTGGGCTAAGTTATTTGTCATTACAATGCTTTTGCTATAGTATAAATTATTCTCCTGGTTCTGCTGCTCACTTCATTCAGGTCTTCCCAGATTTCTCTGAAAACATGTGTGATGTTTAAAATCTAATGTAACCTCACAAACAAATGCAGAAAAGCAGAAATATTAAGTTCATACTTTTTTAGATGATGAAAAACTAAATTACATTCAATAAAGGACCATGGAAAGATAGATTAATTGGGAACTAATCTAATCTCAAAGAAAAAAATCATGGAGACAATAATTTTATTAAAGAGAATAACAACAATAAGACAACATATAAAAGCAGCATTTGGGGGAAGTTTTATATTTCTAAATGCTTACATCAATGAGAGGAAGAGCAGATTAATGAAATAGGTGTGGAACTAAAAAAAAAAAAAACAGCGATAACAAAAAGAACAAATGAAAAGCACCCAATTAAACACCAAACTGTAAATCCTGAAAATCAAAGGAGAGATTTGTAAAGTTAAAAGTAAGAAAACCATTGAACTAATAAATAAAACTAAGAGTTTGTTTTATTTAAAAATTAAAATAAATAGGTAAAGTATTTGTTAATCTGATTTTTTTAAAAAATAAGAAAGAAAACGAAATTACCAATATCAAAAATGAAAATGTTGAAATTCACCACCAATGGAGATGAAATTGAAGCAATTATAAGGAGTTATGTTACCCAAATATATGCCAATAAATATAGCAATCTACATTAAATGGATGAACATTTCAAAAACATTGGTTGTCCAGATTAAGACAAGAAGAAATAAAATACTTAAATTAACCTATCTTTAAAAATAAAAAAAAGAAATGGGCAGCTAGGTGGTATAGTGGATAGAGTAGTTGCCCTGGATTCAAGAGGACCTGAGTTCAAATTCAGTCTCAGACACTTGACACTTACTTGTTGTGTAACCTTGAGCAAGTCACTTATCCCCGATTGCCTTGCATGCCCCCCCCCAAAATTGAATAATCTGTCAATGAGATCCCTAAGAAAAAAATTACCAGGAACAGATAGATTCCCAAGTGAATCCTACCAAAAATTTAAAGAAAAATTAATTCCAATACTACATAAACTATTTGGGAAAATAGACAAAGAGGTTCTTCCAAATTCTTTTTACAATATAAATATTATGTGGATACCTAAACTAGGAAGAGCAAAACACAGATAAAGAAAACTATAGAAGAATGCCCCTTATGAATATTTATTAAAATTAAATGAAATATCATCAAGGAGGTCACAGCAATATAGCACAAAGACCATATACTATGACCCAGTGATTATGCTAGGAATGTACGGTTGGTTCAATATAAAGAAAACTATTGGGGGCAGCTGGGTGGCACAGTGGATAGAGCACCAACCCTGGATTCAGGAGGACCTGAGTTCAAATCTAGCCTCAGACATTTGACACTTACTAGCTGTGTGACCCTGGGCAAGTCACTCAACCCTCATTGCCATCCCCCAAAAATAATTATCATAATTCACCATATCAATAAAAAACAGCAAAAATCATATGATTATCTCCACAGCTGCAGAAAAAGCTTTTGACAAAATACAACACTCATTTCTACTAAAAACACAAGAAAGCATAGAAATAAATGGAGTTTTCCATGAAATGATAAGCAGTGTTTATTTAAAACCAACAGAAAGTATTATCAGTAATTGGGGATAAGCTAGAAGTCTTCCCAATAAAATTAGGGATGAAGCAAATATTTCTATTATTACAGGTATTATCCAATATTGTACTTGAAATACTAGCTATAACAATAAGACAAGAAAAAATTGAAGGAATTAGAGAACAGGCAATGAAGACACAAAACAAATCATCTTTGCAGATGATTGATGCATACTCGGAGAATCAACTAAAAGACTCATTGAAATAATAAACAACTTCATCAAAGTTGCAGGATATAAAATTAAGTCACAAAATAATTAGCATTTTAATGTATTAACAATATCCACCAGCAAGAGATATAAAGAGAAATTCCACTTAAGATAAGTGTAGACAATACAAAACACTTGGAAGTCTACCTGCCAAGACAAAATCAGGAACCATATGAAGATGATTACAAAACATTTTTCAAACAAATTCATATCTAAACATTTGAGGAAATATTAATTGCCAATGGGTAGACAGCCAATAAAAACAAAAAAAATAACTAATTTCATTTACTTATTCAGTGCCATGCCAAACTACCAAAAATATTTTATAGAGCTAGAAAAAATCATAACAAAATTCATTCAGAAGAACACAAGTTCAAAAATATCTAGGTAATTAATGGAAAAAAAATGTTAAGGAGAGTGGCTAAGCCATACCAGAACCCAAATTATATTAGAAAATGGTAATCATCAAAGCAAACCATTACTGACTAAGAAACAAGAATAGATTAGGTACGCAATATGCAGCAGTTAATGACCATAGTAATCAAGCTTTGGAAAAATAAATATCTATTCATCAAAAATTCCTGGGGGAAATGGAAAGAAGTTTGGCAGAAATTAGGTGTAGAATAACCTTTAACATCATATACCAAGAAAAGGTCAAAATGGTTCTATGATTTAGAACAAATTGGGGAAGGATGGAAAAGTTTCCTTATCACATATATGAATATGGGAAGAAGTTATGACCAAACAAAAGATATAGAGCATTACAGGATTGAAAATGGATAATTTTATTTACCTTTTTTTTTTAAGTTTTGCACAAACAAAATCAATGCAGTCAAGATTAGAAGGAAAGCAAAGAACTGGGAAAATACTTTTGCAGCAAGTTTCTCAGATAAAGGCCTCATTTATCTGATATATTGAGAAATGAGTCACATTTATAAAAGTACAATTCATTTCCCGATTGATAAATGATCAAAAGATATGAACAGGCAGTTTTCAGATGAAAAACATCAAAGATATCCATAGTCATACGAAAAATGTTCTAAATCACTGTATATTAGAGAAATGTCAATTAAAATGAGGTTCCACCTCATACTTATCATATTTATTAATATTATAGAAAAGGGAAGTGACATATTTTAAAGGGTATATGGAAAATTTGGAACACTAATGCACTGTCAGAATTGTAAATGGATCTAACCATTTTGAAGATCACCCTGGAACTATGGCCAAAAGTCAATATAACCGGATATATCCTTTGATCCAGCAGTTTTGGTACTAGGTCTGTGTCTCCCTGAAATAAGGCAAAAGAAAAGAAATAGGAAAAGGACCTATATGTAAAAATATTTATAGCAGCTCTTTTGTAGTGTAAAAGAATTGTAAATTGATGGGATAACCATCAATTGGGGAATGACTGAACAACAAGGTTGGCTATAAGATCTTTTTTTTTTTTTAATTCACAGTAACCCTTAAAGAAAATTTACAATAAATAAAGTGATTGTCATCTTCCTTAAGAACAAGTAGAGGTAATGAGGTATAATAATAAAAAAAAAACCCTACATCAAAAACTAGAAGACCTGGATTTAAAGCTCCACTTTTAGCATTGAGTACTCTATGACCTTGAACAAGTCCTTAAACATTTCTGGGTCTCAGTTTCCTCAACTGTAAAATAAGGAGCATGTGCTAGATGATCTCTAAGTCCTTTCCAGCTCTAGATCAATGACCGCATGATCTTTTGAAATCCTAGCTCTACTAGTTACTACCTATATGATTTGGGGCCATTCAATTAATTTTTCTGGGTCTCAGTTTCCATCTATGTAAAATAAGTGGCTTGGTTGAAATGACCTCTAATGTCCTGATCTCATGATAATTTGCACCAATCATATTAGAGATTCTTTAAATGACTAAATTTATAGGGACCAGACATTTTATCTAACCCTCTCTGCAGTGACATCTGAGATGATGTTGGCATCAACTATAATCTTGCCTTGGCCAGAATTCCCTTAAAGGACATTTATCCCTTCCTTCCCACAGAATGGAATCTTTCCTATAAAATTTAGCCAACTCTCTGAAATATTGAATTATTCTATTACAGTATCATTCTAACCTCCCATCATGGAAGACTGCAGAGACCATACCAATCCCTTCCAGTGACAATGTATTCAATATGCCCTGACTCAGGGTAGCCCATCAGCTGTCTTTCAGCCTGCAATAAGCACCTTCCAAGGCATTAAAATGGAAATTGCATAGCAGCCAAAGAAATGAAGCCATGATCCGATGGAGCTTGTCAGCCGGTAATCTGATTTCTAAACATATACATGTTTTATGTCTCCTTGTATTAAATCATTCACAGGAACTATTTAGCTATTAGAATAAATAGTATATGATGACAATCAGCAGAGAGGTAATGATTTTTGTTTCACTCAGATGGGCCACTACAAAGTTTGCCATAATGTCCTGTCAAAAATAAGTGATCACACTTATTAGGAATGGAGAACATGTGGATGTTTCTGAGGACTTTCCCACTTTGGAATAAAAATAGAAGAGTACACAAAGCTGTCTCAGACAGGTGATATACCCGGAACTATAAATGGGTAATCTCAGCTATGAGCCCAAGTCCTTTTCTTCCTTAAAGCCAATGACAAGTGAATAATCACCAAAGGTCAGAGCTGGTAGGGACATTGGAGATCATAGGGTCAAGGATTTAGAGTAGGAAGAAACCCAAAAGGTATATCCAGGCCTAAATAACTCCATTGCCTCATTTTCTATTGCATATATTCATATATACATAATATGTGTGTGTGTTTATGTAGGTAGATATAGCTATAGATAGACAGGTGATGATAGATAAATAGATGATAGATGTATTTATTATATCCCACATTAAAATGTAAACTCATTGAAAATAGGAATAATTGCATTCTTTATATGTTTTATCCCCACCTCCTAGAGCAATGCCTGGCATATAGAAAGCACTTAATATCTGGTTGTTGTTTGATTGATTGCACCAGAAAAAAAAACAAAAAACAACTATGCTTTGGTTGGGGAAGCTATAGGAATGAGAATGGAGCCATAGGGGAATAGACTGGTACATCCTTTTCCTTTGAAGTGGCACTATTAGTGAGATTACAAATCTAAAACTAGAAATAAGGCTGGAGGGGAGATTGGGGTGTGTGTTTGTGTGTGTGTGTGTGTGTGTGTGTGTGAGAGAGAGAGAGAGAGACAGACAGACAGACAGAGACAAATAGAGGCACAGAGACAGATAGACAGCTGGTAAGAACATGGGGAGCACATATGGGACTGGTGCAGATATATTCAGCCACGTGGTGTTGTTCAGTCATTGTTCAATCTTGTCTGACTTGTCATGATCCTATTTGGGGTTCTCTTGGCAATGATGCTGGAATAGTTTGCCATTTCCTTCTCTAGCTCATTTTCCAGATGAGGAAACTGAGGCAAACAAGGTTAACTGACTTGTCCGGGTCACACAGCTAGGAAATCTCTGAGGCCAGATTTGAGGTCAGGAAGATGCATTTTCCTGACTCTAGGCCCAGCACTCTCTCAACCCAGTTGCCTCAGACACATGAGAAACTTAGAAATCAGTATCACAAGGCCCAAGGGCCAGAGTTCTGGAGTTCAAATTTAAGTCCTCAATAACTTGGTGCCAGCAGCAAGGTAAAGAGGAAAAGAGCAGATAATTATAAGATGTCAGGCTTCCAAGTGAGGGATCTTGGGTTTAAGGCAACTGAAAAATCCCTTGAAAATGACCAATGCCAGCAGCACCCCATTGGACGAGTTCCAGGCAGCTTATTACATTCAGCATTCCCTCATCCATAGGTGACTGACTCAGGAAAGTTGTTTTACCTTTCTCATTCATAAAGAGCTGCATGCTGCCTCTCATATCGGTATCATGCCTCTTTCTCCTGGACCAGTTGGCTGCAAATGAAGTAAATGGATTTGTGCCTTCCCCAGGCTTCACCCTTCTCAGTGCTACCCTGAAGCCAGTTGGAGACTCTGCTGTTCTCCCTGCCTCATATCTCCAATTGCAGCCTCTCTTCCTGGCTGCTACATGAAGGGAGACATCACTCCCTCTTTAGAAATGTTCCTGACTAAGAAAAGAAGGGGAAACAATCTTCCCCAGCTGAAAGACCTGGAGAAATGTCGATCTTCTCTCCCAAAGGATTTGGATATGTGGGAGCACTCTATGTAGACATTTTATCCATGCATGGTTTGTGGTTGCTGGTTTTTTCTTTGTGATAGGAATCATTGTATAATGGAAGAAAGCTGATGCTTCTGCTGCTTCTGGTGTTGGTAGTTGTGGTGTGTGTGTGTGTGTGTGTGTGTGTGTGTGTGTGTGTGTGTGTGTTCATGTTACATTCCCCAATACAGTATAAGCTTTTTGAGGTCAGGAGCTCTTCTTTGTCAATCACTGTAGTATTAGCACCTAGCACAGTGCCTTTTGTCTTGAACATAATTGTTATTGTTTTTTAGTCATTTCAGTCAGTCCTAAATCTTCATGAACCCATTTGGGGTTTTCTTAGACAAGACATTGGAGTGGTTTGCCACTTCATTCTCTAGCTCATTTTACAGATCAGGAAACTAAAGCAAATAGGGTGAAATGACTTGCCTAAGGTCACACAATCCGTAAGTGTCTGAGGTTAGATTTGAACTCACAAAGATGAGTCTTCCTGACTTCAGAGGCAGTTCTGTTTCCACTGTGCCACTTAGTTGCCATAATTGAACCTAACTGATACTTCATAAATGTGTGTTGAATTATTTGATTTGAACTTAAATGATTTAAAATAATCCAACTTTAAATCCTATGAATCCATGACTCTACTCCCTTAGGACCTTTCTGGCTTATTTTGATTCTCCCCTGGTGAGAATTTCAGTCAGTAATGAGCAAGGTTTGAATGGTGGCGGTTATTAGTGATCCTTTAATACATGTTCACAACAAGAACCAAGAGTGGTCCAATTTTTCCCTAACTGAACCATGGCCAAAATGCATCTCTATAACACCCTCAGCTTTAGATAGAGGATTGCACATGATAAGGCTGTCCCTAAGATATTACAAGAGAGATCTCAAAAATCCACTCACTGTATTGGTGTTTTATTTTTCTTTGGTTTATTTCTAATTAAATGCATTTGATTCCTGAGCTTTCTTTCCAATGGGAAAGCAAGTTGGGGGAAGGGGACTAATTTAATAATTTAAATAATAAATCCATTATTTAATGGTTGTTTATATCCTTTAAGCATTGTAGAGACAATTATATTCTTCTAATAATCAAATATTTAATTACAGACAAGCACCTGGGTTCATGTATAAAGCATGAACTCTTCACCAAATATGGGTCAGTTGCAAAAATATATTCTAAACTTTGATTATTAAATCCAGTTAAAGAAGCTGTGAGAAAATAATGGGTTTGGGGGATCCCAGAGACCCCCTCACTCAAGGGCCTAACTGCCTGACCTTTTAAGACTGGCTTAGAGTCAGTCAAGTTGGACCATGGACTGTGAATAGAGGCAATAGAGATTAAAACCATACCTACCTGAAAGCCTTTCCCTCCAGAGGGTCTGTTCTCTGGACTCTGACCTCAGCATGTACTACTCATGGACCATCCTCAAGTCCAGTAAACCAATAGATTTGAATGATGCTAGCCAATTAGCTTTGAACAGTGTGGAAGGGCCGCCTCTTCTCCAGGCTGAAAGGAAGCTTACACTCACACTCTTGCTTTCTTGGCCTGGGGACTCAGAAGGAGCAGCTGCACTCTCTTATTCTCTCTCCTTTCTGAACTTTCCGAGCCACGTGTTCTCTCTTTACTAAGATTTAATATGCTTTAATAAATGCTTAATGCCCCAAACTGATGCTAAAGCTTCTAATTTCTAAGTAACAGTATATTAGAAACCCCAGCTAAATTCCCTAAAACTTGGGGCAAAGATAGGCACCCTCATAAAATTTCAAATGACACAAAGCAAAAATAATACAGCCACAGAATTTCCAGTCCTCTTCAAGATGCTTAGGTTTCTAGGGTGAGTTGAAGCCGGCTACAACAGGCTGGAGAAAGTTGATTGTGAAATTTTCAGTGTTAGCATTTACATCTTGGGAAATTAAGAATCACTACAAATCACTTGAATTATTGTTTTGTTAATTATCTAGATCTGAGAAAATGTTAATAAAGTGGATTGAACTTAATGTGTATACTTTTTTTTCTCCTTGAGGAATAGGAGACACCATGGTGTCCAACATACAAAAAGAATAAAACATCCCCCACTCACAGAGACAGCTAGGTGGGACAGTGGATAGAGCTCTGGGCTTGGAGTCAAGAGGACCTGAGTTCAAATTTGGCCTCAGACACTTAATTAGCTGTGTGACTCTGGGCAAGTCACTTGACCCTGTTTGCCTTAATTTTCTCACCTGTAAAAGGATTTGGAGAAGGAAATGGCTGGCAAACTACTCCAGTTCTTTGCCAGTAAAACCCTGAAAGGGCTCACAAAGAGTCAGACACAAATGAAAAAATGACTGAACAACAAGAAAAAAAAAAACTCACAAGGAACTTAGACTGTAATGGAAGAATGCAGCATGTAATTGAGAGAAATAAATATGAGATAACTTGAGCTGGGAGAGAATACTAACAACTAGAGAGACCAAGAAAGTCTTCCCTTAGGAGTTGACAATTGAACCGAGCCTCAGAAAATTAAGAGTTCTTAAAGGCAGACAACTAAGTGATATATAAGTAGGTAGAGTAGCTGGACCTGGAATCATTAAGACCTCAGTTCAAATCCTAATTCAGACACTTACCATCTGCACGACCCTAGACAAATCCCCTCATCTTTCTCAATTTCATCTGTAAAAGAGGAACCATGGTAGCACCTATCCCCAAATGCTTTGCAAACTTGGATGCCCCATTTGAATGTTTATTGGTATTATTATTATTATTAGCTCTTATGTAAGGTGAAGGTGAAGAAGGAATTAGTTTCCTGATATAGGGGAAAAACTGTTCAAAGAAAAGTAGCAGGGGCAACTAGGTGGCACAGTGGATAGAGCACTGGCCCTAGATTCAGGAGGACTTGAGTTCAAATCCAACCTCAGACACTTAACACTTACTAGCTGTGTGACCCTGGGCAAGCCATTTAACCCCAATTGCCTCATCAAAAAAAAAAAAAAAAAAGGAAAAAAAAGGAAAAGTAGCAGAATATGGAGATCTGAGTGCATGAAATAGCAAATAGGATGAACACAGAGTGCATTAAACCTAAAACAGTCCAAGGAATATGAGCTGGAGCCAAATGTTTGTTTTCTTGCTTTGGAAACTTAGAATGATTGTTGGGTCTGGAACAATGTTCATGGATAAAAATGAAAGGATAACAGCATAGAAGTCAGGACTTTCCTTTCCCTTGACATTTATAGAGCAAGACAAATAATAGACAAGTGAGAGACAAATATCACAGTATTTAGAGCTCAAATAAGTCAAAGGATCTTGTATTTTGGAGTCATTAGAAACTTAGACCTGGTAGTTTAGCCCATCCTCATTTTGTAAAGAAAAAAGAAAACCTGCTGCCATTCTATACTATTTCTCCATTTCAAATGTACACTCCTTGAGAGCAGGGAATGGTTCTGCTTCCCCCCTCCCCCCAGTGCTTTGCACATAGCACTCAAGCAATACTGGTTGATTGATTAATTGATGCTCAGGGAACAATGAGCTGCCCAAGATCACACAGGTCATATCTTCATAATGAAGCCAAACCTCAAGCCCTGTATCTATCCATGCTCAGTGTTCTGGGTTAGTTTGTTAATGGTTGGCTTGTTGTCCTTCATTTTCTATGGAGACCAAAATGGCATCACTATGTGGGATTCAAGTACAGTGTGCCCAAATGTGGCTGATCAGTGCAATACAAGCTCAGAGGACTTCACCACAGGTCAGGCACAAATAGTCCACATGGACTAAAATGAAGGCCAAATGGTGGAAGCCCTGCATGCCAGGCAAAGGAGTTTGGATGTTATTTTGACCAGTGTTCTGGTCATAACTATTCTATTCACCATGTAACACAAATTATTCTTTCACCTTTTAGGATTTTAGTATTGCTTTCTGTAGATGGCAGCCTAATTGAGCTTTAAGGTCCCTTCCGAAGACCGTATTTTTTGAGTCTCCCTCCTTGCAAGGCTCAGATCAAGTGTCAAGTCCTATAGATAGCCTTCCCTGTTCCTTCTTCCTCCAGTTATTAACACTTTATGCCCCACCTTCAATTTCTTTGGCTTATAATGCTTAGAGAGTCTTATAGTGCTTAGAAAGATGACTTTGAAGTAACAAAGACCTGAGTTTGAACCACAACTAGTGGCCATTGTGACTCATTTAACTTCTCATTTCTCTAGACAATTCTCTAAAACTAACAGCTAGATCAAAACACTGACCCAAGATAATTCTGAAGGACTCATGATGAAAAATACTGTCCACCTTCAGAGAGAGAATGGTTGAACTCTGTCTGCAAATTATTGGAGCATAATTTTCTTACTTTTCTTATTTTTCTTGCTTTTTTGGAAATATGGCTAACATGAAAATGTTTTTCCTAATTTCACATGTATAATTGCTATTGTAATGATTGCCTTCTAATGATATGGGGGGATAGAATTCAGAACTTGATTTTTTTATAATGAATGCTAAAAATAAATAATAAATCCTAAAGTAAATAAATAAATAAAACCAACAGTTACGGAGTAAGTACTTATCTATAATGTAGGAAATTTTCTCATGGAAAATTTCCTAGACCAATGAAATCATGGGTATGGACTAGAAAAAAAATTATTTATTTATCATCCTAGTTGCATTCTGCCCTACCCTTAATAGAATGTTAGCTCTTATAGTTTTAAGTTTTTATTCTCTGTGACAGGTACAATCTCTGTCACAGAGGAGGTCCTCAAAAAAAATTTGGGGATTTGACTTGAATTGACTAAAAGAAGTATTTTGAGAAAGATTGACATTCTCCATATTACTCATTTAATAGATATTGGCTTGAATAATTATGATGATGATGGTGGTGGTGCTGGTGGTGACAAAAATGATGATGATGTTAATAATAATAATAATGACATTTATGTAGTACCTACTATGTGTCAGGCACAGTGCTAAGTGTTTTATAATTATCATTTCATTTGATCCTCACAACAACACTAAGAGAAAGGTACTATTTTATAGATGATGTAACTAAGGCAAATAGAGATTAAGTGAATTGTTCAGGCTCACACAGCTAGCAAGTATCTGAGGCTGCATTTAAACTCAGGTTTTTCTGATTCCAAGCCCAATGTTTTATCCACCAGCTGTCCCATAAGTAGTTTCTTAGGTTCCAAACAACAAGGGATTTTAAATTTTTGTCTTTGTAACTCTGGTACCTAGAATGTTACCTGACTCATAGTAGGTGCTATCTACCTATCTATATCTATATATTTGTATCTATATCTACATCAACATCTATATCTATCTATCTATCTACCTATCTATCGAAAACTTAGCCTGCAATCCTTTTTATTTATTGAAGCTGATAGATTAATTGAGCTTTGGAGTTATGAGATGGAGTAGGCTGAGCCATTGATTATCTTCATTTATTCTGGCACCAATAAGATGAGCCCTATGCTAAGCTGCCTCAACCAGACCAGGTGAGAAATTCAAGTCAACAAGCATTTATTAAGGACCAACTATGTGTGAGAAACTTATATATATATATATATATATATATATATATATATATATATATATATATATATATATAATGTAGGTTGAAAGGTAGATGATGGGGCAGCTAGGTGGCACAGTGGATAGAGTACCGGCCCTGGATTCAGGAGGACCTGAGTTCAAATCTGACCTCAGACACTTGACACTTACTAGCTGTGTGACCCTGGGCAAGTCACTTAACCCCAATTGCCTCACCAAAAAAAAAGTAGATGATAGATACATAGATAGATAGATGATAGAAAGGAAGGAAGGGAGAGAAAAAGAAAGAAAAGATAAAATAGAAAACTATGGCTGATTGAAAGGCTAAAAGATGAAAGGATAGATAATGATCATAACTCATAATTAGGTAATAAGGAAGGAAGAAAGGAAGGAAGGAAGGAAGGAAGGAAGGAAGGAAGGAAGGAAGGAAGGAAGGAAGGAAGGAAGGAAGGAAGGAAGGAAGGAAGGAAGGAAGGAAGGAGCATTGCCAACTGGAACTGGCCAGTTGGGTCCCCAGTGTGTCAGGTGCTACTACTCACAGATTGTTGTTTGTCCTTCATTCTTGAAGAGGACCAGTTACATCAAGAGGGTGATGTCTTGACTTGCAAATGAATTGGACTTTAGTGAGGCAGGGCTTTGCAAAATCATCAGCCTCACTCTCTCCTCCAGGGTCATCTGAATCCAGTGGTAAAACACAGGAAAATTGGAGATAACCTCCCCCTTAAGTATCTGGATTAGAATATTAACAATACAAATAGACAGGACAATGTAGAGGTGAGAGATATTACTGTAACCAATAGGGATCACTGGGAAGCAAGGTTTGGCCGGTGTATGAGAGAAGGATTTTCTCGCCTAATACTGATTAGGTCTGTCAGATGAATCAAGGTCCTCTAGGCTATAGTCCAGAATTCATAATAATTCACAGAACTCATAATAAGATCCTGGATGTCTCTCCTTTTGCCTCCAGAGGAGCTGGTGTCCCTAAAATGACACTCTATACATTATGAAAAGCTAAAATTTGTTAATTTATGGAATATAGGGGAACATTAACAATCTCCATCACACTGTTTTACCCAAGTAGTGAGGTTATCAGATATGAAACCAGAAGAACACACATTCTATCAGATCTTACAATGCTGGATAAACTTCAGGTGCTGGATGGATAACAGATTGAGATCACTTGAGAACTTATTAAGTTTAGAGATGGTTTACTGCAAGATGGTAGATTCTTTGTCCACAGCAACTCTCAGTAATCATTTGCCAAGTTCTAGAGGGAATGCAACCTGAATCAGTGGAGGGAGTATCCACAGTAATGAAGCATGAATTCTTAAATTAAAAACATGGAGTAGTCAAGCCATTAGGAAGGAGTCAAAGATAATATTTAATTTTCAAGTTTGAGTGATCTAGAACATAAAGGCTTTAATTGAGAAAAAAGGGAAGTCAAGAGAGGGAGGCCAGCTTTGAGGTGGGAAATGATTTTACTTTGCATGTATTAATACTTAATAAATATATGCCGATTGATTAACTGATGGACTTTGAGGGATGCTGTGGCTAAAAAAATCACTCTAGGGTCAACCTGATGAAAAATATCTCCAAAAGTAGTCAGGCAGGTCCTTAGACAACAATCCCAAATTACCACCAATCCTACTCTCCAGCTCATTAGGTCCTGGAGACCTCATGGTCTACTTGGATAGCCTTTGAGAACCTAGCATCTCCTCCATACTAAAATGAGGTAGTGTGGTGCGAGGGTAGGGGTGGGGATGGTAGAGAATAGGGCTTTGTTTCTATTTCTACTGCATTTCATTTTACACAGAACTCAATATAAAATATTGCTTAACCAAAAAAGACAGGAAGGAAGGAAGGAAGAAAAAAGAAAGAAAGAAAGGAAAAGAATAGAACATTCTGGGATTTTAGGAATTCTGAAATCTGAGCAGGTAGACAAGTACTTTTTCTCTTTTATTTGCTTTTGGGATGTTTTTATTTTTAAAACAAAACCTGGATACACCAGTCTTAAAGTTTTTTTAAAAACCTGTCATTCCTGGCATGCTTCCCCATTTTTCCAAGTTTTAGTGATTGAAAGACATCTAGGAATCACTAAATTTATTCTCTTTCTCTTTTTTTGGCATTGCTAGCATTTGGTAGGTATTTGTTGTTGTTATTTGTTTCCAAAATTTTTTATTTCAATACTAGCCCCACAAAGGTGTCAATATTAATTAATGACACTTCCCTGAATGTTATTTTTCTCTTGTCAGCTAGTTTCCCACAGTGAAAATGCTACAACTTTCAAACAAAGGGCTAAGCTGTGTCATAGAATTCCCTCATTACTCTTCCATTTGAAAGAATCCGTTATCTAAGGGGGCAGTCGATCCCTGTAATAGAGAGGCAAAAAATAGGTCAGCCATTTCCTATTTATGATCCAATGGATCATTAGGCAGCTAAAATGTGCCCTTACAATGGGGACCAGTTAATGTCATCATTTGTCAAAGACCACTGGGCTCTGTTCCCTCTGAGTCCCATCTGGGGCCATGTTCTGTGTGTTATAGATGAGATGGCTATCATTGACCAAAGAAAAAACCTACCGTTGATGAGAATCCCTAATGTACTGAAATGAAGTAATTATGAAGTACAGGGCCTTGTTTCCCTTCTCTGAGGCCTCAGTTTCCTCATCTTTAGAACAAAAGAGAATCATCTTCATCTTGGTAAGATTCAGTGAGGTTTTATTATTTCAACAATCAGATGTGAACTTCTCTTTTTGGAATGTATACATCTCATACTCCTTCATTCTCCTCTACCCTTCACTCCTGATAATTCTGGACTTCTTTCTCCACCATGATCCAGCAGGCTTCCCACTCTCTGCCTATGGCCCTATCCATTCCTCCTAGAAGTTCCATTTTAAGAAAGTATGAAAGAAAGAAAGAAAGAAGGGGAGGGAGGGAGGAAGGGAGGAAGGAAGGAAGGAAGTGTCCAGGCCTGCCATGGTCATGTCTTCATTCCCATATGGACTCCAGTCCTGACTCTTTGGACGGCTTTCTCCAATATACTCCCATGCAGATACTTTGTCCCTTGTCCCTTCTCATTTTCCTTTTCTGTGTTTCTCTCTTCATTCAAATGTAAGCCCCTTGAGGTCAGACTTCCATTTTTAAAAATTTATATCCTTAGTGCTTAGCACAGTGTCTTCCTATAGTAAGCACTTAATACATGCTTTTTGATTTGACTTAAAGCCTTCCACAACCAGTTCCTATCCTACCTTTCAAGACTTTCTAAACATTAATCTTCTTCACATATGATGATTCAATCTAAACGCCAACTCAACCTAAAACCCAACTGTTCTTCTTACTGTTCCTCATATGCAATAGTTCATCTTCTACCTCCAAGTCTTTGAATCATCTTTTCCCCATGATTACAATTCATTTCCTCCTTACTTCTACACATCTATTAGATTCCTTGATTTCTTTCATGCCTCAACTCAAATTATGCTTCCCACATGAGAACTTTTTTGATCCATCTAGTGTCTTCCTCTCCCCACCCCCAAATACTAATAACTTGTTAATCTTCTGTATCTATTCTGTGCATACATATTACAGTGGCAAAACCAAGTCGACCATAGGTTTTCCCTTTCTTGCTGTGAATATTTTAGGATAAACCCTATATTTAGTATAAATGGACAGTTATTTCTAACTCCCAATTCATTACTTTTCTTTATTCCAGTTATTGTGTAAAGTCAAGCAAAAGACAAACCAAAGCTACACCCAGGAACAGTGATATACTAGCACATGAAGAAGTCCCTGTCTCCCTTCCTCAGAAACACAATAGATTGCTCCCCAGGCCGGTGGCTGACCAGTTGTGAATGACTGTGTTATGTCTGTGCAATAAGCACCTAGATGAAATAATTTGTATTCAGAAGCCCACTTATACCATAGACACACACTTCTTTGTGACATGATTCTTCTCTCTATCTCAGCTGATAATTAAGAAAAGAACAAAGCCTTTTGCTAACTTTTATCCTGAATTAATGCTACAGGGTTTTCTATCCCTTTTACTAGCTATATCTATGTGGAAGAAGGAAGGGTGATAATAAACATTTATGTATGTTCCAAGCATCATACTAAGCACTTGATATATTTTGTCTCATTTGATCCTCACAACATTGTGAGATATGTGCTGCAATTGTCTCCATTTTAAAGTTCAGGTAACTGAGCAAATGAAGTATAAGTAACTTGCTTGGGATCACACAACTAGTAAGCATTTGAGACCACATTTGAACTCAGGTCTTCCTAACTCCAAGGCTATTACTCCATCTTCTGTACCAACTCTCTCTCTCTCTCCATACATATGTATTTACTTATAAATGCATATGTATATTATTATATACACATATTAACAGGTATTATATATACTATTATATAGAATTATGTTAATATATTTACAGATATAATTAATAAATTATATAAATGTATTATATATAATTATATATATTCTATAAAATTTATATATTAAATATTTTATAATAATTTTTATTCCACTCTTTATATTTATACATTACATATATTAGACAGAGACAGAACAGGACGGTTTCACTTTTGTCTAGTACAGTGCCTACAAAATAGTAGTAAATGAATAAATGCTAATTTATTTATTGATCTCTAAGGAAGGTCCCTTCCTGTGCCAAAATTCTGTTATTTTAAAGTACCAAAATTAAATATTATGGAGCAAGATGGAAGCAATATCCAGACTATTTATTTTAACCCTAGCATATGTGAATTCATACTGTAATAAGATGCATTCTTTGGTCTTGCAGTTTGGAGGTCTGGGTGTGAGCCCCATTCCTCACCCTTCCTGGATGCATGTCCATGGGCAATTCATATAATTTTTCTTATAATGATAAGACTTATTATTCATATAGCACTTTAGCATTTACCAAGTGCTTTATTTATGTTATCTCATATGAGCTTCACAAAACCCCAATATACCTTCTAAGAGATATTCATCTAGATTTCATGAAGAGCTCTAACGGGGAAGAATCCCACTATCTTTCAAGGCAGTCTTTGAAGTATCTTGCTGAAACAAAAAATTGGCATTTTCAAAAGAATCAGTCAGGTGAGCCAAGAAATGCTAAAAGAAGCTATTTTATTTGATGTGTTTAAGGGAAGGATGCCTGGGCCAACACACACAAAGACATAGCCAGCAGAGAAAGGGAACAGAGTCAACCTACTGAAGCCCATCCCCACCCCTACACACACACACACACACACACACACACACACACACACACACACACACACAGGGTCAGGAATGAAACTTTCAAATTAAAGTAGTTAACTGGCCCCACTAAAACCCCTCAAATAATTATAAGTTCATAGATTTGGAGCTGAAAGAGACCTCAAGATCCCCTGAGTCTAACCCCCTAATTTTACAAATGAGAAAGCAAGTCTAGGGAGAAAGGGTGACTTACACAGGATGGGAAAGTACTGGGAAGGACTACAAGTGATATGCCCAAGGACTTCCAGAAGACTTTTGCAAGAGGAAGAAATCTGAGATAGTTAGATGAGAGGGTACTCCCAGGATGTTGTGAATCATCACCAAGATTTCACTGTATCTCATGGGTTCTTCTTATCTTTCCTCTTACTAGAAGGCAAGCTTCTTGTGGGCAAGTGCTTTTTTATGTGTCTGTTCTTTGCTTATTTTATATAATCATCATATGCCTTCATATTACCCAATGCCTCAAACATAGTTAATGCATAATTGGTGATTGAGGGACCAAGGTCAGCTTAGGCAGCTCCAGAGTTGGGACAGTTCAAGTTAGGTGGGTCTGATTGGGCTCAAAGCAGAGAGGTGCCAATCAGAGAAAAATTTGGCACTTTCTATGTTGAAAGGTTCTAAGCATGGAAACATAGGGAGGATTCTCCAAAAGAGGGGCAGGTCAGTAAGGAAGAGCTACAAGGCAGGAGGAAGAGTCTTGCATTAGGATTTAGAAGACCTGAGTTCCATTCTGTGATCAACCAGCTGTATGGCTTTGGCCAAACCCATTAGACTTCATTTTCCTCTTCTATAAAATGAAAGGATCCAAACTTTCTTCTAGCTTTCAGTGTTGATGATTCTATTCAGACAATGTCTCTCAAATAAAACAAGGAAACAAAAGATGAACTCTCTTGAAAAAAGAATCATTGTACTTTCAAACTTTGCTTTTGAAAAATTCCAAACTATTTTCCAGAGAACACAGGTCCCATGGCCACAGTTCAAGTTAAAATCTCAATTGAATATTATTTGTTTCTAGTGCCCAGAGCAGTCCCTAGTTGGTCACTGAAGCCTAAGGATATTAGGGCAGAAGGAAAGAAAGCTGGGGAAGCAAAGTAAATATCCCCTAGTACCCCGCTCACCATTTTATCCATATGAAACCAAGTCAAAATGATATCCATGGCATCTGTCAAATATTCTTTCCTGTACCCCAACACCTTTCTGTACTCCCTGAATTCCTTTTGAAATAATGTCAGCATCAATACATCTTGGGAAATGGGGGTAAGGAAGAAAAGAAAAGGTAAGGAAAAAAGAATCACAGAAAGCATTTTTGTAGCTATACAGAGGAAAACAGAAGAGATGACCAGAAAGAAACACAAAGGAGCAGGATATCTTTGAAAGCTACATGTTAAATATATTAAAAGGACAAGCATGCTATACATAATTGAGATTCACAATAGACGATTCATGTAAAATCCTCTTTTTATCTTTATACTATTATTTGAAAATATTTTATTGTTTATTAAATTCAAATAAAAAAAAACCTGTGTCATTGTATCATTTCAGCACCTGTCCTTCCCTACAGCAACCATGCTTTTAAATTTATGGAAGTACGTTTCTTATGCCAGTGGAAGACAATTCCATTTGCAGAGAATTTTAGTACCTAACAAGTGGGCACTGTGTTAAGTGTTGGGGATATAGAGACAAAAATGAAACAGTCCCTACCCTCATTGATCTTACATTTTACTGAAGGAAGCATCCATAGGTAAGGGAAATTGGTTGATATATTTAAATTCAGAAGAAATATCAAGAAATTGAGGTACACTAAAATAGAGAATGAAAGCAGAAAAGATCTGAGAAAGGATGAAGCTGTTGAAGTAATCCTTGAAGATAGGAAGGAGACAGAAGAATTTTTTTTTAAAGTACATTTCTGACATGAGGGACAGCCTGCAAAATGACAACAGAGACTCAACTAAACCCCTGAACTGCTTACCTTAAACCTTCAGAATAACCCCAGAATTGACTCCATTTCACTAGTAACCTCAGGAATACATCTGACTTTATATTTCCTATTTTTTGCAGGAGGGGCAGGCAATGGGTGTTAAGTGACTTGCCCAGGGTCACACAGCTAGTAAGTGTCAAGTGTCTGAGGCCAGATTTGAATTCAGGTATTCCTGAATCCAGGGCCGGGGCTTTAACCACTGTGCCATTGACTTTATATTTCAAATTTCCTGGAGACAGGAACAGATCTTTCATACCTCATCTTTGCAACCTTTCTTAGGCAACCTCAATAGGTTTCCCTTGAAGATAATAAGAGCTAGTACCCTTAGGAGATCTCTCATGTAACCCTCTTATTTTACAAATGAAGAAACTGAGGGGGGCAGCTAGGTGGCGCAGTGGATAAAGCACCAGCCCTGGATTCAGGAGGTTCTGATTTCAAATCCGACCTCAGACACTTGACAATTACTAGCTGTGTGACCTTGGGCAAGTCACTTAACCTTCATTACCCTGCAAAAAATAAAAAAGAAAAGAAAAGAAAAGAAACTGAGGGTCTAAGCGGTCTTCACTTAAGATATTATAGATATAACAATAATTATCATTCCTAGTCTTTATATAACACCAACTTTGTGACAGATACTGTGCTGAGCTCTTTACAAATATTATCTCCTTCGATCTTTACAACAATTCTATGCCAGCATTATCTCTATTTTATATTTGAGACTAACAAAAAGAAAGTGAGTTGTCCAGAGTCACATAGCTAGTAAGTATCTGAGGCTTGCTTCAAACTCAGTTCTCCTTGACTCCAGGTCCACTGCTCTATTCACCCACCACATCTCCTAAATATAGAGCTTGAAGTAACTCTGAGGTCATCTTGTCCAGCCAAGTGATTGTATAGAGAGGTTAATTGTTGTGCTGTAGGTCATATGGATAGTCAATAGCAAAGTCAGGTTTGGAATTCCAATTCGTTTAACTGGAAAAGAAGCTAGAATGTTTTGCATGATGGCCCATGAATAACTTACATTGACTGGCTTGAGTTCTTAAGCAGGTGGGTAGGGAGGGAGGAAGAGAATTTGGAACGCAAAATTTTAGAAATCTACGTTACAATTTGTTTTTACATGTAAGGTGGGGAAAAATTCTAAATAAATTAATAAATGTAAACCAAAAGAAAAGAAAAGAAGCTAGAAAGAAAATAGACCTGAACATTAGTTCAATGCATCTAGGGGGAATCCATTCATTGGGTCATAATTTGTTGTTGTTCAGTCATTTTTCAGTTGTGTGCAACTCTTTGTGATCCTATTTGGGTTTTCCTGGCAAATATATTGGATTGGTTTGCCATTTCCTTGTCCAGTTCATTTTACAGATGAGGAAACTGAGGAAAACAGGATTAAGTGACTTGCACAGGATGAGAGTTAATAAGTGTCCAAAGATGGATTTGAATTCAGGTCTTCCTGAGTGGAGGCCTAGCACTTTAACCACCATGCCAATTAACTGCCTAGGTCATCATTTAGGCAGGAAGAAATCATTACCTATATGATAACCTAGTGAATTATAAACATGATAAGCCCAGGAAGAACAAGGTCTAGGATGGCATTTCTGAGAATATTAACCAAGGTACCTAGAATCAAACAGGAAAATAGCTAAAGAACCTCTCACAATAGTGAATGCAAGACTGGCTTTGTGGGCATTTGGTGAATTTTAATTGCTTATACCTGTGGGCTTTTTAAAAATGAGAATGTGTTTCCTTGATTAAAATTAGTCAAATAAGCCTTTGATGCTTGACTTCAAAGATAACAATTGTCTACCAAATTTTCCCATTATATTTAATGGAAAGCAGTGAAATTCCAACTAGTGAGTCAATAAGCAATAATAATAGTAGTAAAAAGTAGAATTTTATTTAACAGAACATAATTCTTCAGAGAATTGACCTAGTTCTTCCCACTAATACTATATTAGTTAAGATCTTTTCAAGGCAGCTAAAAAAAATAGAGATCTAGACGGCTATGTGGTGTAAGGAATAGAGCACTGGGCCTGGAGTCACAAAGACCCAAGTTCAAATCTGACTTCAGGCACTTGCTAGCTGTGTGACTTTGGCCAAGTCACCTAACTTCATTTGCCTCAGTTTCCTCATCTGTAAAATGAGCTGGAGAAGAAAACTACTCTGGTATCTTTGCCAAGAAAACCCCAAATGGGGTCATGAAGAGTCAGACACAACTGAAACAATTGAGCAACAACAATGTAAGAGATAGGATGCTGGCCTCAGATGCAGTTCAAATCTACATTCAGATACATTAACTCTGTGACCATGGACAAGTCATTTGAACTTTCTCAGCCTCTGTCTCCTCATCTTTAAAATGAGAATAATAATAACACCTACCTCAGCAGAGTCCTATGAAGATAAGAGATAACCATATCTGTTAAGTTATTTGCAAACTTTAAAGAGTTATATAAATGCTGGCTAACTATTATAATTTAAGAGTGAAAAGAACACTGAATTTGGTATCAGGAAGACTTGAATCCAAATCAAGCCTTGAACATTTATAAGCTATGTGGCCCTGGGCAAGTCACTTACTTTTCCTTTATCTGACTCAGTTTCCTTGTCTATAAAATGGAGTACACAGAGTTAATATGAGGATCAAGTGAGAGAATGTTTGTAAACTATATTTCAAATCTGAAGGTATTATGAAAATGCTGTTCAGTCAATTCAGTCATGATTGACTATCTGTGACCTTTTGGGGTTTTCTTGGCAAAGATGCTGGATTGGTTTGCCATTTCCTGCTTCAACTCAATTTAGACAGATGAGGAAAATGAGGCAGAGTTAAATGACTTGTCTAGGGTCACACAGCTAGTAAGTGTCTGAAACCAGATTTTAACTGACGCCAGAACCCACACTCTATCCACTGCACTAACTACCCCATATAAATAAGTTATTATTTCTGAAGCACTAAATCTCAGTGTTTGCAAAGACCATGGAGAGCAACTAGTCAAACCCTTACCTGAACCAGCATTTTCTGTACAACATACCCAGCTTCTCTCTGAAGATGTCCAGGGAGGGGGAGTGACCTGCTTTTCAATGCAAACATTTATGAGGTGCCTCTTCAGTGCCAGTCACTGTACTACCACTCATGGGGGCCCATTCCATTTAGGGGCAGCCCTAATTGTTACGAAATGTTCTCTTTGCATCATCTCTAAATAGGTCTTCCTGCATCTTCCTTCTGTTTCACCTAGTTTTGTTCCCTGGAGCCAAACAGGACAAGTCTCAGTCTTCCCAAAATAACTTCAAATTCTTGAAGATATTTACCATGTTCATGTGTCCCCATTTCCTCCATTTCTTCATGCAAGCCTGCTCCTTCCCAGTTGAAACATTCCCATTTCCTTCATCTGATCCTCTCATAGTGTGAGTTCCTGTTCCCATATAAACCTGGTCACCCTCCTTGAGTTGTTAGAAAAGAGAACTCTTGAGATCCCAAATTCTACTCCCTACCACAGTAGGCAGTCAATAATTGTTTCTTAAACTCAATTATATTAATGTATTCATGCAATAAATATAGTGAAGGTGTGCCCAAGGTCAGTAAGATCAGATCCTAGAATAGAAAGAACCTCTTGGATTGGTGTTCTTTCTATTGCTATATACTATCTCTCAGAGCTAGAATCATTCGATCCTCATTTCTCTGTTTCTCTATTTCTAGATTCCTCTCTCTCTCCATTAGATTGTGAGCTCTTCAAGGACAGAAACTGCCTTTTGTTTCTTTTACATTACCAGTACTTAGCAGAGTACCTAGCACATAGTAGTAGTAGTAGTAGTAGTAGTTCCTCCTTCCTTCCTGAAGAAAACTTATGATATCAGGAGAGTGGTATCTTGATTTGCAAATGAATTGGATTAAAGTGAGGCAGGGTTGTGCAAAGTCATAAGCCCCATTCTCTCCTCCAGAGTTATCAGAGTCCAGTGCTAAGATATAGGTCAAGATGACTCCTGATGGCTCAGAATGCAGTCAGAGACCTTGGCTTTTTTAAACTAAGGTCTTTTTCAGGTCTCAGTTTGTCTGAGGCAACACTCAGTTAGAGGCTAGCCCATAGTAGGTACTTAATAAATGCTTATTGACTATCTCTTTCTATGTCATTCTTTCTCTCTCCCCTTTTCACCCTGTCTTTCCTTTGTCTTTCCCCCCCCCTCTCTTTCTCGCTTTCCCTCCCTCTCTCTCTCCCTCCCTCTCTCTCTTCCCCCCTCAGCTTTTCCCTTCTCTGACTTCTCCTTTCTGTCTCTGTCTCCCTTCTCTGTTTTTCTGTCTCTCTGTATCTCTCTCTGCATCACTATCTCAGTCTCTCTGTCTCTGTCTCTCTCTGACTCTGTCTTTCTGTGTGTGTGTGTGTGTGAGTGAGTTGTGTGTGTGTATTCTCTCTTCTTTTTAAATAAAGATGTAGCTTACCCAAAGAGACATTCTAATCAGGAGGAATGACCTGAATGAGAAGCTAAAAGCTCGCCCTTCCCATCAGTTACTCTCACTCTCTGAGTCAAGAAGCAATCCAATAAACATTTATTGAGAACTACCCCCCCAACTCCCAAAGCTCCACAGCCCCATCATATACAATCTTCTTCCCTGGTCTATGAATCTCATCTACCACATTAAAGTATTCTTTAAATGGCTCATATGTTACTTTAGGTATCTTATTTTTCCCATTTTTCCCAGCTGATGAAGCCTTTCACTTTTTGCATCTCTGCACCTTACAGATCTCCCCCCTTAAACAATACTTCTTCATGCATCTTCAGGAAGCCACAGGACACTGGTCGATGTCCAAAATTTCTTTGTGAGTAGCTGGCCATCCTTAGAACACTTTGTGTTTTCAAACAACTGCCACTGATGCTCTTCCCAGACATAAATATAATGCTGAGCCTAAGCAGTTGACAGTATTTCATGAAACTGCACTTTTCATTAGGCCATAGTAATGACAATGAAGGAGACTACTTTGGCCAGACTTTCAGAGAGCAGAAATGATGATAGAACATCACTGTGGTCTCAAATGCCTCTCTTGACCTTGCCCCCAAGGTAAACAGATTCCTTTGCAAAGAGGGCTTTTTGCTTTGGAGGGAGGCAATCAGCAGTCATCTGAGAGACTTCATGGGAGAGAGAATGGGATGCAATAAATGAACGGCCATAGATGATCTGGCTGGAATTACATACAGTCCATATAGTTACCAGTCATAAATGTTCTTCTCAACTGTTTTTAGGGTGGGGAGGGTGAATCCCTGGGGAGACACAGAAATAAAACAGTGTCTTTTTCATCCACTAAATAAAAATTATATCATGAGGAGAAAAAAGAAGTAGCAGCATCGTGGAAGGCATTTCAAGATATAATTAGTAATAGTTGAAATAAATATGAATTTCATTTTATGCAAGGGCAGCTGGATGGTGTACTGGATAGAGCTCCAGGCCTAGAGTCAGGAAAGTCATCTTCTTGAGTCCATCTGTCTGACACTGAGCAAGTCATTTCATCTTGTTGACCTCAGTTTCCTCATTAGTAAAATGAGCTAGAGAAGGAAGTAGCAAACCATTCCAGTATCTTTGCAAGAAAACCCCAAATGGATTCTCAAAAGAGTTAGATACAACTGAACAACAACAAAATAATTTTGTACATCTATGGGTATAGACGTCTCTATGTCTTATGTGTATATTATACATTTGTAAAAATATACATTATAGATTTGTATACAAATATATGTGTATGTATATACAAATTTGTATATATATATACAGTATCTAGAATGTTTATGTTTGTATGTGTGAGTGATGTGTGTATATACATATATGCATTTTTCCTTTCCTCCTTTTTGTTTACCTTCTCCTTCCTTTCTCTCTCTCTCTCTCTCTCTCTCTCTCTCTCTCTCTCTCTCTCTCTCTCTCTGCAGATCAATGAGGGTTAAGTGACTTGCTCAGAGTCACACAGCTAGTAAGTGTCAAGTGTCTGATTCCAGATTTGAACTCAGGTCCTCCTGAATCCAGGACCGGTGCTTTATCCACTGAGCCACCTAGATGCCCCCTTCCTTTGTTTATCTTTACCTCTGCTTTTCAAGATCTCCAAAGTTCAGTGATGCCCCTTTTCAAAATATTATTTTTGAGGTGGGGTGGTGGTGGAACTAGGCAACATTGATAACGTGGGAGAGTTGGAAGCAAATGACACAGAAGGAACGTGCAAAAGTTTCACTTTACATATGGAGAAACAGGCCCTGTAAAGTGACTTGTCCAAGATCACACAGGTAGTAAATGGTAGAGCTGAGTTGACAATTGAATCCAGGTGCTTTTATTCTAAATAAAACTTTCCCCTGAATCAAACCTCTATAATTGTGTGTGTATATGACATACATATACCTATATGTTGTATATGTATGTAAAAATATATAAATTATATATTCATATGCACATACCTATATATATATATATATGTACAGAATATAAACACATACACATGATGTGTGTATACCTATATGTATGTGTACATGCATTGTGGTTACATGCATACAAACAGACAGACAGACACAAACACTCGTATCCTGGTGCCATGACTAGAGTGCTGAACTTAGAGTCAGAAAGTCCTGGGTTCAAGTCCTGTCTCTCAGGCATTCTGTCTCTGTGATCATGGGCAAGTCACTTGCCACCAGGACAAATTGAACACTTGACTGATGTGAGAATTAGAGCTCTACCCCTGCTGAGAAAGACATTGTGGGAACCAGGGCAGCTCTGCCCTGAGGAGAAAGCATGTGTCCGGAAGGTCAGATTGGCATCCATAAGTTACTGCCTGTTAATTGTGTCAATCAGTGCTACCAACCAATTAGCTTGGAGCTGTGTGTGAGCATGGCCCAGCTTCTGGTGTCAGAGGGGACTTCTGGGAGAAGCCGCTGAGAAGCAGGTCTTTTCATTTCCAGACTTAGACTGAGTGGCAGTGTCAGGCAGGATAAGGAGAATTTCACGTGGGCTGTTAGGGAAAGGCAAGTTTTTCTCTCTGGTTATACTGAATAGATCCAAACTAGGGTTTTCCTCTCTTGCTCTCATCACTAACTTCTAATACACTTTAATAGATACTTAAAAGGCTAAACTCTTGCTAAAACTTCTAATTTAAGATGACCACTCATTAGATCTTAGACATCACAGCTAGAATTTTAAACCTTATACTAATAGACATTTAAAATCGTCCATGCAGGCTGCTAGATGGCAGAGTTGATAGAGCACCAGCATGGGATTCAGGAGAAACTGAGTTCAAATTCGTCCTCAGACACTTGACACTTACTAGCTGTGTGACCCTGAGCAAGTCACCTAGCTCCAAATGCCTAGCCCCGCCCCCAATTAATAAATTAAATAAATAAATAGATAAACTAAATACTCTATAGTATGGATCCAACCAACCTTTCTAGAATAATCATATATTTCTTGTTCTCATGTAGCCCATGCTTTATCAAAATGGCTTTCTTATGGTTTTTCAGACATAGCATTCAATTTCCTACCCTGTGTCTGCATATAAGCTGATTTCTGTGCCTGAAATCCTCCCCTTCCCACCTCTGTAAATCTCTTTCTCTCTTCAAGACCCCAGGCCAGGTGTAGCCACTTATATGAGGCCTTTCTTTTTTTCTTCTTTTTTCTCTTTTTTTTTTTTTTTTTTTGCTGCGGGGCAATGAGGGTTAAGTGGCTTGCCCAGGGTCACACAGCTAGTAAGTGTCAAGTGTCTGAGGCCGGATTTGAACTCAGGTCCTCCTGAATCCAGGGCCAGTGCTTTATCCACTGCGCCACCTAGCCGCCCCCATATGAGGCCTTTCTTGATGCCCAGGTTATTAGCGCTTACAAAAAACTTTTTTCCATCTATTTTCTATGGAAATTTCTAATATACTTCTACACATCTATAAAATATATATATTCTATATCTAACATCCTATATATGTCTAATATATATCTATAAACTTACACACACACACATACATATATATATATGTAGATGTAGATCTGCAGTCACCTTATCGAAAAATAGTTAGATAATGAGATTTATTCTGCAGTGACCTGAAATGTTTCATCTGTGTTAATCCAACAGCTATTTCTAAGCCATGCATCATGTTCAAAAGTCATGGGCGAAGGTCTTTGATGTATATAAAGATGATGGGTGTTCCTGCCCTTTTGAAGTTTCCAGTCTAGTACAGACACTTAACAAGATGCTAAGAAGGTGTCCTGACATAAGAGTCCATGGCACCTACACACACACACACACACACACACACACACACCAACTAAACAAACAAAAAAGACTTCTTGATTCCACATCCAACATTCAGGCCTCTATGTTCCTATATACACATGTTTAATACCTCATCTTTTCCCCAATCAAACCACTTTATATGACTGAGGACTCTGCCAAACTCTTACATTCTGAGATACCTCCCAGGGTTAAGGTGAGAACCAAATGGGATAACAATAGAACACTTTGCAAGCGTTAAAGCATTATAGAAATGATCATTATTAGTGACCAAACATCATCATAAAGTCACAAAAAGCTACAACAACACCGTTTTGTCAGTCACCCATTTACTACACTCTTCCTATGGAATTGTTGTTCTTCAGGTGTTTTTCAGTCATGTTCGACCCTTCATTACCTTTTGGGGGGTCTTCTTGGCAAAGATACTAGATCAGTTTGCCATTTCCTCCTCCTCCTCCTCCTCCTCCTCCTCGTTTTTCAGAGAAGGAAGTGAGTTAACCAGTTAAGTGATTTGCCCAAGGTCACACATCTAGTAAGTGTCTGTTAGTGGATTTGAACTCAGGAAGACGAGTCTTTTGGACTCCAGGCTTAGTGCTCTGTGCACTATGATGCCACCTAGCTGCTCTCCGTAATGGAATATCCCTTATAATGTTATTTCCTCTAACATCATGTTTTCTCAAAAGCAATTATGGATGTTAAGCAGAATGTGCTTGTACTCTATATGTAGACTTCCCTAGAATGTTACCCATACATGGGAAGACAATGAATGGGACCTGTCTCCTTTGAAGATGCCATTAAACTAAATTAATTACTGCCATCTTCAAAAATCATTTACTGCATCCCACTCCACAAATACAACACCCTTTTGTTTTTCTCTTTTGAGGAGGAGATTTATGACCTTGTTATAATCTCTTCCCTACTTCTCTTCTTCACTTTATGACTAGGATACAGTCCAAATTGAGGTCATCATTTATAGCTAAAACATTAGAACTATTAGCTCTGAACAGCTAAGCAGAGTAAACAAACTAGTGCCCACCTGGGAACTAAATCTGCTGCCTCTCTCATCTTTTATGTCATCAAGGTCAAACTTCCAGAGCCTGAATGTCTTGCAAATCATTTTGAAGGCATCCACTGTTGTGTTTATTTTACCTAGCACCACTCTTGCTTGTTATCCACTGTCAAACTAGACAAGCAACATATCAAAATTTTGTATTTGAATAATGCTGTTTGACTTTTTTTTAACCCCCTTCAGAAAGCATTCTAACCATTCATGGTATTTTTATCCCTTTAATAATACTGGGAGGCAGGTATAATTATATGTATTTTCAGAGATGAAAACTGAGACCCAATGAAATTAAGTAACTTAACAAGATTATTCAATTTGTTAATGACAAAACTGGAAATCATATATTTCGGATTGTATTAATCTAATGCTCATGAGATGTTTAGATCTGAGCCAGTTTTAGGAAAGGACACCCAACCCAATGTTATTTCTCTTTCTACAACCCAAGATATTTGTAATTGTCTTTGCTTTATTTTCTTTTTGATTTTATTGAAGCTACTGAGCAGAACCTGTGGAAAGGCAGGAAATAGTAAAGACAGTAGCTGTGATGAGTCTATGAATCTCTCTCCAGGGTATTTCAGGGTCTATAACTATGCTTGGTATCTATCCCTCCCCAGAATAGAGTGTCAGTTTACTAGAAGGTTAAATGTTTGAGGAAAAAGCAATATAGATACAACCCAGGTTTCATATCTGATCTTACTGTTGCCCCCGAGACTCCACCTCATTGCTTCACTCTAAATCCAAATAAGTCTAATAATCCTTTTTACACATGACAATCCTCCAAATACTTGGACACAGTTATTTTCTTTCACCCCTTAGTCTTTTATTCTCCGGGCTAATTATAACCATTTCTTTCAGATACTCTTCACACAACATTGACACAAGACCATTCAGCATCCCAATTGACCTGCTAGGGTTATACTCTACATTTCCAACGTTTTTTCTTAAACTGTGGTACTCAGAACTGAATATAATACTCTAGGTACATTCTGACCAGGGTCCAATATAGAGGGACAGTCACCTCCTTATTCAAATGAGATATTTGTAAGTGAGATATCTGTGAGATATTTGTAAAGCATTTAGAAGAGTGTCTGGCACATAGTAGAAACTTAAATGTTGTTCCCTTCCCTTCCCCTCCTCTATTATTCCAGAAAGCTGTGCCTCTGAAGGCAGCCCAATTTCATATTAGCTTGTTTTTTTTTCCATCACATAATATTGCTGACTCCTATGTAGCTTGTAGCACACCATAATCCCCAAACCTGGTGTCCACTATGTTAGCTATCACTCCCAGCTCTCCATCATCTATAAATGTCAGGAGCATGCATCTAGGCATTTATGCACGTTGTTGATAAAAAATATGATAATAGAGGCAGCTAGGTGGTACAATGGATAAAGCACAGGCCCTGGATTCCCAAGGATCTGAGTTCAAATCCAGCCTCAGACACTTGATACTTACTAGCTGTGTGACCCTGGGCAAGTCACTTAACCCTCATTGCCCTGCAAAATATATTTATGATAATTGCACTATAGTCTACCTCACCAGACCTTATTGGGAGTATTTTGTTTGGGTCTAGGTACCACATTTTAGGAAAGACCTGTATAAGCTAGAGAAAGACAAATGAAGGCCAGGATGGTGAAGGACCTTGGGTATATGCCAACAAGCAGTTGATGGGACTAGAAATGTTTAGCCTGAGAAGAGAAGACTCAGGAAGAACTTGAAAGCTATTCTCAAGAAATAGCCCAGAAAGGGCAGAATGAGGAACAATACACTGAAGCTATGGAAAGCAATTTAGGCTAGGGATCAAAAGAAATTTCCTAACAATGAATGATGTCCTAATGTGGAATAGCTTTCCTCAAAAGGTGACAGGTTCTTCCTCCTTGTAAATCTTTAAGAGATTAGATGGCCTCTAGTTGGTGTATTATTCTGGGGATTTTTGGGGGGTGTGGGTCACACTAGATGGCCAAAAAAGGTTCCTTCCAACTCTAAGACTGTGTGATTCTGTGAATACTAAGACCTCCAACCAGGTAATGATTTGGCCAGTTACTTCCATCAACTGTAACTGGGCAAGTCACTTGGCCCTCATTGCCCCACAAAAAAAAAAAAAAAAAAGAAAGAAAAGAAAAGAAAATAGGTGAGTTGTCCACCGAATTAATTATCATAGCCTAAACAAAAAAGCTCTTTGTAACTGCTAACTGGGTTCATTGATCCTGAATATTTTGGCTAGAGTTCAGTAAATATGGATCTATATCCAGGTGTGTTTGCAAAGAAAAATGGTCTTCTCAGAATTAAGACTAGATATGAATTAAAAAGCCTATTGGACCCAGTATGGATATTATAAATATCTTATCATGTCCTTTGAATTAACTAGTCTACTTGTGACCTTCCAGCATCTGATTAGTGAGGTACTGCTGGACCTTCCTAATCAATACATCATGGCATATTTAGAAATTTTTTTTCTTTTTGTCATGCACAAAATAATCACTTGCAGGTTCAAGAATTCAGCCATTGACTTCACTGAGGCTTATATTCTAAGCCTGAGGTGGGGTAGGGGGACCTCTATCTATCTATCAATCTATCTATCACTCTATTTATCCATATAAACATAGATACACACAGATAGATAGATAGATAGATAGATAGATAGATAGATAGATAGATAGATAGATAGATAGATAGAGTGATAGATAGATAGATAGATAGATAGATAGATAGATAGATAGATAGATAGATAGATAGAGTGATAGATAGATATGCAGACAGACCTGATCTGGGGGATCAGGTACCCTTCTTGGAGTTTGGGCTGAATCTGGAATACTTATAAATGAATTAACAGATGCAAAAAGCTAAAGAAAACTGAGTTCTGCCAGCCAGGGACAAGTCCAATGCCATCTCCTAAGAATGTCCACATTCTTATAGAAATTTTTTTCTTAAAGATAATCAAAGCTGGAAAAAAAGCCACACAATCAGTAAGAAATAATGCAAAATCAATCTCAATGAATTTATAAATCTGGTCCTGCTCTGCCCCAAATAGTGAAGACTTATATGTGGTTTAAATCCCACTTCTGACACTAATTGTATGCCATTGGTCATGCCATGTACATCTCTCTGGGCTTTAGTTTCTTTTTTTTGGTGAGGCAATTGGAGTTAAGTGACTTGCCCAGGGTCACACAGCTAGTAAATGTTAAGTGTCTGAGGCCAGATTTGAACTCAGGACCTCCTGAATCCAGGGCTGGTGCTCTATTCACTGCACCACCTAGCTGCCCCTGGGCTTTAGTTTCTTAATCTGTAAAATTAAGGATTGAATTTGGTGATCTCTAGGGTTCCCACTTGTCCCAAATCTATAATTCCTATGATCAAAATTTTTTCTCATTATTGGAATTGTTTTCCATTGTGTCTTCCACATTTTATTCTTGAACTTCTCCAGTCCTTTATGGGTTGACTTTCATCAAAGTATCTTTGTCCATTTGATCCTGCCTATCTTTCCTTCACACCCTTTGAAATAGACTTCCCCAAAACCAAGTATATGTCAGATTATGCCCAGATATCCTCTCTTTCTCTATCATTTCCCCTCAAGGTTCCCATCACTTCTACTCCAGTAACCAACTTCTAATTGATAGTATGAATAAGTTCTATAATTGAATTTCTTTTTGTCCCTTTCCTGAGTTCAAGTCTGACCTCACATTCTTACTATCTGTGTCACCTTGAGCAAGCCATTTAACCTCTTTTTGACTAGGAGGCAGCTAAGTGGTTCAGTGTATAGAGCTCTAGAGATATAGTGAAGAAGACATGAGTTCAAATCTACCCTCAGACACTTATTAGCTATGTGACCATGGGCAAGTCAACCATTTTTTTTTTGCCTTGATCCACTGAAGAGGGAAATGATAAACCACCTGAGTATCTTAACCAATAAAAGTCCATGGATAGTATGGTCCATGGGGTCACAGAGTCAGACATGACTGAACGATTGTTCTCTTCACTCTTTAAGGAATAAATTATTATTAAGAAAATTCAAAGTTTTTAATCTCTCTGATTTTGGGGGAAGGGTGGGGGAGAGAGAAGGAAAGACGGAGACAGAAACAGGAGGAGACAGAGACAGAGACAGACCAAGCCTATGGTCTATTTCCCAAACTTTTCATCTACTTCTTTCTGTCCAGGTATTCTGTGGTGTTCAGTCATTTTTTTTCAGTCATGAATGACTCTTCATGATCCCATTTGGGGTTTTCTTGATAAAGATACTAGAGTGGTTTTCCATTTCCTTCTCCAGCTCATTTTACAAATGAGTTAACTGAGGCAAATGGGGTTAAGTGACTTGCCCAGCTAGTAAGTGTCCGAGGGCAGATTTGAATTCAGAAAGATGAATTTTCCTGATTTCAAGTGTGTTTTCTATCTACTACACAACCTAGCTTCCCCCAGTTATGCTCTGTAGTAAATTCCAATGACAAATTCCATTTCTATCTCCATTGGCCTTGACCCCAAATCCTCTCTCCACCATGTTTATCTATTCTGTTGTCTATCTTTCTGGAACCTCACTATTTCCTATTATTTCCTCACATGAATATACCCACTTAGAGTGCTATACTTTCCCCTTTTGATTATGCCATTCCTTTTGAAAAACATTTTTCTACCCAGAGCTATAGTATGGTAATGGTTTTCATCCCATTAAGTCTCAGTGATACTTTTGAGGTCAAATTTGGCCCCTTAATGTTATAATATATAGTTCTTCTTGTTTGTTTCTTAAACTTTGGGCATTTGTATGCAGATACTTGAAATCATTGTTTTTAATACTGGTTATTTTCTTGGATTTTTTTTTCTATTTTGAATTTCTGAGTGTCTCAGGTGCTATTCTCCTTCCTTCTTTGTTGCCACTCTCTACATTATTGACCTTTGAAGATATACATAAGATCTCTTCTATCTCTTTCATAATTTTTAGTATAAAACCCTTTTGACTAGATTTGTAAGACACCTGACAAATGCATTCTTATCACTCTTTAATAGGTACAATTCATCTCTGGCAAAAAAATATCTGTTAACCTCATATTATAAGTTGTTATCCATAAATCCATATCCTATTTTTAGACAGCCTGTTAACTCCCCATTTTTGTCTCTTTTCCATCATTTGCCTTCAATGAACAACAGTGAGAAAATACAATGTGCCTTTACTATCTTAAGTTTATTTTCCAAGATCTCATTATTAGTTCCAACAACTTTTTAAAAATTCTGTCTCGAAGTTTTATTATTGCCTTAGTGATTCACCACAAGTGAATAGTTATCAATTTTGATGAGTTTGGAAAGAATGTCTGCTATGTCCTGGAAACACACACTAGGAAGACAACATACCTCTCTATTACTCTTATCATTTCAGTAAATAGATAGCTATATGATGGATCGAAAAATAGAGATAGATAGATGATTGACAGATGGATGGAGGGAGATAGATAGATAGATAGATGGATAGGTAGGTAGGTAGGTAGATAATAGAGAGATGATAGAGATATAATAGAAAAATTAGCATTTATTAAGTACTTACCATGTACCATTCACATGCTTACCTTCCCTTCAGCCTTTCATCAGTCTCCAATGAGTCTATCCAATTTCTTCCACGCACCAATTGCTCAACCCTCAATTGTTCTACTTGACTTTTCTTACTTAATTTGCCCCATCTTGCAAACTATATTTGTCTTACCTTTCTTGAGTATACCTCTTAGTATTCTACTCTCTAATCTTCATTGTTCTTCCTTAATCTTCCTTAATTCTTTTATAACCTCTTCTATTGACGGTGAGCTGATTTATGATATACTCAAGAATGGAATTTGGACCAGTACCCACGCCTGGACAGCATTCTTCAAATCTTCAATTTCTCCCAAATTTATTCTCTCCATATTCAATTCCTGATTTATTTCACTGTTCCATATTTATTTAAGATAGCTGCATAAAATTCTTTACCATTTTCAGCTCAAATTCCTTCCCTTTTTTCTTTCTCTTTCCCCCTTAACTTTCTCCTACCAAAATTGGAAATAAAAATATTTGGTACTTTCAAACTATCACTATTATTCTTATCACAGTGATCACGTCACAATAATGTATCACTTGTTCCAAATCAGATTACCTATATATCCCATAGATACTAAGGTATTGTGTGAAATGCCTCATTCACTCCCTTAGGTTCCCCATAGAGATTGCCTTATAGCTATTCATACCTTACAGTGAATTTTGGGGTGATTGGGGTTGAGGTATGACTTATCGTTGCCTGCTATCCATAGGACAGTGGGTAAATCCACTGTCATTTGATGATATTGAATTAGATGTTTGCTTAGGTCCCCTCCAATTTCAAAACTCTATGATTCTGTAATAAAACTTTAAGGAAAAAAAAGAAAAGAAAAGCAATGTTATACATGTTATTCTTGGAATCTGCGCTTCTTAAGGATCTTGTCTAGGCTTCTCCTGAATATTTCCAGCTTCTGACCAAACTCAACAAGTTTCATTTTTTTTTTGTGGGGCAATGAGGGTTAAGTGACATGCCCAGGGTCACACAGCTAGTAAGTGTCAAGTGTCTGAGACCGATTTTGAACTCAGGTCCTTCTGAATCCAGGGCTAGTGCTTTATCCACTGCACCACCTAGATGCCCCCAACAAGTGTCATTCTTGAAGAGTGAGGAATGCCTACAGAAGAGAATAAAGGACACTCAGAAAATAAGGGTGATCATTAAGGGAAGAGAATGGTGGATGAAAATAAAAGACCTGTTATTCAAAAGAGACTAGGTTTAGCTTGATAACTCATTTGCTGTGCAACCCTGGACAAGTAATTTAACTCTGATTTGTCTCAGTTTCTTCATCTCTAAAAGAGGACTACCTTGAAGGTTGTTGTGAGGATCAAATGAGAAACTGTGAAAAGCACTTAGCATAGTGCTGGCCCATAGTAGGTGCTATATAAATGTTCATTCTCTTCCCTTCCCACTTCAGTTTAAAAAAATCAATTAAGTGTATGCTATGTAAGTAGGTCCTTATGAGATTCCTAATCCCCCATTAACTGAAACCAGTAAACAATAAGTTATGATTATGAAGAACATGGAAGAAACAGTTTCACTTTCTTGGTTTGTGCCTTAAATTGGTATATTCCCTCACATTTTTGTGGTAGTAGTAGCTAAATGTGGGTATGAAGTGTGGGAGCTTTTGGATTATTAATAGAGGAACTTTGATAATACTGTCCACTTGATTACAAAGGGTATGGCCAAGAGAACTACAAATGGAAATTGATAGAAACCATGTATATTTCCCCAGCCCCTAGTTAGCAGGTTTTATCAGACTTAAATAATCACAGACCACTAGACCCAGGAAGAAGCTGAATCTGGGCATACGCAGTCTAATAATAAAGGGAAACATTGGAACAATTGATATTTGTATTACCATTGCTAGAGTTCAGGGATGTATTTACTGACATTTAAGGATGGAAGGCCATTGATTTTTGCTGGTTGATTAGAAGACTGGCTAGTATCCCAATATGTTAGAGTGGCTGCACTCAAACTCTCTCAAGATCTTAGGGATAACCCTGTTGTGGGGAAATTCCATAATCTTATTTACCACTGTAGAGCTCCAGAACCTACTGGTATGAGTCCCATTCACAACAAACCAGTCATTTACAGTGATGAAAAATGATATGTAAACCATATATTTAATAGCAAGGTAAAAATACAAATGACAACATTGAAAGTCCTCATTTAAGCAAACTATGAATAAAAATAAATAAATCACAGTCTATCCATAAATTTGGGTCACATTCTTGCAATAAGTACTCAGTATCTGTGGGACAGAGTGAACACATACTTACACAAACCTCCCAGGGAAGCCACATGAGAGAGGAAAATCATGTGGTAGAACAACTTGCAACTCTAGAATTATAAACTTCAGTGTCTTCTTTCTGCCTCAGTAACTGTTTATCCATCAAAGTTCTTTGATGAACATGGCTTCAGTGTTGAACAGATGTTTCCACTGTTAAAATGAGTTCATCCACACTGCTGGATATCCACATCGTTGGGCACAATCTCAGCCAAACTCTGGTTCTTTTTTCAAACTGTCCCTCTGCTTATCTTGACTTACTCCTCTATAACAATTAGAGTATTATCTTTTTTTTTTTTTTTTTAGGCAATGGGGGTTAAGTGACTTGCCCATGGTCACACAGCTAGTAAGTGTCAAGTGTCTGAGGCCGGATTTGAATTCAGGTACTCCTGAATCCTGGGCTGGTGCTTTAACCACTGCGCCATCTAGCTGCCCCGAGTATTATCTTTTAAAAAATAGCAGGTATGGGGCAGCTAGGTGGCGCAGTGGATGAAGCACTGGCCCTGGAGTCAGGAGGACCTGAGTTCAAAGCCAGCCTCAGACACTTAACACTTACTGGCTGTATGACCCTGGGCAAGTCACTTAACCCCAATTGCCTCACTTAAAAAAAAATAGCAGGTGTGAGGGGAAGATGGTAATTCAATTGACAAAAAATTGACAGAAGTCCCTCCAACTCTGCTTCTTTTCAGGAATCATCTTCTCCTTATCCACCTCTCAGCAACAAGAAAAGACAAGCAGAAAGAGATCTCTCTTGTCTTCTCTTCTCAAGAGAAAATCATAGTAGGTGGTAAAGAATATGCTTTGTATTCCTTATTATACTCAACAGGAAGTCCTAACAGAGAGCATGGAATATGTATGTACATCTATATGTGCATGTACATGTATATGTGTGAATATGTATAATATATATGTATTGCTATGTATGTTAATGTTATGTTACATTATGTTTGATTTTTTTCTTCCTCTCAACAGTAAGTAGAAATAGAGAAAGACAGACAGACACAAACACACAGAAAAAAGATATTTAGAAAGAGACAGAGAAATAGACACAGACACAGAGTGACAGAAAGAAGAAACATAATTCCTTTAATACAGTTCCAAAATTAGTCCTTTCATCTCTCTTATCCTTCTGGTTTCAGACCTATGTGCTCTTTGCAAATGGTCCATCCTTTATTGTTGGTTCTTATATTGGCAATGATCAGGCAAATCGCACTTGTCTCAAAATCATATAATAGTTCCAGTGTCCATATTTCCCCACTTAATAAACCTAAAAGTCTTCCAATTCTTCATATACAACTCATTAAAGCGTTCTTCATTCTCCATTTTCTCCAGTATTCGATAGCTTTTCAGATTCAAATGGGCAAGTAATGTCACAGATCTATGAGTCTGACTTAGAAATCTTAATAGACATATTATGTACCTGCCAAGTGAACTCTCAAAGCAGATGACTCAGCAGTGTTTTTTCCCCCAGAAGCAGTCTTTTGCCCTAGACAAATGAACTATCAAGGGTTACTCTCTTATCTATCTATCAATGGAGAAAAGGTCAGCACCACTTTTGCCTTCAAAACTTGAGAATGATGCAGTGACATTTTAGGGAACACCCAGATAATTTCCCTTTAAATATATATGTGTGTATGCATATATACATGTATTTTTCTTTTGAATGCTCCCCTACTATTTTGACTAGATTCCAAGTATTTGAAGAGCTATCTTACGAAAGAGTATTAGGATTAGATTCGTTCTTCTTGGTTGTAGAAGAAATAAATTATAAAAAGTCAAATTTAATCGTGAAAAAATATGACAATTAGAGCTCTCTAAAAGTGGATTGGACTACTTCAGGAAAATGTGGGTCACCATTTAGTAAAGGTCTTCAAGAAGAGATGGAATTTTTGCCAATAGGTGTATTGTAGAGAGGATTCTTATATAGGTACCAATTGGTCTAAATAATCATTGAGATTTTTCCCAACTCTGAGATTTTGTGATTCTTAATTTCAATAAGATAACAAGATCATACCAACATTTCCCAAAACACTTTCATTTCCTAAATAAATCACTAATTCTCCCAAATCTGTATTTCCTTTGAGTGCATTCTGCTGTAAACAACTTATGATATTATTGTTGTTATGGGGGCGGGGTGGCTAAGTGACAGTGGATAAAGTGAGAGGCCTGAGGTAAGGAAGACTTATCTTCATGATTTCAAATCTGGCCTTATACTTACTAGCTAGCTGTATGACTCTGGGCAAGTCATTTCACCCTGTTTACCTGAGTTTCCCCATCTGTAAAATGAGCTAGAGAAGAAAATGACAAATTACTCTACTATCTTTGCCAAGAAAACTCCAAATGGGGTCATGGAAAGTCAGACATGATGGAAAAATGATTGAACAACAAAACAACACTTAATACAACTCATGATACACAGTACTTTAACTCAAGAAAAGTTGATGGACAGAATTCTTACAATTTGATAAAACTTATCCATATCACCTCTGAACTCACAGGAAAATGCTATGAAGGGTAATTATCTTTCATATTTTATTGGGAAAGAAGAAACATTTAAATTATGAACAAGATATATGGAAACTACCAATATTGTGAACATAATGGAGACCATCTGTTAACTATTGTCAGTTAATCAACATATATTATTTAGCACCTACAATGCACCAGGCATGGGAAATACAAAGAAAATACAGTTGCCTCTTTATGCTCATTTAGATAGACAAAAAATATATACAAAGTAACAAAAAAGATAATTGGTGGAAGACACTAGGCACTAATACTGCTAGGTGGTAAAGTGGGTCGAGCATTGAGTATAAATCCAGCCTCAAATACTCACTAGCTGTGTGACCCTGGACAAGTCACTTCCTATTTGTCTCATTTTTTTCATCTTAAAACGAGCTAGAGAATGAAATGGCAAGCCACTCCTGTACTTTTACCAATAAAGCCCCAAATAGTGTCTCAAAGAGTCATACGTGACCAAAGGCACCAAAGACATTAGAATGTAGCACCACTGTGGCATGGGCTGTCATGTTTTTTATGCTTGTATCTTAAGTATTTAGCAGTGTTTGGCATACAGTAAACACTAACTATTTTTTTCTTTCATTCCCTCATATTTTCCTAGAGAACTTTATCTGAATTTATTCTTTGTTCTACATCCTCCATTGCTACTCCACAATCACTGATGCTAACTTGTGTTTTTATGTATGGTGTTCACCCCATTTGAGGAAAATGTCAGTCACTTGAGGACAGAGACTGAAATTATTCTTTATTTATTTTTGCAGGCCCAGCACGAAGCACAGTAATTTGTAAATAAGGTAATGCACACAAACTACTATGCTAAAGTTTAGGTGCTTTATAAAAATACCAATTAATATTAACCATTGTAAAGAACTAATTGTTATTTGAGGTTTTTATGCCTTAGTGCACACTGGCCTGGGGCTCCCCAGGCCGAGCGATGCTCCACCCACTGGTTGTAGCTGTTGCCAGGGCTCTGGCTCCTCATGTCATCACCACTCGCCAACTCCTACATGGGCCTGGCAAAATTATAATGATTGGAATCCTAGTGAGGGCAGTCATATGACTGTCAGAGTGGCCATCCCATTGGCTGGGACTGTGTGGGGTGTTTCTAGGTTTGGGGAGGAGAATTGGGCATTCTAGGTGGAAGCTGGAAAGCGCTCAGGCGTTCTGCTATGTATTTTCAGCTGATTCCTGGGCGGTGGTATTTTTCAGGTATTATAATTTCCCTTTCCCCATTTTTATTTCCTTTCCCTTGATCCTACTGATCCTGTGTGTGTTGTTTTTTTTTTAAAGTTCGTTCTTGTTAAAATAAATCTTGCTCTGTTTTGAGGGAGGCTGCCGGTTTCCTTGCTTGCCCCAATATTGCGATGAGCTGCTTAACTAGCACTCCCCAATTAAAAAATGGTCCCCACACTATGATTACATACTATTGGTGTATCACCCAAATTTCTGGAACTAAAATGGTGTGAATGCCATTGCCCTGTTCCTTGGTCAGACCAAAAATGAATGTTCAGCTCTCGTATACAGTGTTTGGGAAGGACATTGATAAGGTTGGATAATATCCAAAGAAAAGCCTCCAAGATGGTGGAGGGCCTCAAGTTCATTGCCATACAATTGACTAGTCATTTAGCCTGGAGAAGTAAAGAGTAAAAAATATGCCTGGGGACTGAGAGGTGTAAGCAGTAATGGTATCTGTCTTTCAGTATTTCAAAGACTAACATGTGGAAGAATGATAAGACTTAATTTGTTTTACCCCAGAAGACAGCACCTGAAGTAATGGAAGGTTCAAAGAGATAAATACATGCTCAATTTCAGGGGAAAAACCCTTCTTAATAATGATAGCTGTCCAAAGATGGAATTGGGTTTCTCAGTATGTGCTGGTCTTTTCCTCACTGGAGGTCCTTAAACAAAACCTAGATAATTATTGACCAGGGATGTCATGATAGGGATTCATTTAATGGATGGGTTAGATAAGGTATGCCCTGAGCTCTCTTCTACTCTTAAATTCTGTGATTCCAAGATTGAGTTTTTCCCCTTTTTTCTCCTCAAAATAGGGACAGAGTATTGACACCCAGGCTCTTTGAATTCTAATGTGCTCACTAATGCTCAATGCCACAAATCTGAAAGCTGTGGAATGATTGATGGTTCTGTGTGTGCTATCTCCTCCAACAGTGAGCCTATTTGAATTTTATCTGCAATCTCAAATCAAAAGCATCCTTTCATTTATAATGTGCTGATGCAAAGACCCACACTCTGGAGTCTGCCTTCACTCGAAGTTCTTTCTCTGGAATTAGATATCTTCATTAGGTGGCTTGTTTTTGTTTGTCCTTTTGGATTTTGTTTTGTTTCATTTTCCTTTTTGCTAAAAAGGTTTCATGTCACAATTTTACCTTCTAATGAGCAAGTTATAGGTCAAAGTGGAACTAATATTTTCTTTCCATTTTGAGATTTCTAAAGCTATTTATAGTGCTTGGTACATAATAGACCCTTAATAAATGTTTGTTGCTTGAACGATGATCTCTTTCCAGGCAGCTAGATGGGGCAGTGGGTAAGATTTCTGTGCCTAGAGTCAGGAAGATCTGCCTTCTAATCTAGCCTAACTCTAAATATCTGTGTGACCCTGGGAAAATCATTTAACCTCTTTCTGCCAACCTTTCATTAATTATAAAATGGGGATAAAACCTCCCAGGGTTATTGTGATGATCAAACGCAAAAATATTTGTAAAGTGCTTAGTACAGTGCATGCCACATAAAATATGTGTCTCTCCCTCTCTCCTAGCCTCCCTTTCTTCATCTAAGCCTTATAACAATCCAGAGCTAGAAGGGACATTAAAGGTCATCTAGTCAAATTCTGTCATTTTACAGATGAAGAAACTGAAGTTCAGAGAGAATTGTTTTCAAAAGGTTCCCCAAATAGGAAATGACAGAGCAGGAATTCAAACTCAAGTCCTCTGATTCCAAACCCAATGCTTTCCCCACTGGACCATGATGCTTCTTGAGGGCAGGAACTATATTTTGCCTCTTTTTGTATCCTTATCACTTTTCATGGTGCCTAACATATAATAGGCACTTAATAAATGTTTATTCAATGAATTAATGAATGCGGTCTCCAATTAATCCATGATCTCATCTATGGGCTATTCCCATCAACAGGACATATCACAACTCAAACATCACTTCATATTTTATGTAACTCTCTTCCATGTCTAGCTATAAAATGTTGAGCCCTGTCAACACCATGGAACATGAAGACTGCCCATCCATACAACTTTCCCCGTTGTATGTTTCTCACATGACAAAGTGAAAGACAACTGATGGGCAGTCTTCATGTTCCATGGTGTTGAGAGGGCTCAAGGAAGATCATTTTTTCCTAAAATGTGGGATTGGCCATGTCACTCTCTTACTCGATGACTCCAATGTTTTTGTTGACCCTGTGCCTGGAATTTTCTCCCTCCTCACCTACATTTCTTAGCTTCTTTCAAGACTAGATCAAACACTCCTTTTTTATCAAATCTTTCCCAGACCCTCATCAGTTAATGCCTTCCCTTCCAAGACTACCTTTAATTACTCTGTATCTTGTATATAACTTCATACACATAATCTCTCCCACACTGGAATGTAAGCTCCTTCAGGGAAGGGTCTATTTTTGATAACTCTTTGAATTCCCTTCACCTAGCACTTAAAAACTTAATAAATGCCGATTGATGGATTGATTTGCTCACTCTGGGCCTCTGCTTTCTTTGTGGAGGATAGGAGAAGGAGGAATTCACCCTAAACAAACACAGGACTACATAGCTTTCTCCTGGATTATTAGCTTAGCTTGACTTGAGGAAATGAGAGCACCTTTGTCCAATATTCTCCATGGCTTTCCAGGTAGAAATGCAGTGATCAATCATGAACAGCTTATAAACATAGACATAGAGAGAGTTCATTTCCCAGGCTTGTTAAAAAGGCTGAGGCATCCTTTTGTCCCCTTTAGGCTCTGTTGCATGCTGACACAGACTCAGCACAAACATTAAAATCCATGATTGTTTATCTTTTTGACAAAGCTCAAAACTTTTCATTAATACCTATCCCCAACACTACCACCACCATTTCCATCACCACCATCATTGTCATCATCACCACTATTATTATGAATATAAATGTTCTTCCAAATATAAACATATACAGGGGCAAGTCAGCGGGTTGGGGCTTTTTAATATTTGCAAGAACAGGGACAGTTGAAATTATATGTTCACCCATGGCCAGAATAGCATGTAGTCTTTGGTACCTCTTGTTGGGAAAAATTTGTAAGTCCGACGGAAGAACGAAAATAACAAAGTTTCCAGGCTGAAGCAAATAGGTTTATTGAGAGAGGGTTAGTCCCCCAACAAAACCAATAGGTTTATTGAGAGGGTTTTAGCCTCCCAATAAATCCAGTCATCCAGGCATTGGGCCTGAAAGACCCAGAATTACAAAATTCATGGGTTTATATACTCTTCTGAAGTTACACTTGTACAGTATTATATCATTAGTTACATTTCTAAAATTAAAACATATTCTTAGGAAATATAAGGAACTACCTAAATGAATATAAATGACAGCATTATGATAACAATAGGGTGGATCATTGTTAGGCCACTGGTTAACAGCGTGAACTCTTATAGGCACTCGTGATTATTAAAATATAGTATTGCTGACTACTAGATCTTGTGATATTACCTAATGCTTGTCATTGGAAAATTAAGAAATATGGGAAAAGACTTAACCTTTTAACCTTATGCAATCTATATGAAATAGAATAAATCACAATTTTTTTTAGTTAATATATTGATTACTATCTTAATCAAATCACTTATAACTATAGTAAATCTCTTATAACTAAGGGATGGGGAAAATCTCACATTATCCCTCCTTTGATCCAAAGACAAATACTAAAATTTGTCTTTTGGATCAATAACAATCTAAAAGATGGATACAAATCAATGCATAGAGGGCAGTCCTCTATGGGCGACGCAAAATTCCAGAGGGGGCACTTCCCTACTGAGGCGCGAAATTTTACAAACATAATAATGTGAATGGGTACAACTTCTGTTAATAAGGGAACATTGATTTAAGTTAATCTAAAGTTACAAGAAGATTAAAAATTCTAAAATTCATTTAGCACCTGAGAAATGGCAACGAGAACAACAAGGAGAATTAATAGTTCCGTAGAATGAAGGACTAAAACACTTTCTTCATGGAGGACCATAAGCACACATAATTTTATCTTGATGACGTAAAAGGGTGTCAAATTTCAATCGCAAGCCAACCTGGACACATTTTCGATATCTACAAGCTCTGCACTTAAGTAATAATTCCAAATCCTCATAACATTTACCAAGAGTGGGACGAGGAGAACTAGCTATACATCCCCTTATTTGAGCTGATATTATAACTTTTCTATAAAATATATAACAATTATGACAACACATTATTCCGGATACAATTCTATGGGCTTCTTGATAGCACACTCTACATTTTTTCTTTAAATCACACATGACAACATCTGAGGAGGTAGAAGGTTCATCAGGTACTGATTCTGAATCACTAACGGCAGTAGAAGCAAAGCCTGTTTCAAGGGATTCTGTCTTCTCAGGGGATGATTCCTTTTTGATCATTGAAATGTCAATACTAAAAGAGTCCAAATATCATAGATAAAAGCAAGGATTTGCACTTAATCAAGAGATGAGAGTGATGAAAAAAATTCATGTAAAAATATATACTCAAAACATCTTTAAAATTTAGAAAATTGAGAAGCACAGCAATGCACAATTATTTAAAAAAAATAAGAATTCCCAAAATAATAAAAATCCATTTCAGAATAACTTGCCATAAACTTTCGGTGTTAAACCATGAAGCTATCCATGAAAACCAGGAGGAAGGATCCCACCAGGAAATAGTACTCTTTTGGACATGAGTATGCTGAGCTATTTCCAAGGTACTATTCAATATTTTTTTGTAATTCTTCAACATCATTGATAATATCTCCTGAATAATTTACATAAGAACAACAGGATTGATTTATGATAGCACAAGCTCCACCTTGAGCAGCAGTCAAAATATCTAATGCCATTCTATTTTCCATCACCATATGAGAAACAGAATCAAGTTCAGCCTGTAACTGATAAAGGGCATGAGAAGTATGTTGTATAATTACTGCTGTATTCTGAGCAAGTTTCTCCAACTCAGAAGATAAGTTCTTTACAGAATCTATTACTGCTGTAATTCCAATGTTGGGAATAAATGTCCATAAAAATTTGTAACCAGGGCTGTTTCCATATGCTGCTACTGGATTAGAACTTCCCCCAAAATTAGATCTCTTATGTCTGTGCCACCATGCACCTAGGTTTCTAGTGGTCTGAACATTTACTAACCTATTGGTATGGTTTTTTATGGTTACAGTAGGAATAAGATAAGCTATTCCATAGGTACCATACCATCCTTCAGGAAGAGAGGAAAAAGCTTGACCAGCACAGATAAAAAATTGTCCAGGAGTAACCAATCCCCAAGGTAATGGTGGGATTGCCATTTTAGTTCCATTTCAAGTGGTCTTACTATATGTTACTGTAGCAAAAGTTACACTAAAATTATTTTTAAAATTTAGATTATTAGTAACAGCACAAATAAAAGAGGTTAAATTACCTTCAGGGGGGATTTCTAAGGTCATATTGCAATTCACAGTCTTCCCTAAATTAATAGTAGTATAAGAAGTTCTGTCTCTTGTCACACATAGAGTAAAATTCGGAAGTGGATGTAAAATAGTCAAAAGAGGTATTCTAGACTTTACTACATAAAATTGATCTGAAAAATCTGAATCATTAATCATAAATTTAACTTTATCTATAGGATTAATATTCATAGTTAATAAAGTTTTCCAATCTAAAATATCATGAGTACTGTTGATATCACATCTTGTATAAACAAATGGAGCAAATGGACCAAAATAAGATAAATTCAATCCTACTATTGGGAGTATAGAGTCTTTAAAGCTTACAGGTACCACAGACCATCTCTGAATACTGTATTGATGAAACTTTTGGCAAATCCAACATCCTTGAGGGCCTATCTGATGAGCCTGGTATAACTTATACCCTATAGTACTAAGTAATCTAATTATATGATTATCCTTAATCCATTCATTTGATGTTCCAGAAGTCTTCTCTATTGTATTACTCTTTTTTCTAGTCTGATTTGACAACCTAGTAGAGTTTAACCACCAAACCTGCTTCATGTTTATCAAAGAAACATCAACATGAATTGGTTTTGGTATAATCTTCCTAGCAGGCGAATGAGGATAACAATGTAATCCATAATGCATTCTAGGAAAAAAAAAACATCATTATAGTGAACAAAGGAAGGTGGACCATCCCAAGGTGCACCCAAAAGTCCAAAGGTCAATGGTAAAAAGAGTAATAGTATAAAAATGGGATTATTCACATACTACACTGAAGGAGACTTTATAAAAACAGAGCTGGTCACATTCTGATATGTGTAATCATCAGCACTGCTATCTGAACTATCACCTTTGCTAGAGCCAGTGGTGTGCATTTCAACATTGACACATTCTCTGGGTGTCATGGAAGTGGTATCACTTTGTTCAATAATCTGTACTTCACAACAAGATTCCTGTTGTGCATAATCAAGCAAGTTTGCAGGATCAATGGGGACGATACTATGTCTAGGATTTGGGGAAATCCTTTTCCAGTATCTATAAAGCTGAAAAATTCCCACACAACATAAAAGTGTCATAAAATAAGTGAGCAACAGCAGTAATAGAATCCACAAAGTAGATAGTGTTCCTTTATGAACAATTGGAGGTTTGGTGGTACAAGTCTTCTTAATAATTGATTTATCAAACTCAGTAGTAACAATTGACTTATCAGATTCAGTAGTGACATTAGTGATATTAATCTTGGTAGTAATCTCAGTAGTGGTATATTTGTATTCAAAATTAAACTCTATCATATTTATCCCTCCTTGGGACAGATCCACAAAAAGCAACAAAGGAACACGTGATGTCAGTGAAATATAGAAAGAAGAAATTGCTACCCGAGGTGTTTCCTCAGGTGACTTAAATGGAAAGACACCTCCAGGAGATCCCCCTTCATGAGGGACCAGCTCATGCATTGTCAAAACTAGCTCAACACCTTTTAAAACAGGCGTAGAATAGGCAACCACTATATATGAACAATCAAAGCCAATAAAAGTGCCAAAACACCCAAGAAACTTTCTAACAGAAAGTATCCACCTATTCAAAGAAGAATATTGGATATCATTGCAATAGAACATCTGTTTATTGAACCAACATTCAATAGGAGTCTGGCAACCAAACAAACTATCATGAGGGCACAATGATGGAGAACACTGAAAATCAACCTCTGAAATTTGAAGGCACTCCAAAATAGAACTCACAATCTTTTTTCCTGTCACCACTGATATGCCTTTTTCAGAAAGATTTGTTCTAACTGTAAAAAGAGGAAACTCTGTACCAAAATCACTCCCGCCCTTTAGAGAAGGGCATTGCATCATACCATAATAGAGTAAGCAAGTATGAGAATTCAAAAGATGTATGTTTGGTAGAGTGGGGGGATTACAAGAGTAATATCTAATATCATCAGGGGAATGTCTACAATATTTGAGGGTACCAGTAACACATGGAAATACAAATGAACAAAAAGATAAATCACACTCATAAACTTCTGGTAATGACACAGTACAATTAAGAACAGAAAAAGAAGTAGGTGTTAATCCAGCAACTAGAAAAGGGAAGTTACACAATACGTATTGAAAAAAAAGTAACTGAAATTCTACTCTTTGAAAAACTTGTAATACAAATCTATACCAAAACGTCAGCAAACCCCAAAATACCAACAGAATCAATCCAGTTAGAAGTATAGAAGTCCAAATATATTTAGAAAAATATACAGAGTACCTTGAGTCCTGATTTAACAGGGTAACAAGATCTTTAAAAGTAACAGCATCAGTGAAATTTGAGGCCATTTTCAGGAGGAAAAAGGAGCAGGCTTAACGTGAGAGCAATGAATCCACGAGTCCTTCTGATCAACCTTAATTGCAGTAGGAGTAGTTAGAAGAACTTGAAAAGGTCCTTCCCAAGGTGGTTGAAGTCTACTAGAATGGGTAAAATTCTTAATATATACATAATCACCAGGTTGAAAATCATGTATAGAAAAATCAATAGGACAAGATTGAATCACAGCTCCAACTGATTGCAACTCCTTAAGCCTACTCTATAATTCTCTTATATAGTTAGCTATTGATAAATCCCCTCCCAACATAGAGGTATATACAGGCACAAATGGTCTTGCCTTTAATGGGGGATGTCCAAACAACATCTCATAAGGAGAAATATGACAATCTCCTCTAGGCCTACTCCTTAAATGAAACAAAGCTAAAGGAAGTACATCAGGCCATTTCAAATGAGTTTCTTGGCATAATTTTCCAATTAAGAGCTTGATTTCCTTATTCATACACTCTAGCTGTCCAGAAGATTAAGGATGATAAGGAGTATGAAATTTTGGTTCAATTCCCAAATTTGTATAAACTCTAGAAAGAACTATAGCAGTAAAATGGGAACCTTTATCAGAATCAATTTTAGCAGGAGGGCCATATCTGGGAACAATTTCCCTTACAATTATTTTAGCCACAAAAACTGCATCAGCTTTGGAAGCAGGAAAAGCTTCCACCCATCTTGTTAATATATCAATAAGTACCAGACAGTATTTCAAATGCCCAACCTTTGGTAAACTTATAAAGTTAATTTGTAAAGATTCAAATGGAAGATATGCTAGGGGGCAACCACCATATGCAACCTTTTTAAAGGCATGTTGATTAAAAGCCAAACATTCAACACATCCTAATGTAATATGAGAAGACACTGAGGTAATCCCAGGAGCCACCCATGCTCGCCTAATTGTGTCTGTGATTGCCTGTGCACCATAATGACCTCCAGCATGAACTGCTAGACAGGTCTGGTGATAACATTTCTTTGGAAGAAAAGGCTTGCCTTCTTCACTTACCCAAATTCCAGATATCTGTTTAGCATTATACCTTTGTTTCCAGGTGTCCACTTCCTTGTCATCATAAATAAGGTCTGACCACTGAGTTTTACTCCCAGCATCATCATCAGCATCACCATCAGTCCCAGAAGATTGAAGTGGCATCACATAAACAGGACCCTCAATAGCTGCTGTCTTTGTAGCAGCATCAGCTCTGGCATTTCCTTGAGTCACTGGATCAGTTCCTTTTTTATGAGCAGAACAATGAATTATAGCTAGAGTCTTATGTAGCTAAATAGCTTCAAGCAAATCTCTGATCAATTCAGAGTGGGCAATCTCTTTTCCTGATGAAGTTAAGAAGCCTCTTTGCTTCCATAACATACCTGTTGCATGACATATTCCAATAGCATAACGGGAATCAGAATAGATATTAGCACTCTTTCCCCTTGCCAAGTGACAGGCTTTTGTCAGAGCAATAATTTCAGCTGCTTGCGCACTCAAAGTTGGTGAGAGTGAAGCTGACCACAAAACATCGTAGTCTGTAACCACAGCAGCTCCAGTGAATCTCTGTCTGTTCTGCATGAATGAAGAGCCGTCAGTATATAAGACTAACTCAGGATTTTCAAGAGGAACATCTGTGAGGTCTTGGCGAGGTTTTTCTACCATGTCAACCACAGTTTCACAGTCATGTAAGGGTTCCCCTGATAAAAGAAGATCAGGTAGCAGGGTGGAAGGATTCAAGGTGTTACATCTTTTAATAGTGATATTTTCATTCCCTAATAAAGTCACTTCATACCTGGCAAGTCTCTGGTCCAAGAAAGCCTGCATTCAATGACACAAGAGCAAAGCTTCCACTTCATGAGAGCACTGAACAACCAATGGATTTCCCAAAATGAACTCTGCAGATTTTTCCCCAAGTAAAGCAGCAGCCGCTACAGCCCTCAAACAGGGTGGAGCACCTGCCCCAACTGGGTCTAATTGCACAGAGAAGTAAGCCACTGGACATTGGGAAAAGGCAAAAGTTTGTGTCAGTACCCCGGAAGCTACCCCCTTCCTTTCATACACATAGAGAGTAAAAGGTTTTGAATAGTCCAGCAATCCAAGAGCAGGGGCAGGCATGATTGCTTTTGCAAGCTCCCTCAAAGCTACTAGATATTGTTCCTCCAACGGCAAAGGCTCAGGAACAGAAGCTTTAGTAAGAGCAGTGAGGGGTTTCACAATCTCTCCAAAGGAAGGAATCCACGAACGGCAATAACCAGCAGCCCCCAATATAGCACGTACTTGTTTCTTGGTCTTGGGGACTGATAAGTTTTGCAGGGCCTGTATTCTCTTTGGAGAAATAGTTTTTTTTTTTCTTGGTGATAAAATAAACCCCAAATATTCTACTTTCTCCTTATACCACTGTACCTTTGACTTGGAGATCTTATGTCCACGCTGAAACAGTTCCTGAACCAAATAGCAACTGTCATAGTAGCAAATTTCTTGATTAGGAGAAGCTAGAAGTAAATCATCCACATACTGGATCAAAGTGGAACCTTTAAAAGTGATAGTTGATAAGTCTTTCTGCAAAATATGAGAGAATATGGTTGGAGAGTTTACAAAACCTTGTGGTAATCTAGTCCATGTGTACTGTTGGTTTACCCAGATAAATGCAAGCAGATATTGGGATTCAGGACCTATAGGAATTGAATGGAAGGCAGAACATAAATCAAATACTGAAAAACAAGTGGCATCACAGGAAATAACAGTCACAATAGTGGCTGGATTAGGCACAACAGGGTGGAGAGCAACAACATAAGCATTAATTGCTCTAAGATCCTGAACAAAGCGATAAATAGGCTTACCATCAGGACCAGGCTTTGGCTTCTTCACTGGAAGAATTGGAGTATTTGCTTCTGACCTACATGGAATAATAATTCCTTGTTCAATAAGGGAGTCAATTATGGGAATAATACCAATAATTGCCTCCTTTGAAAGTGGATATTGTAGTACAGATGGTAGTTTCCCTACTTTTGTAGCAATAGAGATAGGAACTGCTAATTTCAGTAGTCCTACATCAGTGGAGGATTTTGCCCACACCTTTTCAGGCAAGGTGTCTGGAATAGAAAAATCATTAGATTGGGATACCATTAAAGCAGACAATTCCTCACCATAACATTCACTTAATACATCAATAAACAATGGGGTTAACACATTTTCATCAGGCATATCAACAGTCAATGTATTATCTGGCATACAATAAATAATAACTTTCAATTTACACAATAAATCTCTACCCAAAAGATTAATAGGAAATTGGGGTATCCACAAAAAAGAATGCATTATTGAAATTGAACCAATAGTAACTTCAAGAGGAGACAGAAGAGGAACTAGTTGGCTATGCCCCCCTACTCCCACCACAGGCATCTTTTTAATAATTTTGTTCCCAAAGATAAAGGAACTATTATTAATAATAGTTCCTTTATCTTTGGGAACAAATTTCAACACTGAAATAGAGGCACCAGTATCAATTAAACAAGAACATTTTACACCTTCAACATACAAATCAATATGCGGTAAGGGAGAGGCATGAATGGTCAAAGCAAGGGCCATGATCTTAGTGGAATCTGCATTGTCTACATCCTCTACCTCCCCCTCAAACCGTCATGCTGAAGCGTTATTTACAGGATTCCAGTTTCCTTTATTAGCATGATTTACTCCTTGTCTTATTTCTCGACTCACTCCCTGATTATTTTCAAATTTCTTCCTTTCTTGATAATTCCTTTTCCTTTCAAAGCAATCTTTCTGCATATGTCCCATCTTTCCACAATAGAAACAACAGAATCTTCTTCTGTTCTGTTTCCCTATAGGTACTTGCTGGATGGTGGCAAGAACAGCTTTAGATATTTGACTAGATTTTTCTCTCTTGTCTTGTCCATCATCTCTCTTGTCTTTTCCCTCAAACACATATTGAGCAATTGCTTTTAGTTCCCCAATATTCTTTTCATGCCATCCAGGACAGTATTTCAGAAAATACTCAGTAATATTTGGAAGAGACTGATTAACAAAAGCAGCATTTATCATTCTAGCATCCCTAGGGTTTATAGGGTCAAGTCTAGCAAATCTTCTAGCACTCTTACACAGTCTGTCATAAAACCTCATAGGAGTCTCATCTTTTTCTTTAACTGTCTCTTGGAACTTACTATAGTTCTCTGGTCTTTCTGAGAAAAGTTCCATTCCTCTAATTAGGTTATTTCTAGCATCTTTTAGTTGGTTCATATCTGCTAGAATATTAGGATCCCATCCGGGATCTTGCATGGGCCATGTTCCCCCTCCTCCTGGACCTACCACCACACGATTGGTTATCTCTATAATTCCTCTTTTTTCTCCCTCTGACAACAGGACATCCATCATGTCTTGTACATCTGTCCAGGTAGGATTATGCCCACAAAAAATAGATTTAAACTGATCTATAACTGCTATGGGGTCATCATCAAAACGAGGAGTAGTTTGCCTCCACATAGCTAAATCAGAAGGTCTGAAAGGGTGATGTTCTCTAATATATAGCAAATTTCCCTGAGCATTTAACTGAGGCTTTTATATCGAGGGAAAAGCAGAAACTGAGGTATGTTGGGATATTGGAACATGCTTTTTCTCCTCGCTCATCCTATCCTTCACTCCTTCTACAGGGTCAAAATAAGAAGGAGGAGCTGATGGTGCACTGACTACAGGATAGAGTGCAGTGTGTTCAGTCTCTTTTTGCTTGCTCTCCTCAGAAATCATAATGGAGAACAATTTCCAATGAACTAAATATTTTAGCTGATCCCACTTTTCCTGGTTTTCTAAGACTTTTTCCATCTTATTTAAAATATAGAGATTGAAAGTCCCATATTTTGGCCAAAATTCTTAAAATGTTTGCTCCAATTAAAACAATATTTAATAGCAGTTTCTCTATTAATTTCTTTGGCTGTAATCATTTCTCTGTCCCACTTTTCCAAAAATTTTTCCAATGGAGAATCTTTAGGAATTGATGTTTTACTCAGCCTAGTTCCCATGGTGTACACACAGAGGTGGAAGACTGATCTGGCTTGAACTAGGCAAAAAGGACCAGATTCTAGTCCTCCTACACTCTGGTGGACTGGCTTGATCTCAGCTATGTGCACAATGGTTAGCCTGGGCTAACCCAGATCCAAAGCCCTCCTAGACACCTTACTAATGGACCTGATCACTCTGGTTAGTCTATGCCAACCAAGATCTAAGGTCCTCACTAACAGACCTGATCACTCTGGTTAGCCTATGCCAACTTAGATCCAAGGTCCTCTGAACACTCTTTTCCTAAACCTAATTTTAAATTTTAGTCCCACACAGGCACACAAGGGCAGGGAAGACAGACAAACATGTACAGACACACGCCAGTCTACTCGCGTCCCCGGAGGGGACCTTGTGGATTCTGCTTGGCTTAAGGACCCCTGAGTAGTCGTCCAGGAACAAACCAGTCCACTGGACAATATGCAGTAATCACGAGATAGACTATTGGCTCAGGTATACAACCTTTCGCTTTGTCCGTTTTCCGGCCGAGTCCCTCGCAGGATATCGGAACCGCATACTCAGAACTCCACACTCGCTTCGTGCCTAGGGCATGTCTCACACACACACACCTCTCAAACACAATCTTACAGACACATTCACAGGATTTAATATCTTTCCCACCCAAGTCTACCTTGAGAGGTAATTAATCCTCTCAGAATTAAGTGCTGTGCGGTTTCACAGAGAACTTCCTCTCTTTCCAGTGCACAGTGTAAAAAGCAGAAGTTCCTGTATAAGTGAAATTGTGGGGAAGCAGAGAATGAATTACAGCCTTTTTAAAAAATCCAATTAAAATTAATTTACAATCAGAAGGTACTAAATAATAATAATAAAATGAATATCACAATCTGCAGCTTGTGGATACTCACCAGCCTGGAAGGTTGAACCTGTGAGAATCTGTGCTCAGATTTCTCTCCCTCAAGAAAGAACTTAGTGGGGGCAGCTAGGTGGCACAGTGGATAGAGCACCGGCCCTGGAGTCAGGAGTACCTGAGTTCAAATCCGGCCTCAGACACTTAACACTTACTAGCTGTTTGACCCTGGGCAAGTCATTTAACCCCAATTGCCTCACCAAAAAAAGAAAAAAAAAAAAGAAAGGACTTAGGGCAAAAGGCCCTTTTCTGGAGCTCCTAAGTAAAGTCCCAAGTTGGAGAAGAGGAACCCGAATAACAGAATTACTGCAGGATCACGTCGGTCACCAAATTGTCGGGAAAAATTTGTAAGTCCGACGGAAGAACGAAAATAACAAAGTTTCCAGGCTGAAGCAAATAGGTTTATTGAGAGAGGGTTAGTCCCCCAACAAAACCAATAGGTTTATTGAGAGGGTTTTAGCCTCCCAATAAATCCAGTCATCCAGGCATTGGGCCTGAAAGACCCAGAATTACAAAATTCATGGGTTTATATACTCTTCCGAAGTTACACTTGTACAGTATTATATCATTAGTTACATTTCTAAAATTAAAACATATTCTTAGGAAATATAAGGAACTACCTAAATGAATATAAATGACAGCATTATGATAACAATAGGGTGGATCATTGTTAGGCCACTGGTCAACAGCGTGAACTCTTATAGGCACTCGTGATTATTAAAATATAGTATTGCTGACTACTAGATCTTGTGATATTACCTAATGCTTGTCATTGGAAAATTAAGAAATATGGGAAAAGACTTAACCTTTTAACCTTATGCACTCTATATGAAATAGAATAAATCACAATTTTTTTAGTTAATATATTGATTATTATCAATAACTAAGGGATGGGGAAAATCTCACTCACACTCTTCTCATCCTTACAATAAGATGAGAAAACACTAAAGAGCCAATCTAATATGGCCACCTATTGAAATCATGGTCAAAAATTTCTCTCCATTAGTTCTTATTATGTTCTGCTCTGTAGATCAGTCAATAAAGAGGAAGAGGTAGCAAAAAATGTCCTAATGAAAAAGATAAACACTTGCACAGATCAGCAGATGAAGAGGATGGTAAGCTTAGTAAAAAGTCAAGAGAATGAAAACATAAGGACAGAACAGCTAGAATTGACATAACCTCTTTTTTGTTTGTTTGTTTATTTTGTGGCAAAAAAAAATGTCTAGAAGGCAAAAAAAGGTAATGCTTCCCATTTGGGGGGGGGAGTGTCTGGAGGATAAATTGCAGTATATGAATATGATAAATTGTTATTGTGCTGCAAAAAAGAATATCAGGAAATCAGAGAAACATGAGAATATTTGCATGAACCAATGAAGTAGAAGATGGTGGAGAAAAGACATTAAACGCACAGAGCTCCCAAACGCACAGAGCTACCTTGAAAACAGCAATAAAAGTACCCCTGTAGCAGAAAAACCCAAAAAATATGGGCTGAGATTATTTTCCAACTATAGATAGATTAAAGGGGGTCATGCTGGGCTGCAAGTAAAGTCCAACCCCTTTATTGTACTGACAGAGACCCCAGGCTTGCTAGACCAGAGGAAGTTACCCCCTTACCTCTGAATCAGCTGCAACACCAGCATCTTCTGGAACTGAGCGTGCAGTCAGGTGAGAGGGTTGAACAGCTGGTCAGGGGGGAAAGTGCAGGGGTATCAGCAGGACCTAGGGAGGAATTCAGCTGTCCCAACCCTGTGGGGAATCAGGAAGAAATCCTGAGTGGAAGGAGGTCCAAGTTGGGGAGTGGTGCAGGCTTGTAGAAGCTAAAAACCACCACAGCACTCTGCTGGCTGGTTAACTAGAAAGTGGACTTGAGGATAGCTTCAGACCAGAGAACAGGCCAGGAAAGAGAAAAATCTGCCCTTCCTCAAATCAAAACACCTGGGACCCTCTGAAGCTGGGGACAGTAGTGTAGCCTAGAAGCAGGATCCCCCAGTGGGGAGTTAATAGTCAAGTAAAAGATGAGCAAGCAAAGAAAGTTCAGAATTATAGAAAGTTTCTTCAGTGACAAGGAAGATCAAGGTGCACCCTCAGAAGAGGAAAACAACCTCAGGGCCCCTACATCCAAAGCTTCCAAGAAAAATATGAACTGGTCTCAGGCCATGGAAGCTCTCAAAAGGGACTTTGAAAAGAAAGTAGGAGAGATATAAGGAAGATGGAGAGAGAGGGAGGCAAAAATGGAAAGAGAAATGAGAGCAAAGAAGGACAGTTATGAGAAAAAAGTCAAATTTGAAAAGTCAAATGGAAAAAGATTTAAAAAAAGCTGTCTGATGAAAATAATTACCTGGAGCAGCTAGGTGGTGTGGTGAATAAAGCACCGGCCCTGAATTCAGGAGGACCTGAGTTCAAATCTGGCCTCAGACACTTGACACTTACTAACCCTGTGACCATGGGCAAGTCACTTAATCCCAATTGCCTCACCAAAAGAAAAGAAAAGAATTACCTAAGAATTAGGATTGAACAAATGGAAGCTAGTGACTTTATGAAAAACCAAGACATGGTAAAGCAAATCCAATTGAATGAAAAAATAGAAAGCAATGAACTAATGAAGTAAACACAAGAGGGAAAAGATTATACAGATTGAATAAAATAGGTACAAAGGGGGAGGGGAAATCACCAAATGAAGGTGCTTATACTATCATTGAAATGACCAACCTTGGCTTTGAGGAAACGATGATGAAATATATCTTTGTGTCAATCAGCCAGTCAATATACATTATTAACTACCTACTATTTGCCAGGGACTATGCTAAGTGCTGAGGGTACAAAAAAGAAAAAAGTAGAAGACAGTCCTTCTGGGGCCGCTAGGTGGCACAGTTGATAAAGAACCAGTCCTGGATTCAGGAAGACCTGAGTTCAAATCCGACCTCAGACACTTGCCATTTACTGGCTGTAAGAATGTCCTATTTTCCCTACCCACCCCTATTATTTAAAATAGTCCTAGAAAGGGATGGCTAGTCAGTAATTAGGCAAAGTACTGACCTTGAAGGCAGGAAGACAAGGGTTTGAGTCCAGCCTCAGGCACTTATAGCTGTGTGAACCTAGGCAAGTCCCTTAACCTGACAACCTCAGTTTTCTTTTGTATATAACGAGAACGATGGTGGGATCTAGTTCACAGGATTATTTTGAGGATTAAATGAAATAATACATGTAAAGTACTTTTCAAACCTTAAAGTGTTGTATAAATGCTAGCTATAATTATTAGCAATACTAACAATAGCAATACGACAAGAGAATGAAATGAAATATGAAAAGCAAAGAGGAGATAAAACTATTCCTATTTGCTAATGACATGATGGTTTACTTAGAAAATACTAGGGAGTAAACACACACACACACACACAGAAAGAAAATAGTTACAATTAAACTATAGGATACAAAATATACCCAGAATATAAGCAATTTTTATGTAATGGCAAGAAATTCCAGGGGGGAATCGGGGGGGCGGAATCCCATTCAGAATAACTACAATATGCATAAAATGTTTGAGTCCAGTTGACAGGGCACCTTTAATATTTATATAGTTTCAATTATAAAATGTTCCTTATAGAATTAAATAACAACTTATATAACTAGAAGAATATGTAGTGCCCATCCCTGGACTGGACCAATATAATAAAAATGACAATACTAGCAAAATTAATTTATAGTTTTTTTGTTTGTTTTGGTTTTTTTTTTTTTGTTTTGTTTGTTTTGTTTTGGTTTTGGTGAGGCAATTGGGGTTAGGTGATGTGCCCAGGGTCACACAGCTAGGGAGTGTTAAGTATCTGAGGCCAGATTTGAACTCAGGTCCTCCTGACTCCAGGGCCGGTGCTCTATCCACTGCGCCACCTAGCTGCCCCAATTTATAGTTTTAAAGCTATACAAGTCAAACTACCAAAGGAAGACTTTACAGAGCTAAAGGAAATAACTACTAAATTTATTTAGAGGAACAAAAGACCTTATTTATGGGGAACAAATGGAAAACAGGGTATAAATGAAAGGGACAACAGTCATCAGTAATTCAGTCAAGCAACATTTATTAAGTACATTCAGTGTACCAGGAATGCTGCTAAGCACTGGGGATACAAAGAAAGACAAAAGGCAGCCCCTGCCCTCAAGAAGCTCACAGTCTAATGGTAGAAACAACATACCAGCAACTATATATAGAAACAAGCTAGATGAAGGATAAATTGGAAATGATCAACAGAAAGTAGGTACCAAAAAGGATTTGGAAAGGCTTCTTTTAGAAAGTAGAATTTTACCTGAGACAAAGGAAATAATGGAAACCAGCAGTCCTAGATTAGGAGGAAGAGCTCTATGTATGAGGGATAGCCAATGAAAATGGGAAGAGGTGGAAGAGAAAGGAGTAAGAGAATAAACATTTACATAGCATTTTCTTTGTGCCCTCCCCCACTGTGCTAAGCACTCTTTAGAATCATTATGTCATTTGTAAAATAAAGGGTCTTGTTCAAGGAATAGCAAAGAGGCCAGTGTCATCACATTGAAAAGTATGCGGAGCAAGTATAAAATATAAGAAGATTGGAGTAGATAAGTAAATCAACGGAACAGATTTCATAAGGAAGATTCAGAAATAATGGTACTCAATAACCCAGTGTTCAGTAAAATTTAAAACAAAAATGACGTAGGAAAGACCTACTTGATAAGTTCTCTTCTGGGAAAAATAGAAAGCTATCTGCAGAAATTAGGTTTTAATAATTATCTAACACCATAATTGTAATAAATTTTAAAACATATATGAACTGAATATTAAATGTATCATTAAAATTAGAAAAGAAGGAGATTATATATGTATATATATGCATATACTTATATCTTTCACACCTATGAGTAGGAGGTGATTTTTTAAAATGAAACCACAGATAAAAACAATGATAAAAGATAAAATAGGTAGTATTGACCAAATGAGATTGAAAAACTTTTGTACAACAAAAGTAATGCATCTAACCTAAGAAAGAAAAAGGTTGACAGGGAAAAATACATCAAATATTTCAAATGAGGGTTTGATATCCAAGTTATATAGAAAACTATCTACATAACTATACACATAAAACTAAAAGGCATTCTCCAACATAGAGGTTATCAAATGTTATGGGGGAAAAACAGTTCTTAAAATAATTTTCTATCAACAGCTGTATTGTTTTTGTTTTTGTTTTTTTGCGGGGCAATGGGGGTTAAGTGACTTGCCCAAGGTCACACAGCTAGTAAGTGTCAAATGTCTGAGGGTGGATTTGAACTCAGTTCCTCCTGAATCCAGGGCTGGTGCTTTATCCACTGCACCACCTAGCTGCCCCTATCAACAGCTATATTAAAGAATATTTCAGACTCATGACTCAATTGCTCCAAAAAACATCCAAATAAGGTTATAGGAAAATGCCTGGAGCAGCAAAACTCACAGAAGAATGTGCTGAAATCATCTTCTAACCAAGAAAGGCCTGGAAGGTCAGAAGGAGGGAGCTGCTGTGCTGATACAGGAGTCGGGCCCAACCCCACAGTCACCCTGACACAGATCCAGTCTCAGGAAGTCCTCACCAGAGAAGGAGACCCCCAGAGCCTCTGAATCAGCTGAAGCACCAGTGTCCTCTGGAACTAGGCTCACAGTCTGGTGAGTGGGCTGAGCCCTGGGCAGGGGAGAGACTACAGGGGTCTATGCTGGTGCTAAAGAAGAACTTGGATTTCACACCCCCACTGAGAACCAGGTGGTAGGCTCGAGTAGAAGTGGCCCAGGTGGGGGAGAAGCACAGGCTTGTTGGATCTAACAACCACAACACACAAAGCTGGTTGGTTGGCAAGTTGGTCTGGGTTCATCTAGGACCAGGAAACAAGCCAGACAAGTGAAGAACCTGATTCTCCTTAAATCATACGACCTGAGACTTCTAAAGCTTGGGATAGTGCAGCCTGGAAACAGTGCCCCACTTTAAGGAGCTAAAAGTCTAGTAAAAGAAAGGCAAGATGAGCAGACAGAGAAAGGTGAAGACCATAGAAAGTTTCTTCAGTAACAAGGAAGACCAAGAGGGACCCTCAGAGGAAGATGTCAACATCAGGGCCCCTATATCTAAAGCTTCCAAGAAAAATACGAATTGGTCTCAGGCCATAGAGGTGATCAAAAAGGACTTTGAAGATAAAATTAGAGAGGTAGAGGAAAAAATGGAAAGAGAAATGAGGGTGATGCAGGAAAGACATGAGAAAAAAGTCAACAGCTTGAAGAGTCAAATGGAAAAGGAGGTACAAAAGCTCTCTGATGAAAATAATTGCCTAAGAATTAGGATTGAACAAATGGAAGCCAGTGACTTTATGAGAAACCAAGACACAATAAAGCAAATCCAAATGAATAAAAAAAAATAGAGGGCAATGTGAAATATCTTCTGGGAAAAACTGCCGACCTGGAAAATAGGTCCTGGAGAGATAATTTGAAAATTATTGGTCTACCTGAAAACCATGATCAAGGAAAGAGCTTAGACACCATCTTCCAAGATATTCTCAGGGAAAATTGCCCTGAAATTCTAGAAGAAGAAGCTAAAATAGAAATTGAAAGAATCCACCAATCACCTCCAGAAAGAGATCCCAAAAGAAAACTCCTAGGAATATTATAGCCAAATTCCAGAGCTCTCAGGTCAAGGAGAAAATATTTCAAGCTGCCAAAAAGAAAGAATTCAAGTACTATGGAGCCCCAGTCAGGATAGCACAAGATCTAGCAGCTTCTACATTAAAGGACTGGAGGGCATGGAATATGATATTCCAAAGGGCAAAGGAAATGGGATTATAACCAAGAATCACCTACCCAGCAAAACTCAGCATTACCTTTCAGCAGAAAAAAATGGGACTTTAATGAAAAATAAGACTTTCAGATATTTGTGATGAAAAGACCTGAACTAAATGGCATATTTGACTTTCAAATACAAGACCCTAGAGAACCATAAAAAAAAAATTTGGAGCTGGGGACATACCCGGGGTTGTACAGTGGACAACTGTCTTATGTCTGAGGCCAGGTTTTAGCTGGGATCCTCCTGGGTCCAGGAGTGATGTTTTGTCCACTGTGTCACTTAGGTAGATGATAACAGCTTTAGGGTTAAATTGAGGGGTGAAGGGAATTCACTGGGTGAGGGGGAAGGGCAGAAGTGAAATCCTACATGAAAGTAACAGGAAAAGGCTTATGGAGTGGTGGAAGAGATGGGAGAGGAGCAGGGCAGTAAATGAATTTTACACTCATCAGAAAAGGCTCAAAGATCTTAAACTCATCAGAGCTGCCTCAAGGAGGGACTAATATACACACCCAACTGGGTGGAGTAATCTATTTAATCTGGGCAGTAAATGAGCCTAACACTCATCAAAATTGGCTCAAAGACCTCAATCTCATTAGAATTGGCTCAAGGAGGGAATAATGTACACACTCTATTGGGTGGAGTAATCTCTATAACCCTTCAGGAAAATAGGAGGGGAAGGGGATAAAGAGAGAGGGGCAAAAGAAGGAAGGGCAGAGTAAGGGAGGGGACAGACAGAAGCAAATCCCTTTTGAAGAGTGATAGGATGAAAGAAGATGGATAATAGAATAAATATCATGGGGAATAAATATCATAGGATGGAAGGGAAACAGTTAACAATAGTAATCATGAAAAAGAGAAAAGGGGAAAAATTGTACAAAAAATATTTATAGCAACTCTTGGTGGAGGCTAAGAACTGAGAATCAAGGGAATGTCCATCAATTGAGGAATGATGGAAAAAGCTGTGTTATATGATTGTAGTGGAATGGACTTGTGCTACAGGAAATGACAAACAGGATGATCCCCGAAAAACTTGGAAAGACTAATGAACATCGATGTATAGTGAAGTGAGCAGAGCTGGGAGGACATTGTGCGTAGTGACAGCAGTATTGTTCAATGAGCAATTGTGAATGACTTAACTACTCTCAGCAGTGCAATGATCCAAGACAATCCCAAGGAACTAATGAGGAAGCTTACTATGCACCCCTATAGAAAGAACTGATAAAAAGAAAAGAACACTTGTGGAATGTACATATATATTACCTGATTGCGATCTTGTGGAGGGTGGAGGAAAAGGAAGGAGGGAGGGAGAAAAATTTGGAACTCTAAATCTTATGAAAATGAATGTTGAAGACTACCCTTACATATAAATGGAAAAGAAAATAAATGTTGAAAGAAAGAAAAAAAGAATATTCCAAATCACTAATAATATTACAAATACAGCTCAAAGCAAGCTTGTGGTTTAACCTCATTACTAGTAAATAGGCAAAGATGACAAGATATGAGAAGGAAATGTTGGAAGGTTTGTAGAAAGATAAGCACATGAATGCATTGCTGTTGGAACCATAGTTCAACCATTCTGGAAATCAATTTGCAATTATGCATATAATGTGGTAAAAATGTGTATGTGCTTTAAACTAAAGATTCTACTTTTAGGCATATATCTCAAGGCGGCCATTGACAGTAGAAAAACTCAACCTACAACAGAATATTTAGAGTAATACAATTTTGTGGAAGCAAAGAACTGGCAACAGAGATTTCTGTCGATTGAAGAATGGCTGAACAAATTACAGTGTGTCAATGTGATATTTTGGGTTATAGGAACTGATAAATATGATGAAAACAGAAAAGCATAGAAAACTCATATGAACTGATACAAAGTAGAGACAGGAAAACAATATACTCATCAACCACAATGATTAAAAATAATCAAAGTGAATAATGTGAAGTTGTGTGTGGGGGGCGGGGAGGAGTTTCATACCAAAGAGATCTGAAGAAGATTTGAAGAGACCTCTCTCAGATAGTCTTCAGAAATCATGATCCACCAGCATTTTTTAATTTGTTCATTAGTTTTACTAAATTTTTTTATCTTATATTTTCAGTTCTTTGTTATGAGGGATATTAGAGGAAAATCTAGATGATATAAAAATAAAATATATAAATAATACATAACTTTTTTTTTTGTGAGGCAATTGGGGTTAAGTGACTTGCCTAGGGCCACACAGCTAGTAAGTGTCAAATGTCTGAGGCTAGATTTGAACTCAGGTCCTCCTGACTCCAGGGCCGGTGCTCTATCCACTGCGCCATCTAGCTGCCCCTTAGGGGGCACCAGCCCTGGAGTCAGGACGACCTGAGTTCAAATCTGGCCTCAGACATTTGACACTTACTAGCTGTGTGGCCCTAGGCAAGTCACTTAACCCCAATTGCCTCACTAAAAAAAAAATACTGTTTAATTCTTCATTGTAATAAATGATCCTTTCTCCATCCTAGGCTGATGACTTTCTCCCATCCAGAACAGTATGGCTGGACAACTTCAGAGGCGCATAGAGAAAGAATTGGAATGGAACTTAGAGGTCATAGGGTCCACCTCCCTAATTTTAAACATGAAGAATCTGAAGCCCAGAGAATTTAGCAAATTACAGATACAGGAGTCAAACTCTGGTAGTGTGACTTCAAGTTCAACTGGATTTCTCCTTCACCCCCATATATATCCCCTAATCCTCCATTTGTTGAGGAATAGGAAAGTCTAACCAAACTGATCTTCAGGGGAGCTTCTAGAAGCGATGACAGATGAAACTGTAGGCATGCCATGCTCATGGATTGGGAAGGAGAGCAAAGCATCCTAGTCCCAGGCCGGTAATATTGCCTCCTATTTTATTTCCTGTTTAGAATGCCATATGGAGAATTGTTTCCTTCCACCTCTGCTTGCTATTTTTATTGCTTTATTTGGCACATTCATTGTAAATTTGAGATGCAATGGGGGAGGTCAATTTATATGCAGTCACTCATTTAGCCATCTGGCCAGAAGTTTCAGATCCCTTACTTTAATAGATAAGGAGGGTTAGGGTTAAGGAGGTCCGCTAGGCAGCAAGTAGCAGAGTCATGACTGGAAACCAGGATCCTGAATCCTAACCCAGTGTTTTCTCCTTTGCTTTTCTCTTTTTCCCTCTGTCGTGCTACATTGGAGAAGCCCATGCAGTCAGCTAACTAGCTGACCAAGCACTTACTTTATGCGGAACACTGGGACACAAAGACCAAAAAGGGGGCTGGCTGAAGGGGGTAGTACAACATGTAAAAAACGAAGTACAAACAAGCTATATACTGGATAGAGGGAAGGCATTAGCACAGAACCAAGAAACATCTCTTACAGAAGGCAGGATTTGAGTTAAGTCTTCAAGGAAACCAAGGAAACCAAGCCAAGTGGGTGAGGAAGCAAAGCATTCTAAGCGTGAGGGCAGACTGTACAAAGCATGGGGATGGTTAATGGCGCATCTCCACTGAGGAATGTAGATAGGCTGAATCACAGAGATCACAAGGGGGAGTAAAGACTGAAAAGTTTGGAAGGGGCCAAGGTACTGTGGTAAAAATTATTGTGGTATAGGCAGCTTTTGAAGGACCTCCCCTTTTGGGGGAGAAAGGATTGAATGCTCCCTGAAGGGAGGTTGGAGGGCGCTTCCAGAAGGCGAGTTTGCTCTCTGTCTGGGGACTGCTGTCCTGGTGGCAAGGAGCAATCTTAGACTGGCGGGCTGTTCAGCTGTTTGGTGAGTTTAATTACGGAAAACCCTAAATTCCTTTGAACTAGCTATATTAGAAACGATCTGGGTTTTGAATAGGTTAAGTTCAGAGTTAAGAGTATTTATTTATGGGGGGGGGGCAGCTAGGTGGTGCAGTGGATAGAGCACTGGCCCTGGAGTCAGGAGGACCTAAGTTCAAATCCGGCCTCAGACACTTGACACTTACTAGCTGTGTGACCCTGGGCAAGTCACTTAACCCCAATTGCCTCACTAAACAAAAAAAGAGTATTTATCTGTATTTCTATTTTCCTATTTCCTTATCTTTGATTTTTTATTAGTTTCACCTTTGTTGTTTAATTAATTCCCAAGTAATAAAATCTGATCCCTTTGTTAACTAAAGTTTAGAGGCTCCTTTCTTATGGGCCTGGGAGAAATATCTAAAAGCGCAGTTCAGAGCAGAGGAAGAACCTAAAAGGTCCCCGAAATTTCCGGGACCCCAATATTAAGGTGAGTCACCCAAATAATGCTCCGTATATCAAATTTTGGCCCTCACAATATGAATGAATATTTTTTGAATGAATGAAAAGTTTTTTCTAATGGTAGCCATCTCCAGGGTGGTGGGGGGAGAGAAAAAGAAAAAAAAGACAATTTACATAATAAATCTATTATATATTTAAAAGGAATAGGGCGGCTAGGTGGCACAGTGGATAGAGCACCAGCCCTGGAGTCAGGAGGATCTGAGTTCAAATCAGGCATGAGACACTTGACACTTACTAGCTGTGTGACCCTGGGCAAGTCACTTAACCCTCATTGCCCCGCCCCCCAAAAAAACAATAGGAAATTGTACATAATAGATTTGCAGATTCATGTGAAATCATCATTTTATTATATTATGTTATGGAAAGGCTTATTTGATTCCATAAATTAGAAATAAATAAAGCACAAAGAATAAAAAAAAGAAAAGTTTGGAAAAGTTCAAGGTATGAATGATTTTTTTTTTATGAATACACACACAGACACAGACACATGCATAGATACACACAAACATACATATTTCACAAACTTTCTCTAATTCTAAGTTAAAATACCAAGGGAACAGGAAGAAAGAGGATCACTTTAGCAGAAATATGTGTGTATACATATATATATATACATATATATTAATTAAGCACTTGACTTCATTGAAGTCTTCTTTCCATCTTTCAAACTATTTTTACGTATATAAGGATCCTTCCACATGGCAAGATAAAATCTCTTGGGAAGACCACATTATAGCCAAGGTTGATAGCCATTAGATCAAAATTCTCCAGTCACCCTCTTAGACTGTGAGCTCCTTGAAAGCAAGGAATGTCTTTTGCAGCTTTTTTACATCCTCAGTACTTGACATGGTGGCACCTGGCATGTAGTAGGTACCAAATAAATGTTTATTAATGGACTGACTTTTTCCATATATGAACCATCACAATAAAGACATTATGTTTCTCCTAACAAGCCCTGACACCAAGATCATCTACTGCATCCTGCGCCATCTCCAGTCATCTTGACTTTTGTCCTGCCACTGGACTTCAATGATTCAGGAAGAGAGAGTGAGGCTGCCAACTCTGTGAAACTCTATCTCACTTAAATCCAATTTATGAGCAAGTCAAGGTATCACCTCATGATTTCATTAGTCATCTTTGAAAACAAAGGACAAACAGAAACTAGAATAGAGAAATAAGTTCTCAGGTCTTTATTCTATATTTATTTGTTCAGAAAAGGGGTTCTTTCCATAAACTTGTTTTTCTTTTAAGATTTTGATAGCTACATTTAAATATAATCATTTTCCTTTGTAATTCCAGGTGCCACATGTGTAAACGTGCTATAGTTGGAGTCAGGAAGATCTGTGTTCAAATCCCACCTCAGATACTATTTCTAAGAACCTAGACAAGTCATTTCTACCTCAGTCTCAATTTCCTCATCTGTCAAATGGGGATGATAATAGCATTTACCTCCTAGAGTTGTTGTGCGGATAAATTGAGATCTCTTTAAAGCACATTTCGAATTTTAAGGGCCTTTATGAATGCTGGCTATTATTATTACCATTTGCTGTATGCATTTTAAAACATTATTTGGAGGTGTCTGCAGACCTACCCAAACTCATAAAAGGGTTCTTGTTTCACAAAAAGGTTAAGAACCCCTGATTTAAAGTAAGTGTAAGGGGCAGCTAGGTGGCGCAGTGAATAGAGCACTAGCCCTGGAGTCAGGAGGACCTGAGTTCAAATTTGACCTCAGACACTTAACACTTACTAGGTCTGTGACCCTGGGCAAGGCACTTAACCCCAATTGCATCACAAAAAAAAATAAATAAAAAAAGAAAGTACGTGTAGATCAGACCATATCTGGTTGAATTATTTCAGTAGGAGCTAAAGGCCAAATACAGGGCATATTAGTCCAAATTCCTTTCCAGTTACAGGGTGAGAGTTTCCATGAACTTTCGTTTAAAAATAAAAATACAGGTAGATTTCTTTCAAAGTCATGTGGGGCAGACTGACAACCTGCGAGGGACATTCTGGAAGGGTGGGGTGGGCTGTGGATGAGAGAAGAAATCACTTTCACTTAAAAATGACTCTTTCATTATCACGTCTACTAAGTTGCCCGGCTCTGTAAACCTTGTTCCTTTAATGGCAATCCCCATTTCACAGTCATTAAGAGATGTTGATAGGGTCCTAAGTGTGAACACAGTCTCTCTTCTGGTGTCCTAATTATGCTACTCATTGTCTCCTATGGTTCAGATGGACTTAAAGATATACTGCATTCCACAGAGAGGGAATATATGAATGTCTTCTTGGATACTTCTTTCAGCAGATTTACATCTCAATCACCTATTAGGGTTCATAGGGAAGTCATAATCACATACATTCTAGCATTTCTGCTACAAACGTCCTAAATTGTAGAGGCCCTCAGCAATGATTCATTCCTTCAGTCCTTTTGAGGGAATAAAAAATGAGAGACTCTATGAGTTATGAGTCCCAGCCAGGGCGAATATAAATTGAAACGAGCTAATCGCAGCCAGAGAAGACTATCATTTTTTCTGTCAAGCTGAATTATGATGAACAACAGCAGAAAGATATGTAAACATGTCAATGTCGGTTCAGGAGCCTTCAATTTCTCTATAAATCTGGCTTCCAATAGTCTTTCCAAGATGATGTCACGTATCCAAATATCCCGTTCCATTGGCACGAGCAAAAAACCCCAAGAAATAGAACATAGAAAAATGCAGGCTCAGGTAAGGTTTCTTAGATTTACGATTTGTAGTTACTGAACCTGAGTTTATATGACAGATATGTATTTTACTGACTGCCCTCCAACTATACCCTGTTGATGTCTTTTGTACCTGCTCTAAGCCACATCCCAGTGGAAACAAGTTGCGGTCTAATATTCAACTATGTGCTATGTTATTTAATCTCTAACATGCTTTAGAGTCCACTATGCAATCTTTCACATGCCCAGCCAGCACCTCTTAAATAGTTATCCTCAATTGAAATCAATATTCCATTAGCACAATGGAAACTCCCACGCTCCTAAATCTTTTGAATTTGTCATTTTCAATGGTCTCAGCTGGGCATCCTCTGACAACTTGTAGCTGGCTAGTTAAAGGTGACTGCTTATTGTTTTTACAGTGATACACACAGGGCCAGATCAAGGTCAGGAAAATTTGGTTGGCAGCATTGATGGGGCTTGAGTTGGGATTGAGAAGAGCTGGCTTCTCATTCTGGCTCTGGCTCCAGTTGGCTCTGAGATGGAAGCGAGGCACAGAGTAATTCCAGAACTGGAAGGAAACTTGGAGGCCATCTAATCCAACCTGTACCTGAAACATAGCCCTTTTATTTCTATAAAACATTATTTGTTTATGTTAGTATCCCTGACCAATGGTTACCCAGCCTTTGGTTAATGATCACTAGGGAGGGATAACTTACTACCACCTGAAGCAGCCCATTGATTCTACTTTTAGAGAGTTCTCATTAATTGGATCATCAATGTGAATAATGATGATGACAACTATAATAATAGTATTTGGACTATTTATTTGTACTTTACTATTTAATTTTTTTTTAAATTATAAAACTATTTTCTTATTTTCCAGTTAAAGGTAGAGATAGTTTTCAACATTTGTTTTTATAAGATTTCTAGCTTCAAATTTTTCTCCCTCCCCTCTCCCAAAGACAGCAAGTAATCTGATATAGGTTATTTATGTACAATCACATTAAACATATTTCTGCAATAGTCTTATTATGAAAGAAGAATTAGAACAAAAAGGGAAAACCTCAAAAAAGAAAAACAACAGCACCAAAAACAAAAGAAATCGTATGGTTCAATCTGCATCCATATTGCACAGTTCATTTTTTTTTCAGGGCAATGGGGGTTAAGTGACTTGCCCACGGTCACACAGCTAGTAAGTGTCAAGTGTCTGAGGCCGGATTTGAACTCAGGTACTCCTGAATCCAGGGCCAGTGCTCTACCCACTGCGCCACCTAGCTGCCCCTGCACAGTTCATTTTTTTCTGGATTTGGAGAGCCTTTTCCATCATGAGTCCTTTGGAACTGTCTTGGACCATTCTATTGCTGAGAAGAATCAAGTCTATCATGGATGATCAACACATAATGTTGATGATCCTGTGTACAATGTTCTCCTGGTTCTGCTCATCTCACTAAGCATCAGTTCATGGAAGTCCTTCCAGATTTCTTTGAAATCTGCCTGCTCATCGTTTTTTACAGTACAATGGAATTCCATTACATTCATATACCACAACTTGTTCAGCTATTCCCCAAGTGATGAACATCCCCTCAATTTCCAATTCCTTGCCACCACAAAAAGAGCTGCTATAAATATTTTTGTACACGTGGGTCCTTTTCCCTTTTTTATGATCTCTTTGGGGAAAAGACCCAATAGTGGTATTGCTGGGTCAAAGGGTATAATTCCAAATTGCTCTCCAGAATGGTTGGATCAGTTCACAGCTCCACCAACAATGCATTAATGTTCCAATTTTTCCACAACTTTTCCAACATTTATTATTTTCTTTTTTGTCATATTAGCCAATCTGATAGATGTCAGGTGGTACCTCAGAGTTGTTTTAATTTGCATTTCTCTAATCAGTAGTGATTTAGAGCATTTTTTCAAATGGCAATAGATAGCTTTGATTTCTTCATCAGAAAACTGCCTGTTCATATCCTTTGACCATTTCTCAATTGAGGAATGACTTGAATTCTTATAAATTGTCAGAAGTACTGACCATAAAAATTGTTTCCCAGCTTTCTGCCTCCCTTCTAATTATGGATGCATTGCTTCTCTTTGTACAAAAACTTTTAAATTTAATGTAATCAAAACTATCCATTTTGCATTTCATAATATTCTCTATCTCTTGTATGGTCATAAACTGTTCTCCTTTCCAGAGATCTGAAAAGTAAACTATTCCTTCCTCTCCTAATTTACCTGTGGTATCACCTTTTATGTCTAAATCATGTACCCATTTTGACCTTATTTTAGTATAAGATGTAAGATGTTGGTCTATGCCTAATTTCTGCCATACTATCTTCCAGTTTTCCCAGCAGTTTTTGTCAAATACTGAGTTCCTATCCCAGAAGCTGGAGTCTTTGTGTTTATCAAACAGTACATTACTAAAGTCATTTACTACTGTGTCTCCTGTGACTATTTAATTTTACTATTACTAAAGTATATAACACTTTACGGTACAGAAAGCATTTTATATATATTTTCTCTTTTGATCCTCACAATGACCCTTGGAGGAAGTTATTATTATTTCCATTTTACAGATGAGGAAACTGAAGCTGAGAGCAGCCAATAGACTTTCAGCTAGTCTAAGGCAGGATTGAAATTCAAGTCTTCTTGACTCCAAGACTGAATACCATCTTACATTTCCCTGGGAGTGCAAGACACATTTGTTGTTGTTGCTGAAAGGGGTTGGTTTGGCAAAAATCAAACAAACAAGCAAAATAATTTCACAACTACTGATCTACTCCAGTCTACTCATTTATGGACGACAAAACGGAGGCCAAGAAAAATGAAAAGGCTTGTATAAGGTGACAGGCTAGGAACAAGACGAACCAGGGTCCAAATACTGATTACCTTAAGCTAGATTTCACACTCTTTCCACTGTACTCTCTTCCTATCCTCCACAGGTTTTCCTTATATCAAAGTAAAATGTGCATATTTGTCTTTTCCACCTATTGTTCCTGGTTCTGCCCTCTGGTGCCAAGCAAAAGAATAGGAAAAAATCCCTGAAACTTATCTGGTATGGCATAGAAAAATGTAATGGCTTTCAGTGAGGGGAATTGGAGGGGACCCACTACCTCAACAATGATACCATTTCCCTTTTGGATAGCTCTAATTGAATATGTTTAAATTCTATTTTTTCCTGAAAGATCTTCATATCCTTGAAGATATGTATCATTCTTGGTCCTTCCCTCCCCAAGTCATCTCTTCTCTGTACTATGTTTCCCTAGTTCCTTTAAGATGTTGTTCCATGACATGTAATTACATCCCTTTTTCCAAATAAGGTTAAGGGGGAAAAAAAAACAAGATTGGGAAAAGAGATCACCTACTCTCATCCATCACGGATCCCACCTCTTTGGACCTTAGTTTTCACATCTGTTGGATAAGGGGGTCAGATTTGGGGATTTCTAATCAGTCCTCTAGTTTGAACCTTAAGTGACTGCCTAGAAATTAAATAACCAAGACTCCACAGTCTCTGTTTTTCTGAAGAAATTGATTTATAACACATAGCAAACTCTTTTGCTTGGAAACTGGGTAAGCAGGTGGCTGCAATTTATATCAATTAAATTGTGGACCTGTTGCTGAGGCTTGAGTTTTTTCCCCCTTAATTATGTCTTTTTAACCAAACTGCTGACGTCTGAGTATTTGCCCTGTTTGGTTTCTTCATGTCCATCCTTCCTTTGCCTTAATCTCTTTGAGCTGTAATGAGAAATTTACTCCTCATCTACCGGAAACTTCATGAGCAAGAATTAATGCAGTGTTTCCTTTTATTTCAAAACAAGTCAAGTAGAGTGGCTCATGGAAATTCTGGGTAAGGACAAATTATGATTCCATATTGTGGTCCCGTGTAATTTTCTCCTGCCAGACCCTGAGCTATCATTACAATCAAAATGCTTTCTCCTGGAAAATAGAGAACAAATTTAAAGCCTTGAAATAGCCAATGTCTGGTGGCAGATAGGAGATTAGGCAAGATACTAATGCTGAGCTGGATCTATGTAGGTTCCTCTGAATAATTACAGATCCTGGCAAGGTAGGGCTATTTTTCAGAGGGTTAAGACTTGAAACATCTCTTCTTCCTACTAGGAAGAGAGAATGGGATTTGAGAGATATTGATGCTTTTCAGTGTCCTTGGTAACCACTGAGTGTTTGCAAAAGTTGTTATGGCAACAGGGAGACTGGATAAGCAGGGCTATCTGCAGGTCTGTAGGCATCAACACTGGGTATCTCTTTCTTCACTCATGGGCTGCTCCTTAGTGACCTTGCTACTGATGCCCAAATGACCCCAGCAAGGTAAGAGAATGAATAGATGTGGGCTCTTTTTGATCTAGGGGTTCCCTGAGGGGGTGAGGGTGAGCATAGAGAAGCATAACCAAGCAAAGTTTATGCCCAAGAAATACTTGCAATATTAGTCCAAAGCCCCTACATTGCCTTTGGTTATTTGAATCCTTCTAGAATGGATGCAGTGTGATATCACAGTCTGAGAACAGAGGAAAGAGTCAGGAAGACCTGGGTTCAAATCATTCCCCACCCTAATAGCACTATTACCATAACAAGTCCTTGACTTCTATTAACCAGCGTTTTCTCATCTAAAATTAAGGTCAATAAGTCACCTAACATTTCAGTACTCACATGACACTCTCCAAGACAACATAAATTGGAGAGCAGAAGCTGATAATAATAGAAGCTGGCATTGATATAACACTTTAGGGTTTACAAAATGCTATATATACATATGCATATGCATATACATATTCATATATACATCATATACATATACATACATACACATACATACACCTTCAATCCTCCCAGAAATTATTGGAGATAGTTGATATCATCCCCATCTTGCAATGAGGAAATTAAGGCACACAGAAGTTCAATGACTTGAGCAGGGTCATACAGCTAGTCATTGGCTGAAGTAGGATTCAAACTCAGTTTTCCCTAATTCTATGTTTAAGGTGCCAGGCATTGAACCACCAAGACAGCATGAAAATACAGGAAGATATTTTTGTTGTTATTGTTGTGTGTCCTTTGTTCTCAAAGAGGACCATGACACCAGGGTAATGTCATGACTTGCAGTGAATTGGATTCAAGTGAGGGAGAGCTGTGCAAGGTCAGCAACCTCACTTTCTCCCCCAGAGCCATCTGGGTTCAGGATGATTGGAGATGGCCCCAGATGTTTAAGACGATTGGGACTAAAAAAAAAATGATTGGGGCTAAGTGACTTGCCTAATATCACACAACTATTAAGAGTCTGAGCTCAGATTTGAAATCAGGTTCTCTCAACTTCAGGGACAGTGCTCTATCCATTGTGACAGGAAGATAGGTGGGACACCATCAGAAACAATAACTTGTCAATAACAGTATGATTTCTTCTTGTATCCTGAATGTATCTGAAGTTTCTAAGGTTTTCTTCATCTAAACATCAGCCTAGATGCTGTAGAGTGAAATTTCAGAGAGAAAGCTGATGGTTTTTAAATGGGGTACAACTGGGATGTCCAGAAGTCTTCTTGTTCACTCTGGAAAATAAGGTATAAGAATCCTGATACTGGAAACTCTAAGGAATTAATTTCTTTGCAGGAGTGTGAAGTTCCTTTACTCATTTGGAAGCAAAAAAAGAGTTCTTCCCCAGTAAGCTCTGACTGACTTTTAAATACATATAAATATGCTATTTCTACTGTATGCAGGGTCAGTTGCAATGGCTATGTTCATGCCAATGTCAAATATAGGACCAGTCCATTCAAATTAAATTTCGATTTCTGCCCCATGTGCCCAACATCTTGGCTGCTGTTCCTTACTGCTTTCAGGCATCCCTGCCTCAACGCTCTCTTCCCTCTTCTCCAAAACAACAACCAAAAGCCAAAAGCAAAGTTCTGTTTATATAACTTTGTGCAAAGATATGTTCCTTAAAAGTCAGTTAAGTTAAATGGTGTTTTAAATGCACCAGGCAACTTAGCTATTTTAATAGAACTCTATTATGCATCACTCTGAGGAGGGAAGGATCTTTTGGCAAACTAGGTGGAGGGGGGGAAGCACCCTTTCCTTAATGCTATTTATTAAATCTGAGTTTGCATGTATGATAAGATTCTAGAGTGTGGAGGGACCTGAGAGGTCATCTGATCCAACCCTCTCATTTGACAGATGAGTAAACTGAAAATCAGAGCTGAAATGACTTAACTAGAGTCACACTGCTAAGAAGAGACAGAAATGAGCTTTTTAACCAGCCAGAATTAAATCCCAAGGTTTCTACCTCTAAATCTAATTCCTTTTCCAATATACCAATCTCTCTCCAAAGGACGATAACCATGATATCAACCCTCTCTTCTCTAAATTAAATGTTCCTAATATTTTCAGTGGATGGACACAAGCCATAATTTCCATCCCTTGGTCCTTATCCTTTTATTTTCAGGGCAATGAAGGTTAAGTGACTTGCCCAGGATCACATAGCTAGTAAGAGTCAAGTATCTGAGGCCAGATTTGAACTCAGGTCCTCCTGAATCCCCTTACCCTTATCCTCATTATCATTTCAGGGCCTTGATTTGTGGGTAACTCATGTAACTTCTCTGTGCCTCAGTTCGTTCCCCTATAAAATGAAGAGGTTGGATTTTATTGCCTCTATGATCTAGTGCTAAATCTATGTCTTTAATCAATCGCTTTCCCTCTTTGTGCCTCAGATTCCACATTTGTAAAATAAGGGGGTTAGACTCAAAGGCTCTGAAATTTATGTTCCTATGACATCTGTACCTCAATTTGCTCATCTTTAAAAAGAATGGCCTCCAAGACACTTTCTAGCTTAAAAGATATGATCTTATGAATTTCCCTGGACCATAGTTTCCACATCTGTTTAACAAGTATGCCAGACTAGTTGCCTAGTACTTTTCTAAGTTATCTTCCAAGCTCACTGTCTGAAGATGTTGAAGCATTCTGATAGCATGATCCCAGGTCCCCTTCCCCCTCAACTTCCCCTACATTCTGCCCAGCCTCCTACAGCCCATTCAAGTTACCCACCCTTCCCTTCAACACCCACATCCCTGCTTCACTCCAGCTTGCCCCCATCTGCTTGCGGACAGGCCCCTTCTACCTGTTAAGTCATCAATCTCATTTTATTCAAAACCCATCTCCCAACTCCTCCAGAAAGTCTGCTGTGATTAATCTGGGGGAGGCAGAGGGTGGGAGAGTAGTTTGTAATTGCCTAGTTTTCTTTGCAAGAGAGTCCTCTGGCTTCTCATAAAGCAAGAACATGATGAAAAAACAAATGAGCCCAAAGCAAAAAGCAAGACTACCTGTGGAAACAAATTTAGCCCCACTCAGGTCTTGGTCTCAGAGTCTGACCACCCTGAAGGCCAATTCTACATCTTTGAATTAAACACTGCTCCTAGCCCATTGCTGGTTCATAAGCAATCTGGCTTTTATAGTGCAGTTAAAAGCAATTGAGGATTGTAAATACCTTTTATTTGGTGAATGTAAATTTGTTATGATGTAAATTCAATTTTACATTTAACATATTTTCCTCCATACAGCACCCCAGTCAGTTAGTAGATTGGTCAGACAATTCATGGGATTATCAAGGATGAGAAGGGTGCTGATAGACACCCCACCCCCACCCCTGCACTTTGCCCTGCTTGAGATACATATGAAGTATTATATTCACTTCTAGGCACCAAAATTTAGGAAGGAAATTGTTACAGTGAATTTATTCACTCTCTCTATATTCTATATAAATCATGCAAGTCCATGATGTCTCTGCCATTAGAATGTTAATGGTAGGTGTTGTTTCATTGGTTGCATTTATATCTCTTTCACCCCACACAGTGCCTTGACCATAATTGATGCTTAATAAATACTTATTGATTGCCTGATGACTGACTGATTTGTGATAAGATGAGATTCTTGTTCAGGTACTGATCAAATTAAGTGAATCTTCTCCCAGGTTTGATTTTCTGTCCATGGGTGACCACCTTACATGTCACTTTAGCTTTTGACGGACCAGACCCAGGAATCCTAGGAAATGTCACTACTGGCTAACCACATTATTAACCACATGACTATAAGCTAGGCTAGGAAAGCAGAGGGCTAGAAAAATATACTGGTCTTGGAAACAATAAACCTATGTTCAGTAAAGTACTATGGGAAAACCCACATTATGGAAAGAACACTGACTCTAGGTCAGAGGATCTGGATTCAAATTCTATCTCTGATGAAAGAGGCAAAGTTATGCCCTTGGCAGAGTCAAGTCAAGTCAATGAGCTTTTGTTAAGCACTGATGAAGCCACTGTGCTAAACACTGAAAGGCACAACTTCCCTAGACCTCAGTTTTCTCATCTGTAAAATGGGTTGGGTTAGATAGTCTCTGAGGTCCCTTCCAGCCCCAAATCCATGGCACTATGATCCATTGAACATCTACAAGCTCTGTGAGCAGGGGCAATGTACTTTATATATCATAGGCTCAGTTTTCCCATGTGTAAAATGGGCAACAATGATACTTGTACACGGTTTTTCTGAAGACATAGATGCCTTAAAGTGTCATACGAACACGAGCTATTAATATTATCTAATAGTTTTTCCCCATCCTCAATGAGGTCTTCCAGAATCCCCTACCTCCTTGTCTTATTTACCTCTTTATCCCCCTCTTTGGGGCAGTGGCTACATCACCAGGCCTGGAGTCTGGAAGACTCATCTTCATGAGTTCAAATCTGACCTCAGATACTTACTAGCTGTGTGACTCTGGACAAGTCACCTGACCCTGTTTGCTTCAGTTTCCTTATCTGTAAAATAAGGTAGAGAAGGAAATAACAAACCAGTTCAGTATCTTTGCCAAGAAAACCCCACATGGGGTCACAAAGAATTGGACATGACTCAACAACAGTCTCTCTCCTCACCATTCATCCTTTGCCTTTTTCTTTTCTTTTTCTTTTTTTTTTTAAGATCTGCTTTGCAAGATTGGACTTTTATGAAATCCTCATAGGAAACACTGTGACTTTTCTCCAATCCAGAGCGCTGCCTCAAATCAGGCCACAATTTCATTTTTACCATATGCAGGGACAAGGATGGCATTATCTAGATAAGTGTCCCTACCAATCCTTTCATGAGTAGTTATCTGAGTCACTGGCTCTTCTGATGAATTTCTGGCAATGAGGAATCTTGACTGATCAGTTCTCGGAGTTGGATTATAGTATTGGCAAGAATCTCAGATTCCCAGTCCATACTCAAACAAGAATTGAACTCAACAGATATTATTAACCACCCAGTATGTGCCCAGCACCAGGAGTTTCTGAGAGACAAAAAGACATGCAAAAAATGAAACTCTCTGGACTCCAGGTGCTTATATTCTAATGGGTAGAAACAACCGATCATGAAGTTGAGCAAATAAGAAATATAATCAAAGGAATATAAAATAATTTCAAGAGTGAGAAGACATTAATAGCCAGGGTGGAGAAAGGAGTCTGGAAAGATTTAATATATCTGTATTTTGAAGCAAGTGAGGGGTCTCTAAGGTGGGAGTGAGTAGGGAGGACATCAAAGGATGGGACTGGGTAGGGAAGGTATCAATGGAGAATCTAACTGACTCATCAGATTCTCAGAGATATAAGTAAGAAGGAAATGTATCCCAAAATTCAACTTGTGCAAAGACATGGAGCTCAAAGAGGAATTGGCATTTATAACAAACAGGTAATTGGCTAGTTTGACTGGAATAGAGAAGTCAATGAGGCAAGTAATATAAAGTGACTGGATAGCTACAATGTAGCCATCGTGGAGGGCTTTAAATATTGTGTTGAAGATTTTATTTTAAATTTTAGAGGAAATAGAGGGCCACTGGGGGCTAAAGTACAGGGAAGGGATAGCAGGGTGATAATATGGTCAAATCTGTTTAAAATTACCTATTTGACAACTGTGTCAAGAATGAATTAGAGGGGCAGCTAGGTGGCGCAGTGGATAGAGTACCAGCTCTGAAGTCAGGAATTCAAATCCAGCCTCAGACACTTGACACTCACTATCTGTGTTACCTTGGGCAAGTCATTTAACCCCAATTGCCTTGCCAAAATAATGAATTAGAGAAGGGAGATAATAGGGGGAAATTAAGAGGTTATTTCAGTCCTGTAGGGATTAGTCAAAAATCCTCTCTCTAGCTTTCCCAACCCGTCGTCATCCAGCTTTTGTCTGAAGATCTCCAGTAACAACAAGGAGTAGATCCATTTTCTGCTCATATTCTTCCACTTTAGGGATTCCCTGAATTTCATAAGACCATTGGTCTAAAATAATGAGGGGCTTCAAAGGCTATGGGATCCAACCTCTTTATTTTACAGATGAAAAAAAATGAGTTCTAGGAAGATTATTTCCCTTACCTAAGGTCATGTAGGCAGTAGATGAGGTTCAAAGCCAGATCTGCGGCCTCCCGAGTCATGGCTCTTTCCCCAATAAAGCACTGCCTCCTGGCAGAAAAGATCATGAGTTGGTCCATCAATCCCCATTTCACTTAGCATCCTTTGCCTTGTCTTGAGAACATGCAGTTGTTATAGACCAGTTAGTACGTATATATTTAGCCAATTAATCCTCCTAAGTGTCTAAATAAGCTAGGATCCTGGTTATTCAGCCAGTTACACCATTAGCTCATCACCAGCCTATGTGGGGATAAGGAAGAAGAGAAGAAGGCAATCAGCCATTACCAGTCATGTAAGTCAAGGCAATGTGTTTATCCTCAACTCCCTGAAGATGGAAACAGAATGACTTAGAGAAGTAGAAACTGTTCACCATTGGCCTGGCTTCTAATAGGAGAGTTTCTCTGGGACATTGATAAATTTGTTCCAATCCATTCTGTTCCATTGGAAGCCCTTTTCTTTAGTAATGTGTTATAACTTCTCTCTCTCGGGAGGAATAAATATAATAATAATGGAAAAGACAGAAATAGATGGGGATGGTAATCTTTTTCCCCCCTCCAGGACCATCTGGCCCATTATGTAATTGGAACAAGTTATTACTTGTTTGTACTAGGATCTAATTTAGAAAGGAAATGTCTTACCTCCCCTAGCCATTTCACAGAGCTGAATTCTATTGCCAGCTTTTTAGGATACTGACTTCAATAAGAACTTTTTTTTTTTAGATTTACAAGTGGGTGGCATCAGTGAGACAAGTAGCTCTAAGAAGACTGACTTCAGAATGGAAGGCACTTATAGAATAAAAAAATATATATCACAGGAAACAGGAATCTTCTTCTGTCTGACTCATTTTATATTCCCTAAAAGAGGCAAAGTGACTTCCAAATATCATACAGGGACTTCCCTAATAAATACTTAAACCCAGTGAAAAAAATTCTCATGCAGGGATGAGTTGGTCAACTCTAGGATCTCAGTTCATGACGCAACTGAAATAAAATATGTAGAGGACTTTGTAAAAGAGCAAGAGAAAGAGATGACTGGTGAATGGCCTGTGTGCTGCATCCTTGAGATGTCAAGAGAAATCTGGGAAGATGCTTGTGGCAAACTTATGGAATGGCATAGACAATAGTCTGATGGGAAGGGCAGGCATAGATGGGGAATCTTCATCACTGGAGGGCAAAGTCACATTATTAAGATCACAGATGCCCTATAAAATCTGATCCCTGTTGTAATCTTAGGATCAGAGATCTGATGTAGTTCAAATCTTGCTTTTTACTTATGAGGAAACTGAGGCCCAGAAAGATTATGCAATCAGTTGGGTAGTCAGTCAGAAAGCAGCCCCAGCCATCCTCACCAACTAAGAACCAAGCAACTGACATAGGCAGAGAAAACATTCCAGAGGCAGCCTGGCTGAAGCAGGAAGACACCTTGAGGGAGAGACTGGATACAGCATATGCCATATGAGTCAAACTACCATCACCACCTTGACCACTACTTCCCCTCAGATTCTGATGGAGACTATCCAGGACCCTGAACCCAAGAGCCTTGGCCATAGCAATGTTTCTAGTCCATCCACCATCGTGGGAAGCAACCCCTATGAAGAAGAATCCTGGCAAGTACTACTGGAAGTACTGCAGCCATACCTATTGATGACTCAGAAAAGAAAGTTCTTCTCACCAAAGTCCCTGTTACTGTCAGAGGGCTCAACATCAGCAACAGATATATAATCTGCTGAGTGTAAATGGCATTAAGCAAGAGGCATTAAATGTTCGTGGGACTTTTCTGACTTGCAGGAGGAGATTTCCATTAGGATATGAGCTCCTTGGGATAAGGACTGTCTGTCTTTCAAATTTATATCCCCAGAACTTAGCACATAGTACATACTTAATGAATGCTTTAACCATTCATTCATTAAGTGCATTCTAGGGATGAGGCACTGTGCTAAGTGACAGGGATACAAAGAGAGGCCCTCAAGGAATCTAATGAGGGAGACAATAAAGGACTATGTACAAACAAAACAAAGACAGAAAACATGGGAGGTAACACTGGAGGGATTGTCCTTGCAATATATTTGATTAATATATAAATGAAAAAAAAGAGAAAAATGAATAATATATAAAATGGGGACAATAATGCACCTACCTTGCAGCATTCATAAAATCATAGGGTTAAAGATGGAAAGGACTTGGATGTCTTTCAGCCCAAGACCTCATTTTCCAAAGGAGGAAACTGAGGCTGAGGGATATTCTAGGAAATAAAGATAATCATGCCACGTATCTCACAGGGTTCAAAGGTGCTAGAAGGGACATTAAAGGTTACCTAGTCCACCACTTTTTTCTTACACATGAGTAAACTGAAGTCCAGCAAGCTCTGAAAAAGAGGGTAGTCATAGAAAGGTTCATAAGGTCATAGTTTTAGAGATGGAAAGCTGTTAAGAAATCATGAAGTCTACCTCCAATGTTTTACATGCAATAATACTGAGGAAGAGAGGTTAAATCTCTTTCTTTTTTTTCTTTCTTTTTTTTTTGTGGTGCAATGAGGGTCAAGTGACTTGCCCAGGGTCACACAGCTAGTAAGTGTCAAGAGTCCGAGGCCAGATTTGAACTCAGGTCCTCCTGAATCCAGGGCCTGTGCTTTATCCACTGCACCACCTAGCTACCCCCAGTTAAATCTCTTTCTGCCTCAGTTTTCTCAACTGTAAAATGAGAATAATAGCATCCACCTCCCCTGCTTCATGTGAGATTAAATGAGATAACATTTATAAAGCACTTAGCTCAACACCTGGCACATAACAGGTGCCTAATGCTTGTTTCCTTCTTTCAAGGTTCATACAGTCATAACTTTAGGTCTGGAAGGGTCCTAAGGGGGCATTAAATCCACCTAACTCATTTTATAGGCAACAATAATAAGGAAGGAAAAGATTAAGTGATTTTCCCAGTGTCACCCAGTGATAAGAAAGAGTTTTGAACCCAGGTCCCTCTGAATCAAAGTCTAGTACTATAGCCACTGCATCATACTATAGTATGATGTCTATAATAAATACCCAAATTAACTACAAAGGACATATGAAGAAAAATGCTATCTGCATCCAGAAAAAGAACTGATAAATAGAAGTACATATAGAATGATTTTATAAATAGATATATATGTGTGTATGTGTGTGTGTATGTGTATACATTATACATACATACACACATACACACATATTTGTGTCTAATGGTAACTTTCTCTAGGGTGGGGGAGGGAAGGAAAAACGGGGAAAAAATTTAGAAGATAACTTTATTATATATTTAAAAGGAATAACAAGTTGTACATAATAGATTTGCAGTTTCATGTGCAAAAGAATGCAATGACTATTTGGAAACTTTTCTGTAATATCCATTTCTATTAAAATAAATACAAAGCGGGGGCAGCTAAGTGGCGCAGTGGGTAACACACTGGCCCTAGATTCAGGAGGACCTGAGTTCAAATCCTGCCTCAGACACTTGACACTTACTAGCTGTGTGACCCTGGACAAGTCACTTAACTCTCATTGCCCCACAAAAAATAAATAAACAAACAAACAAACAAACAAACAAATAAATAAATAAAATATGAAGCAAAGAAAAAGGAACAAATAAGAAATGTAGGTAAAACACTTAAAAGAACCACATACATTTATTATTAATTTGCCAAGACCTCACAAATGGTAGAGGACAGGCAGGATTTGAACCCAGATCTTCTGATTCCAAAACAACTTCTCTTTCTACTGCCATCCTATCTTTGGAATAGCACTCAACATTGTGATTTGTTCTTTCTGTGGAGAGAACCAAGCCATTCATATGAGTTGGCCAAGTGCTAATTAGCCTGGGGTGTAAAATCCTCTTCTTTGTAGATGGAGGCCCATTCAAAGAGCAGCATTCCCTGACCTACCAAGATACAAAAGGGGAAATGTTGGGGAATTTTTAGATCAGGGATTCTTTTTTTTTATTTTTTATTTTTTTGGTGGGGCAATGAGGGTTAAGTGACTTGCCCAGGGTCACACAGTAAGTGTAAAGTGTCTGAGGCCGGATTCGAACTCAGGTACTCCTGAATCCAGGGTTGGTGCTTTATCCACTGTGCCATCTAGCTGCCCCTTAGATCAGGAATTCTTAACTTGTGTCCCACAAAACCCCTAATGGGCAGTCACAGGGGATCTGTGAACTTGAATCGGAAAAAATACATATTAACTTCAAACTGAAATTTAGCATTTCTTTTAATTAAAAAAAAAAAGCAAATGTGCTTCTGAGAAAGGGTCCATAGGCTTCATCAGACTCTCCCAAAGGGGTACAGGATCGCACAGAAGATTAAGAACTGCTGTTAAAGATGATCTCTGAAGTCTTTCTTGACATTCTATGCCCTAAGATGCCTCTTGGGTCTGAACTTCTGTATTCCTAGGTCTTTCCAGCCTGATATTCTAAGTCCTGAGGACCATTTCAACTTTGACATTATATAATTCTGTGAAGCAACGTGGCCCCTGGATTCTGACTATAAAGAAATGAAAATCAATGAAAAAAACAACTGGAACCCTGAATTCAAATCGTATTTCTAATGCATACTTATAATTTAGTAAGTCACTGAAACTCCCTGGGCATCAGTTTCCTGTGTAAAAAGAGATTTTGGAATAGATAATGTCTGAGGTCTTTTCAAACTCTATTTCAATGATTCTATGATCCACACACAGTAGCTAGGTAAAGACAATATTGCATGTTTATCAAATGTGCATTTATGGAGGGTTGTTCATGGACTTTCTATTCTAATGGATTTTAATGTTGTCTTTTATTTTTCCATTGCCAAAATTTCTCTGCCCCATCCCTCTAACATGCACACATTGTTCTTTAAGTAAGAAAGGAAAGAAGGGGAAAAGGGAGAAGGAAGGAAGGAAGGAAAGAAGGAAGAAAAAAGAAAAAGGGAGTGAAAATAAGAGGAAGAAGAGAAAAAAGTCAGCTAATATGGTTTTGTATTCATTTGGTTTTGGTCCAAAAACAGAGATTATAGATTTAAGACCAAAAGGTACCTCTTAAGTCCCCTAGCCTTATTTTACAATGGTGGAAACTGAATTCCACAAAGGAGAATTAAAATTCTCAAGGTCACCCAAGAAGTAAGTAGCAGAGTTGGGACCCCAATCCTCCTGACTCCAAATCCTGCTGTCTTCCCTTGGCATATTGGCACACCCTAAAGTACCAAGATGAGAGACTGAGGGTCTTGATGTGGACAAAAAAAAGCCTGAGGGTGAGGAAAGATTGGTGGATTGGAATATGAGAGGGATATTTCAGAGAAAGTAGCATTTGAGCCAAGCATATCATTAAAAACGATTCTCTCTTAAGAATAGTGTTTATAAAAGAAGTTGTAATAAGATCATGATTGATTAAGCTCTATTTACCTACTCTAGAAAATGATCCAAGCTAGTTTTTCATCATAACTTATGGAGGAATGAATGATGGATCCAATATTTCCAAAGCCAACAACAAGACATTTGGCATATCTTCTCCTCCCACCATCAGACACTTTTCAAGCACACTGACTATTATAAGGTAATATCTTCTAACATGATAACAACTGTGCTTTTTCAGCCCTTTACATACGTTATCACATTTGATTCTCCAAACAATTCAGGATGGTAGACATTAGAGGAATTTTTTTTTGGTCCAGATCTCTGATTTTGCCCATGTATAGAATTACCTGCCATATAAGTTCCCTCCACCAAAACAAATCTGTGCCTGGTGCCCATAACTTAATGTCAGAAAATTTTCTGGGGCACTGAAAGGTGATTAAACACAAAGACATTAGTGTCAGGGATGAGTATTGAACCCACATCTTTCTAGACTGCTAGATGGTGTAGTGGACAGAGAGATGGGCTTAGAGTCAGGATCAACTTGAGTTCAAATGTAAGCAGATACTTATTAATTTGCGTCACCCAGAAAAAGTCTCAGCCTCAGTTTCTTCATCAAGAAAATGAGGACAATAATTGCACCCACCTTTCAGGATTGTTCTGACAATCCAATGAAAGGGCATAAGTAACGTACTTTTCCAACCTTAAATCACTACCTTTATTGTCATTATTTTTCCTTAATATCAAATACTTTTTCCCTACAATATTTTCATTATTATTATTGTTATTGTTGTTGTTACCCACAATTTCTACTAGTTTTGAAACTATCAGAAATTGTCCACAATTTCTACTACCAAGGCCAGATTGTGGAAATGTATGCTTTCATCAAGAACTTAATATTATGTTATTTCCCCCAGAACTCCTGATTACTTAGAAGACTTTGGGAATGTAAATATACAGTCATTAATATGAGAAACAAACACCCAAAGTATGTAATATGTAAATCAGGTTTGTAAATTATAAATTGGGAAATTAAACTTGTCAACAGAACCCCAAGCTGAATATTACACAAATACTTCTCCGCTTCGTTTTCCCTCTAAGCGATGTATCAGAAATATTAATCTGACAGCCACCCAGTGATTTCGGCTCACGCAGAATTCTAAACGTTCCTTTTGTTTCCCGATCAGCTCGTGTGTGACAAAGAGCTCAGAGTTTCCGTTACCTAGTTATTGATATTTTCATATACAGTAATTTATTTTTCATTTATGTCCTTCCCATTTAAATGATGTCGCTCCATCTTCTTCAAAGTCAGCTTTTCCAATGATGGCTTTTAATACACTTGAAAAAAAAATAACTACTGCTTATCTTGCTCAGCACATTGTACTTTGCTTGGATAGCCCCAATCACTGAGATTACTGTGAAGGAATCCTGGGGCTCTGGATCTGGGCTTTGTTCTTCCTTTCACAGGTTGGGTGTTATTGACAGGAGAGGCAGTGAAGCCTAGTGGAGAGACAAGAAGGCCTGGGCACAAGCCTGGCCCTGTGCCCTTTGTCTATAGATATACTTTATAGAGAGAGAAAGGACTTCAGAGGTCCCTGATTTCACACTTTAGGAAACAGAGGTCCAAAGTGACTTGCCCCAGGTCACATAGATTAGAAGTAGAAGAGCCTTGATTTGAACCCAACTCCTTTGAGTTAGAGTATAGAATATAGAGTATAGAGAATAGAGAATAGAATATAGAGTATAGAGTATAGAGCAGGAAATGGCAAAGAAAACCAAGAAAATCCCAAATGGGGTCACCAAGAGTCAGACATTAATGGAAAACAAATAACAACCTCTGACTAGAAGTTCAACTCTCTTTCCTCTGTGCCATGCTATTGATACAGCTTGACCTTTCCTGGCCTTAGGAAATTTACTAGGACTTAGCTACCAAGTCATAGATAGTTCACAGGTATGGTGAAAAGAATGCCACCCTTAGAGTCACAGGATGTGAGCTCCCAGTTCTGTCATTCTGTACCATCTTCCAAACTTCCATATTGCTGTGGAAGACACCATCATCCTTCCTGTCACGCAGGTGTCAAATGTTGGTGTTACTCTGGACACTTGCCACTGGTATCCTGTCAGCTGCCTCTTTGTCCACAACATCTCTTAGATGGGACCACATAGGATCCCAACATCACCACCATTCTCTAGGCCTGACAGCAACATCTTCCTAATTGGTCTCCTTGCCCCAAGTCTTTATCTATTTCAAACCATCCTCCACCCAGTAGCTAAAGAGCTGTTCCAAAAAACATAGGATTAACTATGCTCTTCCCTTATTCAGTAAACTCCAGGGTTTCCTCTTACTTCCAAGATCAAATATAAACTCCTCGGCTTATCATTTGAAAATCTTCAAAAACTGTCCCCTTCCTGTATTTCTAGCAAAGTGATAGGCACTTTGGAAGCACTTAATAGGTTCTTGCTGATTGATTGATTATAAGATGTGCTAAACCTAATTTCTTCCAAATTGTTTTTAAGTTTTTCCTAGCAGTTCCTGTTGAATTCAGAGTTCTTGCCCCAATAATTAGTATTCTTAGGTTATAAAGCACTAGGCAACTAAGTTCCACTGTTTCTGGGCTTTGCTCCCTCACGATATTCCTTTGATCAACTTTTCTATTTGTTCAATTACTGCCAAATAACTTTCTGATCTTTCCTTCCCATTAGAAAAAGAAAGTCCATGATAATCTTGATAATTCATTCCTTCAGGTGATATTTGTAATTGTTTTGTTTCTGAAGTAATTCATTGGCCTTATGCTTGGTAAATTGTTAGATATTATCATCTTTTATGTTATATTGGCACAGCCCAACCATACCAGTACCCTGCCCAACAGGCCTTCACCTTCCTTTGATTGGTACCTTCATTGCTTACTTTCCCTTCCCTCCTCCTCTCCTCTCCTTCCTTCCTTCCTTCCCTTTTTTCCTTTCTCCATTCTCCCTCCCTCCTTCCTTTCCTCCCTTCCTTCATTTTAAAAATTATTTCCTTCCTCATTCATGCCCTCCCTTCTTTCTTCCCTTCTTCCCTTCCTTCCTTCCCTCCTTCCTTCCCTCCTTCCTTCCTTCCTTCCTTCCTTCCTTCCTTCCTTCCTTCCTTCCTTCCTTCCTTCCTTCCTTCCTTCCTTCCTTTCTTCCTTCCTTCCTCCCTCTCTTCCTCTTCCCTCCCTTCTTTCCTTCATTTCTATTTGCAAGATTCTTTACTAGTCACAAGGAAAGAAAGAAGCTTGTGAAATTAGGAGATAGTACAAATTGGACAAAGTTACTGCTTTCTCTTCAAGGTCAAATGTTTTGTGGACTCCTGGAGGCAGAGAAAAGAGTCATTGGAGTGGAAAATCAGGGAACACTCATGAAATCTCCATCAGAACAATAAATAAATATTAAACTGCAAGATGAGAAACTGTTATTGTTTTACCTCATTTCAAAATGATCCCCCCATGAGTCCAGAAAAGAGATGTTGAATAATTATGGAGAGCTAATTCTAAGATGGCAACTTCTTGTTCCTAGACACCAAAAATGGAGAGGGATGGCATTAGTGGGAGGGTTGTTAACAGCATAACATTATGAACATGATTGTCTTTCTCATCACCAAACTTCTTAGGTGAGTTTGGGACTTTCTGATTTACAAAGGGCTATCACATACATTTCATCTGAGCTAGGAAATGGTGTGGTGTAGTGAATAGAGCACTAGACTTGGAGTCAGGAAAACTGGGGTTCAAATCCTACTTCTGCCACTAAAGCTGTTTTATCAGGAGCATATCACTTTTATGACTATTAGAAATTTTATCTTGTAAAATAATTTTTTAGAGGCAGTCAGTTTTTGTTGTTGTTCTAACCCATGATTTCACTGGGGTAGGGCAAAGTTGTACTGGAGGCAGTTTAAACTGGCTTGAAAGGACCAATCATTAAATTTTCAAAGTGAAGATTTGCACCTCGAAAGTCATAAGAGAGGGCAGCTAGGTGGTGCAGTGGATAAAGCACTGGCCTTGGATTCAGAAATACCTAAGTTCAAATCCAGCCTGAGACACTTGACACTTAACTAGCTGTGTGACCCTGGGCAAGTCACTTAACCCTCATTGCCCTGCAAAAAAAACAAAAAACAAACAAACAAAAAAGAAAATCATTAGAGAATAAAAATGAAGGTTTCATTTGTTTTATCATTGCTTATATAGACTTAAGGGGCAGGTAGGTGGTACAGTGGAAAAAGCATTGGCCCTAGAGTTAGGAGGACCTGCATTCAAATCCCTCTTCAGACACTTACTAGCTGTGTTACCTTGGGCAAGTAACTTAACCACAATTGTCTTAAATATCTGGGGCCATCTCCAGTCATCCTGATCTATATCTTGCCACTGAACCCAAATAGCCCTGGAGGAGAGAGTGAAGTTGGTGACCTTGCACAACCTTCCCTCACTTAAATCCAATTCAGTGCAAATAATGACATCACCCAGATGTCATGAACCTCTTTGAGAACAAAGGACAAACAACAACAATATACTTAAGAAAGTGATAAAGAGAATATAAATAATAACATTAAACTTCAAAGTGTTTGCTGCCTACATTATTTTTCCAGAGAGTTAGTTGTTGAATATTTACCATCACACCACTGAAACTTTGGAAACTGCCACAATCAATGCAAATCAGCCACTTGCCTATAACTTTACAGAATCTCAGAACTTGAGAGTTGGAACGAACTTGAGTAGCTGTCTGATCCAACCCATCCTTGTACAAAGGGGATCCTCATTATTACAAAGCCCCAAAGTAGCCATCTAGCCTTTGCTGAAAGACCCACAGTAAGGATAAAGCTACAACCTCCCATGGAAGCCCATTCTGCTTGAGGATAATTCTTTTAGTTAGGAAGCTATTTCTGCCAGCAAGCCTAAATTAGTCTCTTTGTGACTTCCATCCATTGCTCCTGCTTCTGCCTTTTGCAACCAAACATAACAAATCACCTCTTTTTTGTACAGGTCTCAAGTCCCCACTGTAAACCTTGAGACTTCTCTTCCACAGCCAAAATATTCCCAGGTCCTTCAATTAATCCTCATGTGACATAGACTCAAGGGCTTTTCACTATCCCAGTAGTCCTCCTCTGGAAATACTTTAGAATTTTAGCATGAGCAAGAGAAAATGTAAATGGCACTCTGAAAACCTGAAAATGCTACATCATTGGAAGTTATTATTATTGTCTCTATTTCACAAATGAAGAAGAAGACTGAGATAGGTGAAGGTATTTCCCCAAAGTCACAGAGCTGATTCATGGAAGACCATAGTTAGGACTAGTATTACACTACTCCCTCTTTCCAGGACACCACAGTGCTTATCATCACAGTGAGACAGCCAGCAGAATACAGATTTACTCAGAAGTGCTTGTACACTGTCATGTGAATGTTTACTTTGGGTGAAAGAGGTGAGAGGTAAAAATGTTTACCTAGAGATTGAGAAGTTTGGCTGTGAAGAGTCCCCCAGTCATGCTGAAGGAACTTGAATTGAAAGTACTAATCACTCAGTTCCTCAAACTACTGACTTCCCACCTACTCTTCCACCTTACTTAAGCCACACACACACAGATGGTCTTACCTTTCATCTTACCCTCACCCACAAATGTACCACTCAATGTTCAAGAATTCCAAAATCCCCTTCCACTTCTCTGATCACAATATATATGTTTTTCACTTCTCTCTTTGCCTTCCCTTACCAAAACATACTCCCTGTCCATTCTGTGGCCTCCAATCCCTTAAACCCTCAGTTCTCTCCCAGACTAATACACTGGTACTAGCTACTTTCTTCCCCTTTTCCCATCTTGACCCCATGGAATTATACACTCTGCTCTTCTCTTAAATCCCTGTTCCCTGTACCATATCACCAATTCTGCCCTACCAAGGCTCAACCTTGGATCAATCCCACCATCTGCCACCTTTGCTTCTACACACATGCTGCTGAAAGAAGTGGAGAACAAACACCATGCAAATGTTTTGAGTACATTACAAATGTATGTTACACAAAGTTATCTGGGCCCTCACTGCTACTAGGCAATCCTTCGATATCTGTTTTCTCAACTCACCATCCCACTCTTTCCACAGCATCTTTTTCAAATATTTTCCTTTGTAGACCTCCCGTGGCTTCCCTTCCCCTAGTCCAATCATCTAAGAACCTTGTTTCATATTTTATTGAAAAAAATGAGGCTATTTGCTAAGAGCTCCTTCTTCTTTCAATATCACTCAGATTCCTTTTGCCATGATCTCTTCCTTCATCTCTTTCTCACACAAAGGGATGACCCTTCTCCTTTCCAAGGTTAACCCCTATGCCAACTCAAGCAATCCAATTCCATCCCATCTCCTCCAACAGATTGCCCCCTTTCTCATCACCCCTCTATCACCGATTTTCAATTTCTCCCTTGCTACTGGCTCTTTCCCTACTGCGTACAAACACACCCATGTCTTCCTCATCATGCTACCATCATATATCTCTTCTAACTTTGTGACTAAATTCCTTGAGAAGGCTATCTACAACATATCCTTCCATTTCTTCTCCTCCCCCTCTCTTCTTAATTCCCTACGATATGGCTTTTGACTTCATAATTCAATTCAAATTGCTCTCTCCAAAGATCAAATCCAGTGGCCTTTTCTCTATCCTCATTCTTCTTGACCTATCTGCACTCTTTAACATTGTTCATTCTTCTCCTTGATACTCTCTTCTCTCCAGGTTTTCAGGGTACCATTTATTCTTCTTCCTCCTGATTATCGGTCAGCTTCTCAGTCTCCTTTGATGGATCCTTATCCAGGTGGCAGCCACTAACCCTAGGTATCCCACAGGATTTTTTTCTTGGACCCTCTTCTCTTCTCCCTCTATACCACTTCCTTGGAGATCTTATCAGGTCCCATTGATTTAATTACACCATACTAATGGCTCTTAAATTTGCCTATCCAGCCCAACTTCTCTGCTGACTTCTAATCTTCTATCTACTATTGATATTCAGACACCTCAGATTGGATTCCTGTAGACACCTTAAGCTCAATATGTCCAAAGTAGAACTCATTATCTTTCTCCCAAACTCTTTCCTTCCAAATATTTCTATTATTGTCCAAGAAACTATTATCTTCCAGTCCCCCAGACTCAGAACCTAGGTGTAAACCTCAGGTCCTTACTCTTACCCTCCCCACATCTAGGCTGTTTCCCATGCTTGTCAATTTCACCTTCGTAGCATTTCTTCAATAAACCCTCCTCTCTTTTGTGCTGCCACCATTCTAATGTAGACTCTCATCACCTCACACCTGGAATATTATAATAGCCTGATGATGGGTCTGTTTCCTCACATCTCTCCACTCCCGTCCATCCTCTGTTCCAACCATGCAACCTCCACATTCTGTTCTTCGTCCACACTGTGACCTCCAATCCCTTCACCCCTCAATTCCACTTCAGGCCAACTCCCCTGAAGTAGGCATCCTCTCCTCTACACCCCATCTCAATCCCTTGGTGAATCAATTCAACTCTACACTATCCCCTTTCTTGAATCTCTAGTCCACTTATCATATCATCTATGCTCAGCTAAGCCTTGACCCTAGATCACTTCAACCTTTCATTTTCTTCACTCCCTCACATGTACTGTTGAATAAAAGTGAAGAAAATAATGCAGCCATTCTGAGTCCACTATAAATTTGTTACACAGCTTTAACTGGACCCTCACTGTTGCTAGGCAATCCTAGTGTAGATCCCTTAGGAACTCACTATCCCACTCTCCACAGAGGGTCTTCCAAACCTTTTTATTCCTCCTCAAAGCTCCCCCTCCCCTTACTTTCTCAACTGAGAATTTGCCTCAGATTTTACAGGAAAAATGGAAGCCATTTGCCATTATCTCCCTCTTCCTCATATCCTATCATTCAGATGCCTTATGACATTTTCTTCTCCTTCAACTCTATTTCACATTAGAAAGTAGCCTTTCTCCTCACCAAAGCTTACCCCTTTACTTGTTCAAGCAATTTCATTCTATTGTGTCTCCTTCATTCTCCCTCTATCATTCCCAATCTTTCACTTATTTTCCATCTTTCCCTGTCTACTGGCTTATTTTGTACTGTCTACAATGCCCATGTCTCTCCCCCACCCCCAACAAAACAAACCCTCACTGGATCCTTCTATCCCAATTAAATATTGTTCTGTATCTCTCCTGCCCTTTGTAGCTAAACTCCTCAAAAAGTTCATCTACAATTGATGCTGCAACATTCACTACTTTCTTCAACCCCTTACAAGCTATTGTCTATCCTTATCATTCCACTGAAACTTCTTTCTCCAAAGTTGCTAATGATCTCTTAATTACTGAGGTAAACCTTCAAGTTGTTTTGATTTGCATTTCTTTTCTTATTAGTAATCTGGAATATTTTTTTTTCATGTGATTGAAAATATTTTGGAGTTTTTCTTTTAAGAACTGTTTGCTCATATCCTATTGGGAAATGATTTAGTCATATGTATGTATCTTAATTGTATATATATACACATATACATTCCATTGGAATATTGATAGTAATATTCTGGAGACAAATTGCTATACTGCAATTTTTTATATTTTGTGATCTATGGGGATAATATAGAGATAGAAAAAATGACTGATTTTGTACGATCACATAATAGCCATCATCATCTTTTCTAATCTTTTTCAATGGGGTTCAGATAGAAATGGTCACAGGGTAAGTGGAAAAAATAACTAGTTTTCATTTGTAGTTGAATAAAAGTGTTAGAATTTAAGTTTATCCTCTGCAAGTTTACTGAAATAATCTTTGATATATCTTCCATAACAGGATAATGCATCTCCTAGGTCTCCATATATTGGAATTTAAAAAAAAAATCTTTTAGCTTGGAGATTGATTACTTTGTAAGTTCATTATTTATTAAAAACAGAAAAATAGTGTCCTTAGTTTTTATGGATCTATATGATAACTTTGTGTATATTTGTTTGCATATTGTCTCCCCCATTAGATTGTAAGATTCTTGAAGATAGGTACTATCTTTTGCTTCTTCTTGTATTCCTAACAGCACAGTGCCTGACACATAGTAGACACTTAATAAATACTTATTGACTGATTAGAACTTATGGCTCAAAATCATTTTAGAAGTAAGTTTTTTGATGCCTTTGCTTTTACCTTAAAGTTGATCCTGTATATTCCCTATCCCACCACAACATATGAGCCTCCCATACAGCTAGATGGACTTGGAGTCAGGAAGACCTAAGCTCAAATTCTACTTCAGAAAAATAATGAACAAAAACTACAATAACAACAACAGACTTTATTTGGCACTTTACATGGCACTAAGGTTTCCGTAGCACTTTACATATGGTAATGTGTTTAATCCCCATAAAGGCCTCTGAAATAGGTGCTATTATGATCCCATTTTTCTGAGTAGAAATTGAAGTAGACAGAGGTAAAATGACTTGATCAGGGTCATACAGATAATAAGTGTCTGAGACTGGATTCAAAATCAAATATTCTTGGTTCCAAATATTGTGCTCTGTGTCACTTAGCTACCTTATTAGCTGTTTGACCCTTGGCAAATCCTTTAATCACTGTATGCCTTAGCTTGCTAAACTATAAAATTTGGACAATTATAGCACCTACCTCCTAGGGTTGTTGTGAGGATAAAGTGAAGTAATATTTGTTAATTGCTTTGTAAACCTTTTTTTTTTTTGTGAGGCAATTGGGGTTAAGTGACTTGCCCAGGGTCACACAGCTAGTAAGTGTTAAGTGTCTGAGTCTGGATTTTAACTCAGGTCCTCCTGACTCCAGGGCTGGTGCTCTATCCACTGTGCCACCTAGCTGCCCCTAAACTTTATTTTTTAAAGTAATAAACAGTTTTATTTATAGTTTGGGGTTCCAATTTTTATCCCTCCTTTCCTCCCTCCCTCCCCTTCCCCCTCTCTGAGGTGGCAAGCAGATGTAGGTTATATATACATGTATGATTATATAAAACATGACCATATTAGTCATTTTGTGTTATTCAATAATAATAAAAGACAAAAAAGAATAAAAGAAAAAATGAAAGAAAGTCAAAAATAGCATGTGTGAGGGCCAAAATTTGATATACGGAGCATTATTTGGGTGACTCACCTTAATATTGGGGTCCATCAATATCAGTTCTTTCTTTGGATGTGGATACTATGTTTCATCGATAGTCCTTTGTGATTTTCTTGGATCATTGCATTGTTGAGAATAATTAAATGTTTCACAGTTCTCCATCAAACAATATCTTTTTTAAACTTTATAGTGCATCATTAGTATCATCATTATCCTTATCATTACAATGATATTCAATGCAAAATTACATGTCTACAGTCACCTCTCCATCAAAAAGAGGGAGGTGCTTTGGAAGGAGTATCTTCTCCAAATGGTTACTTTTTCTATCAATTTCGTATGTATCAACTATGTACTAATGTATTTGTGTAATGTCTCCCCATTAAAATGTAATCATCTTGAGGGAAGGGACTATTTTGACTTGTTCATTGTATCTCCAGTCCTTAGCATAAAAAGTTGATTTAATTTTATATATATATATATACTTGATGATTTATTGACTTGTTTGTTTGTAGAAACATAGAGGTTTATTAGGGCAATTCAGAATCATGTTATTACCACCAGAAATTACATAACAGTTATTCTTAAGGATCATGGACTTGGTGATTATTGTAGATCCTGTAAAGAAATTGTGGGAACCCTGTAGCATGTTACTGAAGGCTGTAAAAATTAAATATCTACCAAATGTCTAGCAAAACATGACCTAGGAACTAAAACTGTACATCATAAGCTTATTATCTTGCTTAGAAAAAAAAACACCATACTATAAATAGTACTTAGAATATCTTTGAAAATTACACAATAAATTCTATTGAAATGAAACTCTTTTCAAGGCAAGTCAACAAGCATTTATCAAGCACCTGTGTGCCAGGAATTGTGCTAAGCACTAGGGATAGAAATATAAGCAAAAAGAAAGGAATTACCTGTTTTCAGTGATGTGATATTCTAATGGATGTGATAAAACAATGGAATTTGGCAGATGCCCAGGGACCCCACCTGACTGACTTAGTATTGTTTGAATTGGGTGAGAATGAGAAACTGACCTACTTGGGGATAATTGGATGGAGGCCACACCTGGCCAGCCCTGGGTTATGTGTTGGTGTACTACTCACGTCAGCAGGGAACCACTCTCAGCCAACCAGCTTGAAGGACCTCCCCTTTAGGGGAGGGAGAGAAAAAGTAGGAAGGGGATGATTGCTCATAGAAGGACTCTTTCTTTTTGTTGAGCTTTGGAATGAACTGAGGAGGGACTGCACAGTTGACTCTCATTGAAAAACTACGGACCCCAGGTGGTGAGTGGAAGTGAAGCCAGCTCTTTGAGCTAGCTGAGCAGTGAGCAACATTGAGGTTTGAGTCAGTCTTTGCTAGAGCCAGGGAACTTATTAGCTTTCTCTTCCTCATTGTCCCTGGTTTTATTAATTTCACCTGTGTTGTAAATTTTTTTCCCTTTAAGAAAACCTGATTTGTTTGTAGAAAAGAGGCTATTGATCTCCTTTATTATTAGTCTGGGAGAAATAACTAAAAAAGGCAGTTTGGAAGAGAGGAAACTTGGGACCTAGAGGTCTCTCATTATTTTCTGAACCCCAATATTATGGTGAGCCATCCAATTAAAATTTGGCCCTTACATGGAAGAGAAAACAGAAACTGAAAAATTGGAAAGAAGAGGTGGCAAAATTCAGAAAAGCAAAGTAGATCCAGAGAAGAGTGAAGGATGGCTACAATAGACCTTCCTCAAAATAGAGTGTCTAGGAACAACTAAACAATGGGTGGAGGGAACCACAAGGATGTTGGGGGGGGGCACAGTAGATTAGGTAACTCACAAAGTAAGAAGGTCATATGGAACTAGGAAATGTCCAGGGTAAGAAAGTCAGAATGGATCACCTATCTTTTAAGCTTAGAAGGCAGAGAAGCATGGTGGTAATGTCCCAAAAATTAGGAGAGACAGGGACAGAATCACAGATTGAACTTTTGACCATAATTGCTTAGATATTACATAGATCCATAAAATCTAAGGACAATGTTGTTGTGTTTTTAATAGATAATGAACTTACCAAATAATCAATCTCCAAGATAAAAGAAAAAAATTCCAACATACAGAGACCTAGAAGGGGCTATCAAAGCTATATAGAACATGATAATACACATATCAGATCCATTTTCCTGTCTGTTATGAGAGCTATACTGAAGATTATTTCAGTAAACCCATAGAGGATAAGCTTAAATTTAAACACTTTTATTCAACAACAAATGAAAAGTAGTTATTTTTCTACCTGTTCAGTAGTCCAGAGAACACTAATTTTCAGAGTAATGGTTGGAGAGAGACTTATTTGGTGACCCATTATATCTGAACCCCACTGAAAAATATCAGAAGAAAGAAATGATGTTGATGATGGCAGTACAAAAATAAGTCATTTTCTCTACCCATATAATAGCCCCACAGATCACCACCCATAAAGAATAATGGCAGCATAGCGATGTATCTCCAGAATATTACTATTAATATTCTGATGAAAAAATACAAGATAAATGAGATGAACAGTTATTATCATCCTCATCTTCATCCTCATCGTTATCATTATAGTAGTAATAGTATTAGGAGGAGAAGAAGGAAAAGGAGAAAGAGAAGGAGGAGAGAGAGAGAGAGAGAGAAAGAGAGAAGAAGGAGGAGGAGGAGGAAGAGAAGGAGAAGAAGGAGAAGAAGTAGTAGTAATAGTAGTGGTAGGGGAAGCAATAGAGCAGAGGCTTAAAATGGGCATCTACCAGTCAATTTATTGAATGTAGCCTAAAATTATTTGCCTCCAGATGGGCCCTGTGAAGTGGTAAGATCCAAGAGCAGAATGAAAAGGTTGTCAGTGGGTAATATACACATGAATTGAACTAACAATACATCAATGAAAAGAGTATGGAACAAGTGATTATATTATGCAGATTTGTTTCAAGAATTGGAGGAGTCATTGATGGCAGTTTAGGGTCAGACCATAGCCACCACAAATAACAGAAAGGTTAACTGTAAGGAGCTTGGATTTATTGAGCAATGAAAATTATGTTTGGAGACAGCAGAAAATGTGTAATACATTATTGCTGGTAGCAAACGTTAGTAGTAGGCCTCCACCAGTCACTGAACACCATGGATCAGCACCTTGAAGAGCCACAGACCATAGTGTGGCTGTGTGTAATATCTACCCCATGAGGAGTAGCTGGAGTGTCCTCTCCAGGGCACTGGCCCGGACAGATCAATATGTAAAACAAGGTGTTGCCCATGCAGCAGGTTTTCCCTCTCCACGGCATTGGTGGATCCAAAGGAGAGGCAGAGCCAATACAGTTTGGCACCAGTGCCACTGCATGAGTTGCCAGAGGGATGTGATGTCCAACATCGAACTGCCTAAGGGACTCTGACTCCTGATTTTTCCTTGGGGTTAACTCCCGAAGCTTTTCCCATATATGAGTATAGCCTCAAGGTTTAAAATCAGGGTTCCCTTCCCCTAGGTGAGTTGCCTACCAAGGCTGACGAGCCCCACCTGCCCAAAGCAATTGGTTTTAAAGCACCAGTGACTCGCCTTAGTCCTTTCTCCTGTTAGTGAAAACAGTTCCACCACAAGAAGGCCAGGAGTTGGGCTCTGGTTGTCAGAGGCTATTTGAGACGCATGCTATTGGACCATTTCTCGTGCAGTAATCTTTATTATGCTATGCTATGAAATACTTGTTTTATTGAATAAATTAAAAATAAATGAATGGGGGGGGGCAGCTAGGTGGTGCAGTGCATAAAGCACCAGCCCTGGACTCAGGAGGACCTGAGTTCAAATTTGGCCTCAGACACTTGACACTTACTAGCTGTGTGATCCTGGGCAAGTCACTTAACCCTCATTTCCCAGCAAAAAATAAAAAAACAAATGAGTGAGTGAATGAATTTTTAAAAGTCCATAATAACACTAATAAAGAGGAAGAGTATAGCTGACATTTATATAATGTTTTGTGCCCATAATCTCAGACCTCATGACTGACTTTTGGCCAGGAGATTTCTTCTCCCTGGCTCCTGGGCCCACCCCACCCCACCTCCAACAGCTTTCTCAGCCTTCTGGAGCTCTGATCTATGATTTCATTGGTAAAAGGAACTCCAAGTTTCATCAGCTGGTCTGTAATCTATGGTTTTAGAGAGTTGCCTGGAGCACATTGACTTGCCCAGGATTACATGACTATCATGTCTCAAAGTTAAAACTTGAACCCAGTTCTTCCAGACTCCAATGCCAGCTCTCTAGCCACAGTACCTGATTAGGACATAGAGTTACAGGGTAACCCACATGTCATTCCCAATGACTAGGGACCTGTCCTCTTTGAAGATCTCCAGTGATGGAGAAGACACAAACTCCTGTGGCATCTCATTTTAGGCTAGAGCTATCTCCTTATTAGGAGTTTACTTTCCTTCTCATCGAGCTTAAATGTGTCTTAGTTTCTTCCTTATGGTTAATGGTATAGATTAGCCCTGGAGGGATGTGAGGAACATTTTCACTCATCTACCCTCTAGAATTTGAGGCCACCTACAAGAGGAAAGGAGAGGAGAGAAGATACACAGAAAGAAGGAAAGACAGAAACAGAAGAATCAAACAGATGGAGAGAGACGGAGAAAGGAAGGAGGAAAAAACAGAAAGAATAATGAAAATGGACAAAGATAGAGGGATAGAGAGACAGGATGAGAGTGTGAGGAGAGAGAAAAAGAGGAGAGGATATTGATGAAAGAGAAGAGGTAAAGAAGGGAGAGGTCAAAGAAAACTACAGGAGAAAGTAAGGACAGAGAAAGAGAAGGGAGATGGTGAGGAGGATGGGGGAAGTGAGAGAGAGCTATCTCAAATGACTCAGGTTGGCAGCTGCCAAGACCATGGCCTCTGAGAGACGTACAGCAGTGTGAATACTAGGAGAAAAATCCACATGTTGGTTGCAAAACAAATCTTTAAACCTTCTTTGACAGCTGCTGCCCCTGGCTGAGATGTGACATGTTAGAAGGGAAAGAAAATAATATATCCAGGATATTTCTGATACTGTTTGGTTATTTAGATTCAGTGACTTTATCCCTGCCTCTCTTCTTGCAAAAAATAAATTATAAATACACACACACACACACACACACACACACACACACACACACACAGACTTAAGATTTGGAAAAGCAGGTGGAGAGAGGTTCCTGGGAATGCTGACTCAGTGACCTCTGATGAAGTTAATGGAGAGTAGTTTCCAGTGGAGCCTTAATAAAAGGAGTCTGTAGTCTATTTATAGTGCAGGTAATGAATGGCTGGCTCCAGGAATACTATCAAAAGCAAGGCTAGGACAAGATAGTGCATGAGTGAGAACTATTAGTGCTTCCAGAATGTGACAGGTTCTCAGCAAAGAGGGGTACACCTTGGCCTTAGACTTTCACCCTAGACACTAGAGAAAACAAACAAATAAATAAACCAAAATCCCTATCAACTGGGTTATTGTTATAGTCATTGTTGTTATTATTGGTGTTGTTTTTATCGGTTATTATTATTATTTTTATTATTGTTGTTATTATTGTAAACTCTTAGTATGTGCTAAGTGTGAGGCCAGGCAGTGGTGATAAAGAAAAAAAAAATTCCTTTCGCTCAACAAGTTTATATTTTCCTGGGAGTAAGTAATTTTTATGTAATAAGCATTTATTGAATGCCTACCATATGCAATACCATATACAAAGACAATACAAAAGAAAAAAATGTGTTCAGTACCCAAATGGGGCTCTGATTGTGATAAAGATGTCCCCAACATGATTGTAAATCTCAATGCATCCATGTCAGCCTATCCCATGTGGCTCTTGTCTACATTCTCCCATTATTTCACCACTGGGAATCCATCCAGTGTTCTGGAAGACTTTCTAGATTTCTCTTCCATTCACAAAGGTGCCCAGTGGGCAATCTACCTGTCCACTGGTTATCCTCACCCTTGACCTGCCCATTTCTTCTTCCTATCATGCATTTCCTTAATGTCACCTTTTACTCCTATTCTTATTCAAGGTTCTGCAATTGCTACCCACTCACACCCATGTTTGTCTCTCTGTGTCCTCACTTAGCATTCTTCCAATTCAGATTGTGGGGCGCAAACCTAGGGGATGCTAAAATGGTAGATTAGATAGAGTCCTAACTTAGAGTCAGGAAGACCTGGGTTCAAATCTGGCCTCAGATAATAGCTATGGGACCCTGCCTCATTTTCTTCATATGTAAAATGAGGATAATAATACCTATCTCAGAATTGTTGTGAGACAAATGCAGCATGTGTAAAATACTTTCCAAATCTTAGTGCTATATAAGTGCTATCAATATTATTATGTTACAGATGAATGCTGTATTATATGTCATTATATTATATTATTGTTACCTTATGCACAACTTCTGGTTAGTGAAGAGTTCTAAGGTACTTTTTCCCTCTTCATATGTTCACAATGTACTAAGTTCCTCCTCTCTGTAAATGATCACATATATACTTAGCTGTCTAATAGAATGGCAGCTCCTGGAGATCATGACTTGATTTTCCTTTCATTTTTGTAAGCCCGGTGTTTAGCACAGGACTATGCACATAGTAGGTCTTTAATTAATGCTTGTTGGATTAGATTATCTTGAGAAGCCTGAATATGTGGCTTCCCTGCATGTTGATAAAACATTTGACATACTTAGATTTGGTACCAGAAAAATATTATTAATAAGAATTATGCCAAAATGGAATAGGGTGGCTCTGGAGTAGAAAATTTTCCTTTCCCTAGATGTTTTCAAGAAAAATCTAATGACTGTTTGTCAGAGATATTATAAAAAAAAGTCTTTGTCAGGTAAAAGTCAATCTAGATGGCCAATGTTTTTTTTTTGTTTTTTTTTTACCCCAACACTGAAATTACATGATGATGCAAGTTGGGGAATGCATTCACAAATGAGTAGAGATTTTCAAACCAAGGACTCAAAAGTAAATTAATAATATGTTCAAGGTGTCTTGAACTACTTTGTCCAGCAATTAATTCTTGGACAGCATGCTGGAGGATTTATACCTTTGGTACATGCTTGTGTAATATGGGTCTATTATGAACTGTAACTTCTGATATTACCTTCCTACATTCCGTATATTAGTTTCCATTTATAGCTTGGTTTATAAAATGTATTGCACTTTAAAGAATAGGGAGGTTGTACAGGATGATCTAAGGTCCCTTTTAACTTGGAGATTCAATAACTTGCTTGAAAGTTCCTGTAATTCATACCTTTTTATGGATTTTGTTCCCCTTTCTCATAGTGGTTCAAAATAGTGAGGTCTGAGGATATTAAAAATTAACTACCACTTTCAAGTTCCAGTGGTTTCTCCATTAACCATTAATCTTGATTTTTCACCATTTTGAAAAAGCCATGAAAAATTAACCAGGTCAAAGAATTTCCAAATTGCCAGGGACCTTGGAAGTCATTTAGCCCAACTTGAAACCGAGTTAAGGATTTCCTCTCTGACATCGCTGACAAGGGGTCATTCGGCCTCTGTTTGAAGACTTCTAGTGAGAAGAAACTGCTGAGGCAACTCATTGGACATTCAGATCATTCAAATAATAAGGAAATTTCTCTTTTCCCTCCCCTTTTTAAAATTTTTATTTTATTTTATTTTATTTTTTAGTGAGGCAAGTAGAGTTAAGTGACTTGCCCAGGGTCACACAACTAGTGTTAAGTGACTGAGGTCAGATTTGAACTCAGGTACTCCTGACTCCAGGGCCAGTGCTCTATCCACTACACCACCTAGCTGCCCCCCTTCCCTTTTATAGAACTGAGATGCTCCTTTCTTCAATTTTCTAGCCATAGCTGTTGCCAAGCAGAATAATCCTAAGTTTAGGGATATGCAGAAAAACATTTAACAACTGGCTCTCTGAAGAGGAGAAATGTACTCATGACACATTTTTAAATTTAATATATGTTATTAATATTTTATGCTTCAATTTAATGTCTATACAAGCAGCAAAACAATAAACCAAGTTCTGATTTGTAGAGCACCAGCCAATTTCTGAAATATAAATGCGCACACTATAATTTAATCATTGGCTCTTATGAATGAGTTCAAGCTAGCTCCTGCACACCACAGCCCTTCAAGTTTTTGAAGACAGCTACTCATTGTGCTCCACTATAAGTCTTCTCTTCTTCAGGCTAAACAATTCTCAGTTCCTTCAACCAATCTTTGAATCACATGACGCATCTTGGTTGCTATCCTTTGGATACTTGTAGGCTAATCAAAATATTCCCTAAAATAAGGTGCCCCGAACTAAAAATTACATTCCATAGGAGGCCTCACCATGGCAAGGTTCAGAATAATCATCACTTCCCTTTGTCCTAAATATATTTTTTCTCTTCATAAAGAAAAATACCTAACTAAAAAATGGCTTCTGTGTTCAAACTATAGGGTGGGTCAAAATTCATGAAGGGGTTTCAATACTCTTTTATTTTTTAACTAAAAATACCATAGAATCATATGCCATATATATAGGAAATGAATTTACATTACACGTACAAAATCAAATCTTGTAAATGGTGGAAAATAAGGAAATTTTTTTTTCACAAAGTCATTAAAACTTCGTGACTTTTCGGTCTACCCTATATTAACTCAAACAATGAAAACCAAAAATGGATTTCTTTGCAGATCTATGCTACGACAAGGATGTATGGGAACTTCAGAGCCAGAGGCACTATATTCAACTTCTACTTCTGGCTTTTACTATTTGTGTGACCATGGGCATGTGACTTAGTCTCTATGGATGGATGGGCCTCAGTTTCCTCATTTGTGAAATGGAGAATAGGCTTGGAATAGAGGATTTCTGAGGACTCTTCTAGCTTTAAATCTATGATATTATGACCCACTAAAGCAAAGAGAAGGAGAGCTTGTTCTCAGAATTGTGATGCTTGCTATCAGTATAAGTTAAAGGGAGGAACCTTAACATTTGAGCTTTCCACTTATTGTTGTGTGGCATACATCCTCTAGTGATTTCATTGATTTGGGTATGGTCTCCTATAACATGGATCACAAGCTATCTATAAGATGTTAGATAGCTTTCAAGATTAGCCATGTCGCAAATGTTCATCACAGATCATAAATGTATGGTATAAAAGGGTCTAAGAAGTTCTATTTTATCCCTCATCATTTTCTTGTATATTCCAAACTGATTTGGAGGATGCTCTTACCTATTAAAGATCAGAGAGGTTTTGTGCTGGCCAAAAGAAATGCAACTGAAGTCAAATAAAACAATTGGCATTCATCTTCCTGCCTTTCTTCTGCATATCTGCCAGCAGCAGCAGCAACAAAAACCTGACTTTTGCACTATGTTTTCTGAATTTGAACTAGTTATTCACTTTTCTGGAGGTCAGGTTCACAAAATATCAGTGGTCTTCTTGTATTCAATGAGAAAACTGAGGTTTCTTCAGTGAGACAATTCCTAATCTTATGCAACAAGAGGTCAAAAAAAGGAAAGGACAGATAGACTAACAGACCTGGGTGGGTGGATGGATAAATGGATTGATCAATTGATAGATTAGAGAGAAAGAGAGAGAGATTAGATTGATGATAGAGATATGTATGCATATATCCATATATTTATACACACGTGTATATATGTTGTACACATGTGTACATGTATATAGGTATATATACATTGTGCGTGTCTATATATACACGTGTGTAACAAAATGTGTATAGATGTTATTTTTGTCATGGAAAAATATGGAAATTCAGGGGTGCTCATCTGTTGGAGAATGAGCTAAGTAAATAAAAAATGAGCAAACAAAGAAAGAATGAATGAATGAATACACAAATACATGAATATATAAATAAACAAACAAAAATAAATAAATAGCATGTGAATGTGCCATTACATAGTATGATGAATAGGACAGCTTTAGACTCATAGAGCTCAGTCTAATGGGAGAGGCAATGTGTAAATAACTATATATGCACAAGATATATAGAGAAGAGCTAAGTAGAACAGTGGATAGAGTGCTGGGCCCTGAGTTCAAAGTCAATCTTAGACACATCTTAGCTGTGAGACCCTGGGCAAGGCACTTAACCCTGTTAGCCTCAGTTTCTTCATCTGTAAAATGAGCTGGATTAAAAAGTGGCAAACCACTTTAGTATCTTTGTCAGAAAAACCCCAAATGGGGTCACAAAGAATCAGACATGATTGAAATAACTGAACAACAGCAACACACAACATAGAAACAGAATAAATTAGTAAATAAATTAGCTGAGGCAAGACACTCACTTTGAAGATCACTAGGAAAGGAGAGATTTTAGCTGAGACTTTAAGGAAATCAAAAAAGTCAGGGACCAGATGAAATGGAGAAAAGAGTTTTAGATATAGGAGACAGTGAAAATGCAGACTTGGGAGATGGAAGGTCTTGTTCACGAAACAGCAAGATCAGTGTCACTGAATTTCAATGTATACAGAGGGGTGAAGGTATAAGAAGACGAGCAATATTGGAAGGAGACATTCCATAAAGTACCTTAAAAGCCAGATGATTTCATATTTGATACTGGAGGCAATAGGGAACTACATGAATTTTTTCAATAGGGAAATTACAATAAATATGAAAAATTCAGAGAAACTTGGGAAGTTTTAAATGAGCTAAAGCAGAGTGAAGTAATCAGAACCAAGAGAATAATTAAAACCACAACATAATTGGGTTTTGTTTTTGTTTTTTTAACTGGTGCTAAATGATAAAAGAGATCACTCAGATCCAGATCAATGCTATTACTGTTCCTAGTATTAGAAAACTACTATTGAAACCTCTTGGGGCAGCTGGTCAGTACAGTGGATAGAGCACCACTAGGTCTGATATCAAGAAGACCTGAATTTAAATCCAACCACAGATGCTTACTAAATGTGTGACCCTGGCTGAGTCACTTAAGCTTGTTTGCCTCAGTTCCTCATCTATTAAACAAGATGGAGAAGAAATTGGCAAAGCATTCCAGTATCTTTACCAAGAAAACCCAGATAGGGGTCTTGAAGATTTGGACACAACTGAAAATTATTGAACACAAAAATAAAACTTCTCTCAGTAGAGATATGGTATATTACAGCAGACAAAGGGAGAGTTAGATGTAATATTTTTGTTTGCTTAAATGTACTTCTTTATCACAAAGGAGGGTTCTCTGGGGAAGGGCAGATATTGAGAAATGTAAAAAAAAGGATAGAAGTAATGTTTTAAAAACATTTTAAAAATAGTATACTGAAGTCTAGTACATTAGGTTATTATGAAAAACTGGGTCTAGAAAATGGTTCTATTTAAGCTGCAAATGAATAAACTGAACTTCTTGGTCAGAGTATTACATAAATCAAATCATTAATATGATGGCTGTAATCAAACCGTGGGTAGGTCATGCCTATTTCTGCCTTTAGAAAAGTCCTATACTGTCTTAGCCGAGTCTAAGGTACACTGTTCAGTGCACAAGATCATAGCAACTTCAAAACTACAACAATCTTGTGCTATTAAAAGGACAGCATTAACATCAGCTCATTACATAACTGATATGTGCAATTAGCATGCCATTTACCAAAATAATTGGTACTGAGACACTGGTCTGCTAGTAGGTTAGTGTCATAATCACAGACTGTATATGACAAGGAAAACAGAGTCAACAGTAGAAAAGTCAATCAGGTTTCGGCTTGGTATTTGAAGTTACAAAAATTGGGCAAATCACTTTATGCAAACACTAGCTCATTCAGACAGTCACAACTCTAAGAGATGGTGCTGCACAGTGGAGAGAAAGCTGAATCTCAAGACAGAGATCCATGGGTTCAAATCTTGACTCTGCTATTTAAGCAATTAATTTTCTTTCACTCTGCTCCTCAGACAGAGCCTTGCCTCTCTACTGTAGACAAAACTCCAAAGATCTTAAGCCTTTCAGATCCAGAATTCTCACCCTGTCCCACTTCATCTTCTTCACATATTCCAGGCAGGCTCCATCCATGGCTCAATTTATGTTCCCATCTTTCTACCTGCTGCTTTACAGGCATGCATGTCCTCTCCACCATCACTGCAACTTCCATTTTTAGAATCATAAGGAAATCAGTATTGCCAAAGCTACTGCTACATGCTATATGCCAATCTACTCCTCTATGGCCAATTACTATCTCTGTAACTTCCCAAACCCCAAATATCCACCCTCCCCCCAACCCTGGTCACCACTAAACTATATCTATTATTTAGTTCAGCATATTAGAATATATGATTTTGAAGTGAAGGACTGTCTTTGTAATTTGCATCCCTATTGTTTTGCATAATGTTTGGCACCTAGTGAGTGTTTAATAGAAGCTTTTCCATCCATCCATCCATTCATTCAATTCACTTGACTTCTCTGTTCTTCAGTTTCCTTACCTTTAGATGAAGAAGGGAAGGGAAGGGAAGCAAAGGTGCTAATAATAGCACCTGCCTATCTACCAGAGTTGTTGTGAGGCTATAATGAGATAATATTCATAAAGAACTTGGCAAATTTTAAAATGTTATGTAAATACTAGCAATTATTGCTTCCTGAAGGACCTTGGTCAAGTCACTTGACCACTGTCTGCCTCATTTTCCCCATAGGAAAAGTGAGAAGTTAGACCAAATGATCTCTGAGGTCCTTCCCATCCCTAAATTTACCAGCTTATGCATAGCATGATAGTTTTGTTTGTTTGTTTTTTTCAGCCATGGAAATGCCCAAAGGCTAGACCAGAAAGGCACAGTGGGGTTGAAATTTGCCCTGGGGAAACGTTTGTCCAAATCACTGACCAAATCATAGACCTCTGAAGCATTGAAATATATTCAAGAACTTACCTCCATATCCCTCCCTATTTGAACACTATTTACTATAAGGGGCTAAAATTCTAGCTATACTCTCTAAAATATCTAATGAGTGGTCGCCAATAAATTATAAACTTTAGCAAGAGTTAGACTTTTAAGCATTTATTAAGGAGAATAAGAATTTGGTAAAGAGAGAAAGAAAGGCCTACATTCATCTATCTATTAAAGGGAGAGCGCATTTCTAGCTCCCTTCTCCACCAGTGTCCTCAGGAAAGAGACCGAGTCAGAGCACCAGCCTCCCCCTTCTTTCTCCCACAAGCAAACGTCACTTCCTAACGCCAAAGAAAAGATGCATGGTCTTGCCCTCAGAGACCTTCTCCTCATGGTGGAGTTTTCCTACAGTAAGTTTCCAGCAGGTGGCATCATTCCAATCGTTACATTACCCAATGCCCTTCCAAAAAGCTGGATTTTCCTGATACCCACAAAGAGAAATGACTATTCCCAATTATAATGCCTCAGGCCACTTTAATTTTACCTATTCAATGAATCATGTTATTAAATTTTTTTTAATTATTTTATTTTTCCTTTACTTTTATTTCCAAACATATCATATTCTAATTTGAATTACAGCTATTGGCTTGTAAGCTTCTTCCCCCACCCTCACCCCTTATTACTAAATTGTAGATTCCCCAAGGGCAAGAATTATGATTTTTTTTTAATCGTCAGTATTTTGCCCAAGACTTTGCACATAGAAAGGCTCTTAGATGTTTATTAGAAAGGGAAACAAAGAAAAAATTATCTTTCTCTGCCAAACAATTGCCTTCTATCACCTCTCTTCAGTACCTACATGTATGCAAATGCTCTTTTTTTTAAGGTGGAGCAATGAGGGTTAAGTGACTTGCCCAGGGTCACACAACTAGTAAGTGTCAAGTGTCTGAGGCAAGATTTGAACTCAGGTTCTCCTGAATCCAGGGCTAGTACTTTATCCACTATGCCACCTAGCTGCCCTAAAGAGGTTTCTTTCAATATATACTCTGAGGTTCCTCTCACTCCCAGTTCCTCTTCTTTCCTTCGAGCCTCAGAGCATCTTCCAATAGCTCTCTTTATACAGTTACAAGATTATTCAATGCTAGATGAATTCCTGATGCACCAAAATGGAGTTTCATTTATCAAATGAAATAAGAAAAATCAAAAGCAGACCTGCCCCTATTTGTAGTCTCTAAGTTGATTTCAAGTGTTTCCTCATTGGAACTGGCCTCTGGGGATGGAAACTGTGACAGAGGCTCAAGACAGATACTTACAGCATTTTTTGTTTTTTGCTTTTTTTTTGTCAGGTATCTTGAAAACCTCAGGAATGACTCTGGGGGTTGAAAGTGCACATCCTTCATTTTCCTTGTCAGCTAAAGCTTCGCTTTTTTATGTGTCTTTTTCCCTGTGGCAGACTCCTTCGACATACAGCATTGTTCTAAACCTAAGTGCATACCATTTTAGTGAATGTATGGCAATCTTTTTCTCACAAACTCTAAAGGACTTTCCAAAGGGACATTTTTTTTTAAAGCCACGGACATGGAGAGATTTCTATTCCTATCTAAGAACAATAGCTTCCCTTTCCTGTGCTAATGTGGTATTTTTATTCTACAATTCAGATCCAAAAAAGGCAGGCTAGAGGAATTTGTAATTGACATTACAGGTTATAGGGAGCCATGGAACTAGCATCTGGGGGACCAGAAAAATTGACATGTAGAAAGTGACATTTAAGCTAAGTCTTATAATGATTGGAATGACACCACCTGCTGGAGACTTACTGTAGAAAAGCTCTGCCATGAAAGGAAGGTCTTTGAGGGCAAGACCATGTGTCTTTTCTTTGGCGTCAGGAAGTGATGTTTGCTGGGGGGAGGAGGAAGGGGGAGCCGGGTGCTCTGTCTCTCTCTCTTTCCTGAGGACGCTGGTGGAGAAGGGAGCTAGAAATGTGCTCTCCCTTTAATAGATAGATGAATGTAGGCCTTTCTTTCTCTCTTTACCAAATTCTTATTCTCCGTAATAAATGCATAAAAGCCTAATTCTTGCTAAAGCTTATAATTTATTGGCGACCACTCATTAGATATTTTAGACAGACTAGCTAGAATTTTAGCCTTTAACAGTCTTTAAAAGAAACTAGTGATTCTAAGAGAAAGAAATGAAGAGGAAGCACATTCCAAGGGTGGAGGGTAGGAGGGGCAAGCACTGAAAAAAGAGATGTGGCATCCCTTGGCAGGAATTGGGGGGGGGGTGAGGGCAGGGAATCCAGTTGGCTGAACTTGAGGGTGTAAAGGGGAGTAAAGCATCATAAAACTAGAAAGGCAAATTGGGGTCAAGTTGTGAAGACCTGTGAATACCAAAGAAAAGAATTTGTATTTGATTCTGAATCTAGGTGACAAAGACTCAGTGGAATTGAATTAATAGGGGAGTGACATAGTCTGCTTTAGGCAAGCCCCTTTGGGAGCTGTGTGAAGAATGGATTAGAATGGGGAGGGATGAGCCAGCAAAGAGGAGGTCATTGAAATAGTCCATGGGAGAAGAGATGAGCGCCTTAACCACAGCAGTGGCAATGAGAGTGGTGGGGGAACAGACAGATATAAAGAATGCTGTGGTCATACAATTAGAGTGTTAGGTTTGTAATTAGGAAATGTGGACTCAAAGCTCAGATTTAATAGTTACTAGTTGTATGATTCTGTGTCTGATAGAGATGACATTAGGCAAGTTACAAGTATCTCCTGGGGCTGGACTAAATGACCTTTGAGGTCTCATCCAGCTCTAGAACTATGGTCTATGATCCAGGGCTCCTAATTGTGTAACCCAGGGCAAATTACTATACTTCCTTGAACCTCAGTTCCTTTATCTGTAAAATGGGCATAAATAGTAATTTCACAACCTTCCTCATAGAGCTTTGATGGGAAAGCATTTAAGGAGATAAAGAAATGTATGAGCCAAGATGAAATAAATTCCTTTTTCAGATATTAACTTGACTCTAGATCAGCTCCCAAGATGAGAACTTTGAATGTGTGTTGGCACTCACTTTTGACAAAAGCCTGAAATTAATTTTCCCTAAGAATAAAAAGAATCACATCTTCTAATTCTCATTTTATGATGGGAAACTTTTAGGCAATGTTTTCTGTTTTATATTTTTTTCATTTGCATAATTCCTGGGCTGCAATGCTGCAAAACCTTTTGAAATTTTAAATAGATTACAAAAATGTCATGTCAGATTTGAAAACTGTCACTAGCTGTGGGGTTTTAATTATGAATTCTTTATAAAAGAGAAAACTGTTTTTCCTGTGGCAATAACATTTTATATAATACACAAACTCTGAAGTAGAGAAATGTTCAAAGGTGCTTGAAATAGAGAGATAATAACAGAAAATACTTGGGATGCTCATGTCTGACCATATTACTTCCCTCTTCAAACATACTCAATGGCTCCCCATTGTCTAAGGAAAAATAAAAGCTCCTCAGTCTGGTATTTAAAGTCCAATTCCATCTGATCTAGGAACATATTTTTAATTACTCTCCTTCTATTACACAATCTCCATTCCAGCCAAATGGGCTACTTGCTGTTTCCTGAACTTGGCAGTATAGGTCCCACCTCCAGAGTACTTAGTTATCTTTAGAGTTCAGGTCAGATGTCTTCTCTTAACACTATTGTTTTTAGTGTTCTTTCTTTCCACACAAATATAATATATCTTTGCTGTTCAGTTCCTAAAATTGTGTTTGACTCCTCATGACTCCATTTGGGGTTTTCTTGGCAAAGATTGGGGTGGTTTGTCATTTCTTTCTCCAGCTCATTTCACAGATGAGAAAACTGGGGCAAACAGGGTTCAGTGACTTGTCCAGGGTCACACAGCTAGTAAGTGGCTGAGGTCATATTTGAATTGATGAAGATAAGTCATCCTAATTCCAAGCCTATTGTTCTATCCACTGCACAATGTGTTGTTTGAAACATTGGGGGGAAGCCTGTCTCTGTTCTAAGTTATTGGGGAACTACTTGGCTGGGGTTTCTAATATATTACTATGTATAAATTAATGGCTATTGCACCATTTTTTGGCAGCAAGCATTTATTAAATCATATTAAATGCTAGTAAAGGGTTGACCGCATTTAAGGCGAGCTGAAAATCCCCAATCCCCAGCACCATAGAGAGAGAGAGAGGGAGGGAGAGAGGGAGAGAGAGGGAGAGAGAGAGAGAGAGAGAGAGAGAGAGAGAGAGAGAGAGAGGGAGGGAGAGAGGGAGAGAGAGGGAGAGAGAGAGAGAGAGAGAGAGAGAGAGAGAGAGAGGGGGAGAGAGAGGGAGAGAGAGGGAGAGAGAGGGAGAGGGAGGGAGCACCAGAGTGCACATGGCTTCAGAGTTCAGAGGTCCTACATTACCTAGCTTTATAGACAGAAGGGGGTGGGGACATGTGGCTGCTTCCTTCAGTGTCCCAGGCCAAGAGAGCATAAGTGTCTTGCTGACCAGAGGAAAGGCTGCCCTTACACACTATTTAAAGCTAATTGTTTAGCATCATTCAAATCCATTGGTTGATGGGACCTGAGGGTAGCCCATATTAAAATGAGCTGTATTTGCTGAGCTCAGGGTCAGAGCTTTGCTCTGAGGGCAAAGGCTTTCAGGTAGGTGTGGTTTCTGTTGTATCTACTGAGTTAGTCTGATCACTAATTCACCTTAGGGGTTGGCTCTGAGAAACCAGCCAGAGTTCCTGATTGGGGGTAGGGTCCCTGGGTCTCCCTTAAAAACCCATTATTAATATTTACTCAGAACCACCTAAAATTTCATGCATGTATGTGTAGATGCACATATGTATTATGCATGTGTACACATATGTACATACCCAAGTATTAATCCACATGATAGGTACATATATAAATGTGCATATACACATGTGTTTGTGTGTATGCATCATACACAGTGTGTGGCATATATCCATGTGTGTTTACATGTATATTCCTTGATTGTGTCTACACACATACATGTAAATGTGTGTACACAACCATGAACTGTGTGATTAGTTATTGCTATGTGTAATTGTCTATGTGTACATGTATGTACACGTTGCTACCTAGAGCCTATATGTTATGGCCACGTGGCTATGTGTTAATATGTATTAGCTTCAGTATTAGGTTCACTATTGTTCATGCTTTGTCATATATTACCACAACCCCAAGTTTCTTCTGAGAAACATCAAAATATAGCTCATGTACAGGTTTCTGCAGATACAAACAAGAGGGTCACTAGATCCCATGCGAGCATTCCAGGTTACATTGCATATTGGGCACTGGACAGCCTTGATCCACACAAACAGACACACTGAAACAGAATAAAGGCCTCCTAGTTGCCCATAAATAGTTGATCCAATTCTCTAAATTATCCATGATAACACCGAAACCATCCTTTTCTTAAAGACCATAGAAATGAGGTGGCCTTTCCCATGATGATCTATCTCATAAGCATTTCAGCTAACCAGTTTATCCACGGTTAGTCAGACCTATCCTCTTGGAAGCACCAGAGCATCTCTAGGCAGGAAGCATCAACAGACCCAGAGCAAGGTACATCATCCCTTCAGGTCATCAGGTTAATCAGGGAGAAGTCCTGAGCAATGCCATGCATGTATCTGTGTGCTTTCCATCCCTAGAATGTTCTCCCTCATCACCTTCAATGCCTAGTTTCCCTGGCTTTCTTCAGGACTCAACCAAAGTTTTTTCCTTTAGCAAAAGACCTTTCCCAGTTCCCCTTAATTCTCATGCCTTCTCCCTGAGGTCACTTCTGGTACACTCAGAATGTATTATGTGTGTTCTTATTTTTGTTCCTGTTGTCTACCCTAATCAGCATATGAATCCCTTGAAAGCAGACACTATACTATATTTCTGTGTCTTTAGTTCCATTCTTAGTGTCCAACACATAATAAGGGCTTAAAAAGGCTTGTTGTTGACTTAGTTTTTATTATCCAGCAAAATGCAAACCCCTAAAGGGGATTGTAGGAGGATAAGGTAAGAAGATTCTATATGTGAAACACCATGCAAATGTTGAACATTAATTAGGATGAAAACCAGTGTCATTTAGTTTGCTAACCCAGTAGTGAAGTTCTCAGATCTCTCAATTCACATGCACTTGGAGTACTCAGTCTCACCCATCCAAATTCATTCTCAGATGACATATTTGTAAAACTCTCATTACTTGTAGCTGCATTTGAGGGGAAGGGATGGGAAGATAGAAAAATAAAAACAATATTAGTTTAAATTAAGTTCAATCAGCATTTCTGTATGCAAGAACTTGCTAGCTTATGAAGAGAAAGACCTAAAAAATCCCTCACTCAAGAAACTTACATTCTAATTTAATTGTGAATAAATTTGGATGAAATTCTACAACAGAGGTATAAACCTTAAATGTCTCTCTTATCCTGCAGAAGAGGACTTAACGCATTCTTGCTCATGGTTTGTGGAGGGATTCAGATAACCCCCAAAGAGGTAAATATAAATTGAAATGAGATATTTAAGTGTCAGAGTCCTTTCCAGAATTTCTTCTTAGACTTCTTTCCTCCTACTGTCTATAATACTGATGAGTATAGATGTATTCGTACTCTAACACTCCTAAGGGAAAATATATATTCTTTGAGGGCAATGACTAATTTTTAAAACTCCTTTAGGTAAGAGAAAATAAGGGGCTTAAAAAAAAAAAAAAAAACTTGAATCTTAAAAGAAGAAACTCAGCAGTGTATTCCAAGTCACTGCTACTTTTACATGTTTCCAGAGCTTAGCACAGTGTCTAGAACAGAATAGGTTGGCCAGTCAAACATATCTTGAGTATCTATGATGTTCCAGAAACTGTGTTAAGCACTGGGGTTACAAAAAGAAGTAAAAGATAGCCCCTACTGTCAAGGTACTAACAATCTATTAGAGGAGAGAACAAGCAAATAAATGTGTATAAACAAGCTACATACAAGAAATGTAACCAAAAAAAAAAAAGAGGGGGAAAGGACTAGAATTAAGAGAGATATAGAAAGGGTTCTTTTAGAAGGTACAATTTTAGTTGGGACTTACAGGAAATCAGGGAAATCTATAAGTAGAGATGACAATGAAGAGAATTCAAGGCACAGAATACAGACAGAAAAATGCCTGGAGCCAAGATGTGGATTGTCGGGTTCATGGAAAAGCAAGGAGGCCAATGTTACTGGATCAAAGTGTAAGTGTTGGGGATTGATGTGTAAAGTGACCGGAAAGGTAGGAAGGGGCTAGTTTATCAAGGGCTTTCAATATCAAGCAGAATTTTTATTTGATCCTGGAGGTGATAGGGAGCCATAAAAGTTTATTTTTATTTATTTTGGTGAGGCAATTGGGGTTAAGTGACTTGCCCAGGGTCACACAGCTAGTAAGTGTTAAGTGTCTGAGGCAGGATTTGAACTCAGGTCCTCATGACTCCAGGGCCAGTTCTTTATCCACTGCACCCCCTAGCTGCCCCACCATAAGAGTTTATTGAGTAGAGAGAGAGTAACATGGTCAGACCTGTGCTTAAGGAAGTAACTGATGGCCAAATAGAGGATGGATTGGGGCAGGGAGAGCAGTGAGGCAGGCAGACCCATCACGAGACTGTTGCAATAGTCTAGAAAAGAGATGATGAAGGTCTTCACTAGAGTAGAGACAGAAAAGAGGGAAGAGAGGGTTTTGGAGAAATGTTAAAAAGATGAAATCGACCACAGGTACTTAAAACTACTTATCGACTGACTGAATGATGTCTAGTCTTTTTTTTTTCTTTCCTTTCCCCAAATCTCCAAATTCTTTCTCTTTTTCAAAAATGTTCCCTTAACTTTTCTTCTGGAGCTCATCGAGATCTGAGATATTATCTAGTCTCATTCATACCAGAGCCAGAACTCTATCCATCTAGCAGCCTCAATACTCTCCTAAGGCCAACCATCAATTATCATCATCCTTAATAAACTATGGAACCATAGAATTGAATGCAACACTCTAACTATGGTCTGACCAGGATATATTCACCTCTAGGATGGCCAAACTCTGAGTGCAACCAGAGGTTACAATAGTCAATGGGATGCCTTTTCACAGGCCACTAAGTATCTGCCCACAGAATGAACCCAGGTAGCACCAGTTGAATAAGTGGCCAGGCACCTCTTAGAGTAGGATAAATACAAGAAGCTTTAGGAGGCAAAAGGCAAAGAGCAAGACCCAAGTTCTAAAGGGATCATTTTAATATCTGAACTCCCCTAGAAGAAAAGGTATTGAAGAGTCCTTAGGGGGAGAGGAGAGCTACCTTTAAGTATTTCAAAAATGGTCCACTTGACCCCAGAGGGCAGAACAATGGGCATTAGTTACAAAGAGGTACATTTTGGCTTAATGTCAGTGAAAAACTTTCCAAGCTTTAGAACTGTCCAAAAGTAGAATGAGACACATCATGGCATGGTAGGTTGTCCCTCACTAGAGGTCTCCAATCAAAGACAAAATGGTCATTTGTGAAGGAATTTGTAAAACTGATTGTTTCAAAGTAAAGGTAGGACTCCCATGTCACATGACTAAAATTCTGTTAAAACTAATAGTATGGAGAGAAACCAGCAGGAATCAGGAGGACAAATATACATATACATATACATAGGCACATGCACATGCACATGAAAACACACATATACACATAGAAGTATACATACATACACATACAAATATACAATATATATGTACACATATAATAATCACAAACATAAAGACAGACAACTTGGAAAGAATAAGGCCAGTGACCATCTGTGATTCCAAAGGTAATTTGACAAAGCAGTCTACCATCTCCTTACAGAAAGATGATAGACACAGAGTACACAATGAAATATAGATTTTTGGACATGAATGATGTGAGAATTTGTTTTTGCTTACCTATAGAGTTTGTTACAATGCCTCTGGTTTTCTTTTTTCCCCAATTAAGGATGGGGGAATGTGAGAGGAAGAAAAAACATATTTCTGTTCATAGAAAAAAGATTGATTAATTTTTTTGAAAATCATGGAGCAGGGGCAGCTAGGTGGAACAGAGGATAAAGCACCAGTCCTGGATTCAAGAGGACCTGAATTCAAATCTGGCCTCAGACACTTGATACTTAGTAGCCATGTTACCCTGGGCAAATCACTTACCTCTCATTGCCCCACAAAAAAAAAAAAGTCACAGAGGTTTGGTTTCAGTGGCTACCATCTTACCCTTATCCTAAATCAATATGTTAATAAAAATAATAACAACAAAAACAAAATAGACAACAATTATTCAGCATTTCAATGTTTATAGAGATATATGTATACATACACACGTACAACACACATGTTTACATGAATGTTTTATATTAATAGGTATGCGTATATGTATACATACATGCATACATATGCCTTCCACATCATGGGAGTTAGGGGAATGCTGCCCCCATAATCTAGAAACTCCATTTAAAATTCTTTTAGCCTTCCCTTCATACAAGGGAAGAAGTCTGAATTATTATGGTATTAAAAGATAGAATATGATGATACTAGACATAAATTTTATGCATTTCTGAGTTACCAAACGTTTTCTGTGTCATCTACTAGCCTTCTTGTGTCATCTGCAGCTTCCACAAAACTCCCCCAAAATTCTCATTTAATTTCATATGCTGACCTGCAATATATCTCAACCATGATGGGGAAAGTCTCGATGTGGAAGAGGTAACTCCATGTGTGTGTGTATGTGTGTGGGTGTGGGTGTGGGTGTGGGTGTGGGTGTGGGTGTGGGTGTGGGTGTGGGTGTGGGTGGTGTATTGGTTGGTTGTTGTCTTTTATTCTGGAAAAGGACAAAATTGCATCATGATGTTGGGTTCAAGGTACAGTATGTCTGGCTGGCTGATCAGACATCAGACTAATACAAGCTCAGAATGCTCTTTCATAGGTCATGGCCCAGTAGTTCATGTGAACATTTAGGATGGATTCTCTAAATTTGGGCGTCTTGTCTTTCATTTGGGCTACTGCAATTCTGCTTTGCTCATAAAGCACAGCGCCTTCTCTGATGTGGGCATGCCATGCTGGGTGGTCCTTTGCCAGTGTCTCCCGTGTCATGCAATCAATTGCAAATTTCTTAAGAGAGACCTTGAGGGTGTCCTTATATCACTTTTTCTGACAATATACACACATATACCCATACATGTATATCGCTAAACACACATATATACATATATGCATATGTAACTATAGATAGATATACAGATTGATAGATATAGAGAGACAGAGATTATATATAGATATAGACGTAGATGTAGAGATAGAGATAGAGAGATATAGATATAGATATAGATGTAGATGTAGATGCAGATATAGATTATATAGATATAGATATGGATATGGATATACATATACACATACACATACATATACACATACACATACACATACATATACACATACACATACACATACATATACACATACACATACACATACATATACACATACACATACACATACATATACACATACACATACACATACATATACATATACACGTACACATACATATACATATACACGTACACATACACATACACATACACATACACATACATATACATATACTTATAGGTATACATATAGATATACTTATAGGTATACATATAGATATACTTATAGGTATACATATAGATATACATATAGATATACATGTAGATATAGCTATACATGTAGATATACAATACATATAGATATACATGTAGGTATACATGTAGATATACATATAGATATACATATAGATATCACTTGAGACTCACAATGACCTTGTGAGGAAGGTAGTACAGGGGTGATTTTTCTCATTTTACATATAAAATAAGAAGAGGCCCAGAGAAATAGAATGATGTGATGAAAAAAAATGCAGGATTTGAAATCAGGATCTGTTGTTCATATCCTGACACTGTATAACTTTGAGCAAGTCACTTGACATGTCTGACTCAGTTCCTTCATCGCTAGAGTGGGGTAGCTGGACTAGATGATTTTTCAGATCCTTTTCATTTAAAAATATATGACTTAGGTCATCTGGGGTGATGTAGTGTTGTCATTTAATGTTTCTGAGCCTCAGTTTCTTCATCTGTAGAATGAGGAGTTTGGACTTGATGACTGATAAGGTTACTTCCCACTCTAAATATATGATTCTAAGTTAGCTGTCACTTCAGGACGCATCCCTTTACCCAAACTTGCCTCAATTCCCTCATCTGCAAAATGAAGACAATTAAACTAGATGAGAACTAAATTCCCTTTTAGCTGTCGATGTATAATTCTATATTCCAAGGTCTAAATGGATTCCCCATATGTGTACAGCCCCTGGGTGACAGGGCTGGGGACTCTCAACCTGACCTTTGGTAACAGACCCAGTCTAGACAGGGCTTAAGGGTCTACTTCCTGACAGGAGTCTCCCCCCCCCCCCCCCCGCCCAAATTGGTTGCATAGCCCTTAGGATTTCTCCCTTGGAAGACACAGGCTTCTTAATCAGCATTCAGGCCCAAATAAAATCCATAATTCAAAGAGAATCCTTGGTCACAGACTCCTGAGTGATTCTCAGCAGGAGGGTTCAAACAGATGAGGGCAACCCACTGTTTGGTCAGGGAGAATTCCCTAATGTGGCTTCCCACATTTGAGCAGACTTTGTTACCAGATGTAATGAACCTAACATTTCATAAAGAGGCTTAATCTATTTCATTATGTTTTATGTCGCTCTGTGTAATAAATCATTTGCCATCAGCAGCTCTGACAAATGTAACTGACTTTATAAATAATGGGTCAATATCAACTTTGTCATAAATTTATTCTAACTTTGGAAGCGGGCCCAACAGCTACTCTTGTTTTATTTTCTGGCAAAAAGAGCCATGATTCATAATTAGCATTGACTTTAAAATGTGGCAATGCATTTGATTTTCTCAAAGAGGAAAGTTTTTTTCAAGTGAAAAATAATAATTTTCCTCTAATTATATAGCTTGATAATGATACTTTGGGTCTACATTACTCTTGTGGTATAGGTAGAAAATCCATTTATAAATGACACTAGTAATGTAGTGTTTGATAAACCCAAAGACTCCAGCTTCTGGGATAGGAACTCAGTATTTGACAAAAACTGCTGGGAAAACTGGAAGATAGTATGGCAGAAATTAGGCATAGACCAACATCTTACACCTTATACTAAAATAAGGTCAAAATGGATACATGATTTAGACATAAGAGGTGATACCATAGGTAAATTAGGAGAGAAAGGAATAGTGTACCTATCAGATCTTTGGAAAGGAAAACAGTTTTTGACCAAACAAGAGATAGAGTATATTATAAAATGCAAAATGGATGATTTTGATTATATTAAATTAAAAAATTTTTGTACAAACAGAAGCAATGCATCCAAAATTGGAAGGGAGGCAGAAAGCTGGGAAACAATTTTTGAGGCCAGTGCTTCTGATAAAGGCCTCATCTCTAAAATATATAGGGAATTAAATCAAATTTATAAGAATCCAAGTCATTCCCCAATTGAGAAATGGTCAAAGGATATGAACAGGCAGTTTTCTGATGAAGAAACCAAAGCTATCTATTCCCATATGAAAAAATGCTCTAAATCTCTAATGATTAGAGAGATGCAAATTAAAACAACTCTGAGGTACCACCTGACACCTATCAGATTGGCTAAAATGACAAAAAAGGAAGATAATAAATGTTGGAGAGGCTGTGGGACAATTGGAACACTAATGCATTGTTGGTGGAGCTGTGAGCTGATCCAACCATTCTGGAGAGCAATTTGGAATTATGCCCAAAGGGCAATAAAGCTGTGCATACCCTTTGACCCAGCAATCCCACTTTTAGGTCTTTTGCCCAAAGAAATCATGGAAGGGGGAAAGGGACCCACATGTACAAAAATATTTATAGCTGCTCTTTACGTGGTAGCAAGGAATTGGAAGTTGAGGGGGTGCCCATCAATTGGGGAATGGCTAGACAAGTTGTGGTATATGAATACAATTGAATACTATTGTGCTGTAAGAAATGATGAGCAGGAAGAGTTCAGAGAAACCTGGAGGGTCTTACGTGAGCTGATGATGAGTGAGATGAGCAGAACCAGAAGAACATTGTACACAGTATCATCAACATTGAGTGTTGACCTACTGTGATGGACTATATTCTTCTCACCAATGCAATGGTACAGAAGAGTTCCAGGGAACTCATGATAGAAGAGGATCTCCAAATCCAAGAAAAAAAAAAGAAAGAAAGAACTGTGGAGTATAGATGCTGATTGAACCATATTATTTCTTTTGTTTTGGGTGCTGTTGTTTTTTTTTTTCTTTCTATTTTGAGGTTTTGCATCACTGCTCTGATTCTTTCTCTTGTAACAGGATTAATGCAGAAATAGGATTAATGTTATTATGTGTATATATATGTGTGTGTATATATATATCTATATGTATATGTATAGAGATATATAGATATAACCTATATCAGATTACCTGCTGTCTAGGGGAGGGGGGAGGGAGGGGTGGGAGGGAGAAAAATCTGAAATTGTAAAGCATGTATAAACAAAAGTTGAGAACTATCTTTACATGTAATGGAAAAAATAAAATACCTCATACATTAAAAAAAAAAAAAAGAAAATCCATTTATATTGACCACAAAGAAATGTAACTGAAAGTGTGATGCATTGGAAGGACTACTGACTTTGTAATCAGAGGTGATTTCAAATCCTGCCTCCCAACTGCTACCATTGTGACCCTGGAAAAGAAGTTTAACCCCTCTGTCTCCCAGTTTCCTTATCTATAAAATAAGGGATTTGGCAAAGATGGCCCATAAGGTCTTTTGCACATCTAAATCTATCTGCCCATTAAATATAAAAATTTAGATTCATATCATAGCCAGTCTTAATTCCAAAGAACTGACCAATCCATCCATCAATCAATAAGCACTTATTAAGCACTGTATGCTAGTCACTAGGGGTACAGAGACAAAAGTGAAATAATTCCTACTCAAAGGGAACTTAAAGTCTATCAGGGGAGACAAGATGAACATACATAAATATATGAAAATATATACATACATAGACATATATACATACCCATACATGTGTGTATGTATTTATATATTTTTTACCAAAAGCTTTATATTTTTATAAATATATAAAATAGAAAATAATATATAAAAATTTATATAAATATATTTAATTACCAGAAAATTATATATATATATATATCCATATTATATAGTGAGAGAAAACTTTTGATAATAAAGATAGCTGTTATGTATATTGTACTTTAAGATACTTTTGCATATGTGATCTTCTTTGAGCCTCACAACAAAGACCTGTGAGGTCAGTACTGTGAATAAAACTGTACCCATTTTGTAGATGAGGAAATCAGGTCCTGGAGAATTTAAGGGCATAGGGTGATGATCTAATATCCCAGATTTAGAACTGGAAGGGACATAGGAGGTTATTTAGTAGAACCCCCTTTGTTCTATAGATGAAGAAACTGAGGTCAATAGAGGTTAAATGACTTACTCAAGGTCACAAGGGAAATAGATTTTTAGCTGAGGACAAAAAGAAAGAATAACTAGTCTAACTACCTCATTATAGAGATGAAGACACTTGAGCCCCAGGGTGAAGTGACTTGCTGAATATCAAACAGGAATAGCCAAGATTTAAAATCAGGTCCTCTGACTTCAAATCCTTAACTATTTTCCCCTTTTGACTGTGTTTCCTATTTGAGCCTCTTTTTGTTTCAATCTATAAAATGCAAGCTAGCTTGCCCAGTGCCTAGGGTGCCCGGTCTGGAATTAGCAGGCTCTGAGTTCAAATCCATACTCAGACACTTGCTAGCTATGTGTCCCTGGGCAAGTCACTTTACCCTGTTTGCCTCAGTTTCCTCATATGTAAAATGAACTGGAGAAGAAAATGGCAAACCACTCCAGTATCTCTGCCAAGAAAGCACCAAATAGGGTCACAAAGAGTAGGACACAACTGCACAACAAAATAAAATGCAAAGATACATAGACAACTGGGAAGTGTCCAAAGAAGGATCTGAACCAAGGTTTTCCTGACTCAAAGTCAGCATTTGCTTATCTACTAAGCCATCCTTGCTCTCTCCCTCCTCTGAAGACAGACAGGGGACTATGGCTACTGCTTGCTTCATAAAATTAGGAATGGTTTCTGTATTGGTTTGCTTAGTCTTGTTTCTCTTTGTGACTAAGGAGGGTTGTAGTGGGGGGCCATAGACGGTGTAACTAGAAAGTGACAATAATGCAAACAAACAAAAAAGCATCTATATAAGTGCCCATGGATCATGTAACACTAGACCAGATGGCCCACGTATTGTTAAACTGTTCTGTCATTTTTTTTAGCCATGTCCAACTCTCTATGACCTCACTGGGGTTTTCTTGAAAGAGATACTAGAGTAATTTGTAATTTCCTTCTCCAGCTCATTTTACAGATAAGGAAATAGAGGCAGAGTGGATTAAGTGACTTGCCCAGGGGCACAAAGCTAGTAAGTGTCTGAGGCCAGATTTCAGCTCCGGAAGATGAGTCTTGTGACTCCCAGCCAAGGGCACCACTTAGCTACCCTGTCCCACACATAACCTGGACATATTCAGAGATTTGTAATGTCCTTCTCCATGCCTCAGGGAGAAAAGAGGTCCACCTCTGGGAGTAGCAAGTGGTCAGACAGAGCTTAGTGATCAGACCTTCAGTCTCCTCTCTTCAAGAGGGGTATTGGGCTAGAAATGGTATCTAGTACACAGAAGATATTGGAAGTCCAGGGGCTGATTCTTTGGGGGAGCTCAGGATAAAGATCACTTATCCTGACCATTCCGGGGCAAGAAGTGGCAAGGATTAATTTCACCCCAGAACTTAAAGGTAAGGGGTGCAGCTAGGTGGTGCAATAGATAAAGCACGGGCCCTGGATTCAGAAGGACCTGAGTTCAAATCCAGCCTCAGACACTTAACACTTACTGTGTGACTCTGGGCAAGTCACTTAACCCCCATTGCCCCACTCCACCAAAAAACAAACAAACAAACAAACAAAAAAAACAACCTTAAAGATAACAACAGTTAGTTTAATCTATACAGTTTAACTTTACTTCTTCACCATCCATTTTTTATCCAAAAGTCAATCACGGACAGCAAGCAAACATGTTTATCAAAGCAAGCAAGTAAAACAGTATTTGGGGAAGTTATACAGGTTATTTAAAATGCTCGTGGCATTCCAAGCTTTTCGTAACCTAGCTCCCTCCCACCTCTTCAGCCTTCTTTTTTTTTTTTTTTAGTGAGTTAATTGGGGTTAAGTGACTTGCCCAGGGTCACACAGGTAGTAAGTGTCAAGTGTCTGAGGCCAGATTTGAACTCAGATACTCCTGACTCCAGGGCCAGTACTCTATCCACTGCGCCACCTAGCTGCCCCTCCTCTTCAGCCTTCTTACATTTCACTCCCCAACAAGCACCCTTTGATTCAATGATGCTGCCCTCCTGGCTGTTGCAAGTACAAGACCCTCCATCTCTAGCCTCCAGGCATTCTCCCTGGCTGCCCCCTATATCTGAAATACTCTCCCTCCTCTGATCCTACTCAATGGCTTCTTTTAAGTCCCAACTAAAATCTCACTTCCTACAGAAAGCTTTCCCCAATTCCAGTGCCTTCCCTCCTCTGATTATTTCCTATTTCGCTAGTATATAGCTGTTGTTTGATTTTTGTATTTATTTGGTTTTCATGTTAACTCCCCCATCATATTTTTTGGGGGGGGGCAGGGCAATGGGGGTTAAGTGAATTGCCCAGGGTCACACAGCTAGTAAGTGTCAAGTGTCTGAGGCCGGATTTGAACTCAGGAACTCCTGAATCCAGGACCGGTGCTTTATCCACTGCACCACCTAGCTGCCCCCCCATTAGATTTTAAACTCCTTGTGGGCAGGGACTGTCTTTTGCCTTGTTTTGTATCCCAGTGCCTTGGCAAAGCCAGACCTTAATAAATGTTTATTGAATGAATGAATTTTTAAGCTACAGAGAAGTAAAAGGGACTCTGCAAATAGTGAAATGATACCTCAGTTGGAGAAAGAACTATGTCACCTGAGAAGTCCATTCTTAGCAGTCTTAGGGAATCAAAGTGCGTGATGAGGTGCCATCTCTTCCCCACATGCCTGTATCTCTGAAGACCTCATCTTCATCATTCAAAGCCCACACATTGTTTTTTCTTGCCCAGTAGTCTCTGCTTTCCCCCATTTTACTTTTGTAGAAGTCTCTCAACCAATTAGGAAACTCACTTCCTGACACGTATATCATCTCTTCAGGATATAACCCGAGGGGTACTGCTACATATTAATAAAATATTTTTCTTTTCTTTTCTTTTTAAGAAGAAAGAATTTTTTTTAAATGCACTGAGGAAAAACAAAGTTTGGAGTAATAAGTTTAACGTATGTCAGTGAACAGGCAGCATCAGTGGCCCAAGGAGGTAGAAGGAGAATTCCCACTGCTGAATTCAGCAAAAATACATTAGTGTGAATCCTATGATCTGTTGGCAGTATGAGAGTCTCACAATAATAACTTTCTATGACCAAGCTCTAATATATTTTATCTGCCTTGGCAGGTAAATTAGAAGCTATGGGGATATATATTTTTAAAGTAAATAAAAATAGCTTCTATTTGTGACTTTGGGGTGAGTGGGACTTAATGGGTTCCTTTGATTCTCATCTAAGAAAAAAGCTCATTTGGGCTGAACAATTGATGCCGTAAAGTATTAGAATTCTCTGAGAAGAGGAAGAAAAAAAGCTAAGGCTACCCACTCTGAGTTCCCAGTTCTTCTCAAGTTAGTAATCAATATAGTAACAATAATAATAATTAATAGTAATGATGATGACAATAATAATTCTAGAATTTATATTGCACTTTCAGATTTGCAAAACACTTTACAAACATCTTATCATTTTATCCATACAACAACCCTAGAAGTTAGGTGCTCTTATTATCATCTCTATTTTATATTTATGAGGCAGGCAGAGGTTAAGTGACTCATCCAGGGTCATATAGTCTAGGGCTGGATTTGAACTCAGGTCTTCCTGACACAAAGTCTAGCACTTTTATCAAGTTTTAGTTATGTAGCCTTCAGCAAATGGTTTCACTTTTCTAAGTTTCAGTCTCTTTTGCCATTAAATGGATATTATAGATGGGACCTTAGAAGTCAAGTAGTTCAAAACCCTTTGTTTAGGTGTGAGGAAAACTGAAGCTAAGAAAGGTGACATGTCACTCAAGGTCACACATGTAACAGAGCCAGGATTTGAATTGAGATCCTCTGTACCACATTCTGAATCACCATGGATTCCCCCAATACATCTATGTAAATGATCCCCCTATCTACATATTCACCTTCAGTCTCTCTCCTGACTTCCAGTAGCAGCTCTTTAACAGGGCTATTCATTTCAATTCAATTTAAAAAAACAATTAAGTGCCCAAATTTAGCAAATTTTTATTATGTTTATTATATGTAAAATATCTTGTACTCTGTGTTTGGTATCCTTAACACAAAAACAAATAGCTGCTACCCTCTGGGAGCTAACATTCAATTGTGAAGATACAAATTGTACATAAGGCAACAGGAATTTTTAAGTCCTTATTATGTCCCAGAGACTGTGCTAAGTGTGGGGTATACAAAAAAGAGAAAAAACGTCTTTCTCCTCAAGGAGTTCACAATTTAATTTGAGAGACAAAATGAAAAAAAAATCTATGAATGATTAAGATATTTACAATACAACATATGTGCATAGCAATTCAAAATAATTTAAAGAGAAAAAAGAATGTTCCTTGGGGCAATTGGGAAAGATATTTTATGAGGTGGAACCTGAGATTTACTTTGAAGGAAACTACTGAGTCATAGGTAAGGAAGTAAAGTATTCCAGTTAAATTCCCATATTTTTTATGTCTAATAATGTTTATCTCATTCTGCATCCTGATTCTATCACCTCCCTATCAGAAAGTAGATAACCAGCTCCATCCTCATCAGGCTTCTGGAATCATAGTTGTTTGGTATGTTGTTCAGATTCTTGAGTATTTTTTCTACTTTCTGTTAGATGTGATATGTGTTTGTCCAGCAATCTGCCAACTCTGGACATTGAGCCATTGTCCAAAAATCCAAACCTCTTTTTCAGACAGTACCTCCTCATCCAGCTATTTACTTTCTACATCTGCTTTTATGAAGTCTTGTGCTATACCCTAAAGAATACCATGAAAAGAAAGGGAAGCAGAGAAGAGAAACTGATGTTTCATCATTGGTAACACTTTTTAGGTTCTTTTTATCAGTGTCAACAGAAAGGGTGCTTGGACCTGACATTTGTATGCCACCAAGATATCCTTCCTTCAAGGATGTCTGGTTTGCTGTCCAAAAGTCAGGTCCACTATCTTGGATTGGGAATCAAAAAAAAAAAAAAAAGAGTACTTTTTAGTCTCATGAGAGAAAAAGTGGGGTTGTTGCTAACTCCCATTACCAAACTTCCAACAAATCATGTGTTTCCTGTGCTTCAGCTTTGTAACCAATCACATTGCTCTCAATTTCATTATGTCATCTACCCTGTGAAGGCGCCAAATTCAATAAGTAGAGAGTTAATTGGGTGGCTCACTGTAATATTGAGATTCAGAAAATAATGAGGGACCTCTAGGTCCAATACTTCCTTCTCTCCGAACTGCCTTTTTAGATATTTCTCCCAGGCCAATAAGAAAGGAGTTTAACAGTCTCTTTACCACAAATGAATCAGGTTTTATTAATAGGAATAAAATACACAGAAAAGGTGAAATTAATAAAGTCAAAGACAAGGGAATAAGGAAAGACGAAAATGGATAATTTCCCTGGCTCTAACAATAACCTATACAATCCCCAAACTCACTTCCAGCTCAGCTAATTCATAGGGCTGGATTTAACTCACCACCAGGGGTCCGTAGTTTCTATGGGAGTCAGAAGCCAGTCTCTAGTCAGTTCCAAAGCCAGAGGGAGAGAAAGTGCCAGTATGTGCCAGTGTGAGCCAGTATGTGAGTGTGTGTTACTTCCTGTCAGGGTCCTCTTTTCTACCTTTTTCTCCTCCCCCAAAGGGGAGGTCCTTCAAGTAGTGTGGCTGAGATTAGTTCCCTGTTGATGATGCAGTACACAACCTCTGAGGACACTCCTTCTCAGGGTTGGCTAAATTTAGACTATGGTCTGACAGGGCAGATCAGGTGTGGCTCAAAATCTAATCACTTTAAGTGGGTACTTAGTGGTTTCTCATTCACACCCATTTCAAACACTAATAAGTCAATCAAGTCAGACGCCTGGGCATCTGCCAAATTCCATTATTTTACCACACCTGTTCTGTGTTATGTATTCCCCAAAACCTGGGAAAGGGGAACTGCCTTTTTGCTCAGGAAATTTACCGTTAATAGAGGCAAGCCATTGACTCATTTATTGATAGATAGCATGCCTTCGCTAACAAATGTTATCTGGCTAGGAGATGTGCCTTGGTTTACCCTTTTGTTAAGACCTCAAACATGAGAACTGATTCTAATAGATCTGAATAGTTTTCATCCATGATTTCTTAAAATGTGGAATACATGATCTTTTCAAGTAGTCTCAATGATTCTTAGGGTTTTTTTTTCTCCCTGAATTGTTTTCTAGGTCATTTGATATGAAATACTTTAAAATTCTTCCATTTTTTCAATCTTTTGGTGCTGTTTTGACATTTATTTACTCATGGAATCATTAATTTCTACTTATCCCATTCTAATTTATTTATTTATTTATTTTTGCACAGGGCAATGAGGGTTAAGTGACTTGCCCAGGGTCACACAGCTACTAAAGTGTCAAGTGTCTGAAGCCATATTTGAACTCAGGTCCTCCTGAATCCAGGGCTGGTGCTTTATCCACTGTGCCACCTAGCTGCCCCCTATCCCATTCTAATTTTAAAGGAGTCTTATTTGGGTAACATTTTGTATGTCTTGTACATAATTAATAGCAATAAGCTATTAATTCTCCTTTCCATTATTTACTCCAGAAATTTCATTTCATTTCCACTTATTTTCTCTAGAACTCTCATTTTACTTATAATGTCATTTTAAAAAAAATGTTTCATTTCTTCCAGAAATTCTAATAACTTTTTGGAAAAGAGGTGCTTTTCTTTTTAACTTTGCTTATAGATATTATGAGGTTATTCTCTTCTTTGGGGTTTGTATCTTGATACTCCCTGACTTAATTTGAGGAATCCCTGGCTTGATTATTGTAAGAATCCCTCTTTTTTCCTTTTTAATCATTTTTCCAGCCTTATTTCCTGAATTGGGGCTTTGTATTAGGGTTAAGATTTATGGAATTCTGAAAAGTATATTAGCGTTTTGTATGTTCCTGAACTATATTATCTGGGGTCCTATCACTGTTTTTTCTATGCACTGAATGCTGCATTCTTCAAATATCCTAAGCATGCTTTAAAACTTGAAACTATAGACTTTCTGTGCACCATAAGAAGCAGATTTAGGATTGAAGTCAGGATTACTTTGCTAACTATTAGAAATGCCCCCAAAGTATAATTTGCTGCCTTGAGAGGTGGTGAATTCTCCCTCCCTAGGTAATTATGGCTTGGACTAGGTGACATCTGAGATCTTTTCCGACTTTGAGATTCCAGGATTCTTTGATTCTGCAAAACTTTGAAAACTTTTTTCTTTTCTTTTTTTTAAACATTTACATTATATTTCAATGACCATTTCTGTAGTAGACAACTAAAGGTTCTCACTTGGACAGTTATAATAATCAATATTTTATTTATTTTTAGTGGCATTCATTGGCATGACAGATGCAAGCTTCTTGTCCATTAAAATGGAACTAGCAAAATGTATTGATTTTTGAAGTGAGATATATTAAAGTGTTTAATGGAATAAATATAAGGCTGTGATTGCTACAGTCTGCCAAGACCAAGAGGTCACTGTGCTCAGAGCCATGCTTTGCCTCACACATAATCTCCCCATCCTTTGGATCTTTCGATTGAATTCAAACCCAGACTACCATATTCCTCAAAACAAGACCAGAGGAATCTAGAATGGAATCAGTGTAAGTTTGACATATTAATGGATGGATAAATGAATGAAGAACAGAGCATTTAAGTGCCTAATATTTGCTAGACACCACACAAGGCAGTGAACATACAAAAACAAATATAATTTAGTTCTAAACTTCAAGGAGCTTACTTACTACTAGGGTGGTAAAATAGATATGGAGGGGTGTTGTTTACAAAAGAGGGTTTCTTGTAGGAGTTGCCAAGATGGTGAAATGGTCCAGAGGGCAGTCAATTGGCACGCCCTTTCTATAATCAAACATAATTGTCAGTCTATTTATATATCAATATTGTATATCTATTGTGGTAATATTATACAACAAACAGATTTTTTAAGAAGAACTTTTTAATTTTTTAAATACATTTTTCTAATTGCACATAAAATAATTTTTAACATTTGAGTTTTTTTTTTATTTTGAATTCCATACTCTCTCCCTCTCTCCCTTCCTCCTCTCCCCCTCCCTGAGACAGCACACAATTTGATATGGGTTATACATAAACAGTCATGCAAAACACATTTCCATATTAGTCATGTTATTAAAGAAAACAGACAAAAAAGGAAAAAAAATAAAGATCAATCAGCATTCAGACTTTATCAGTTCATTCTCAGGATGTGGATAGCATTTTTCATCATGAGTCCTTCAAAATTGTCGTGGATTTTTGTATTGCTGAGAATACCAAAATTGTTCACAGTTGATCATTGAACAATATTGAATCAATCATTTTGAACCAGAACAGTGTTCTTGTTCTGCTCATTTCACTCTGCATCAGTTCAGAGAAGTCTTTCCAGATTTGAGAAGAGCACTTTTTGAAACTTAAAAAGCTATATAAATGTTATTGATTATTGTTAACCTGTCAAGGATTCAGTTTCCTCATTTGTAAAATGGGGAAAACTATATATATATATACATATAAAACTTCATGGGGACTGTTGGGAAAAAATGCTTTGCAAAGTTAAAAGCTCTCTCTAAATGTGAATTATTATCAGGAGTCATGCCCTTACTGATGCAGCACTTCTTATCCTTCCTTCCACCTGCTTCCCTGTGAAAGAGAAGTTTCTTTCTCTCCTCCCATTAATCACCTCTGGTTTGGAGGCAGCAGAGTCTTATAGCAGGCTGAGGTCAGCTACATCACATGATTGAGAGAAATATACCGAGCATCAGGTTTTCAAAGACAAAAGAACTGCACCTGTATGATTCTAAACATAGAGGAAGGGAATAGAGTTGATGATTCCTTGAGGTCTGAGTCCTGGGAAATTGCTCTGCCTTGCCTATCACTTTATTTTCCCAAGGAATCCCAAGAGGCTCTTTGCAAGACTGCAGATAGAGTAGACCCCAACTATAACACTGGAAGGATGGCACAAGATGATCTATGATGTATGCTTTCTCTGAGCCCATGATAGAGACAAGCTAGTGTACAACAGAGTACAGGGTCCTCAGATCATCAGAGGGAGCCATAGAGATTTGAATCTGAAAATATCTTGACAGAACTAGAAAAGTGATGCTCTGCTCTGGGAAAACCTCACCTGGAGTATTGTGCTCAGTTCTGGACATCCTTTTTTAGGAAGGACATTGAGAAGTATCAAAGCACACATAGTCAGTTCAGTCTTTGAAACCATGCCATATGATGATCAATTGAAAGAATTGGGGATATTTAGCTTGGAGGAAAAAAAAAAGATTTAGGGAAATATAATTGAGTGTATCTTAAAGTATTTAAACAATTGTTCCATGGAAGAGAATCAGGTTTATGCCTCTTGGCCCTGGAGGGCAGAACTAAAAACATGGGAAGCCATATGAATGTTTTCTCTGCCATTACAATGTGAGCTTCTGGAAGACAGGGCTTGTTTTTGCCCTTCTTTGTGTCCCCAGTGTTTGGGACAGTGCCTGACAGGTAGTAGGCATGTGAAAATGCTTCTTGTTGTTGTTGTTGATGATGATGGTGAGTCATTCAGTTGTGTCAAACTCTTTGTGACCCCGTGAACCATACATAATACACTAGATCTAATATTGTCCATGGGGTTTTCTTAGCAATGTATTTACTGAACTAACAAGAGTTGCAAAGAAGAAAATTCAGGCTTGGTATTCGGGGCAATGGGTGGGTGGGGAGAAACATTCTAAAAACGAAAATTATCATGAAGTAGATGAGAGAAGGAAGGAAGGAAGGAAGGAAGGAAGGAAGGAAGGAAGGAAGGAAGGAAGGAAGGAAGGAAGGAAGGAAGGAAGGAAGGAAGGAAGGAAGGAAGGAAGGAAGGAAGGAAGGAAAGTAATGTTCTAATAAGAAAGTTCCTATCTACAAGGTGTTTTCAATCCACTGTGGGGTGGATGTGGGCTGGGGGCGGGGACGGAAGGAGCTTATATGAGGAGATAGTAAACTGAAAATTATATACAAAATAAGTGACTGAATGAATTTTATCTATAGTTTAAATGAATCTATGCTCCAGGAAGGTGCCTTTTAACAATTTTAGTCTTCTGCATGTACATAAGAGATAATAGCCAGGCTGAGAATTCTTCTTATACCTTGAAGAATGTACAAAGGAGAAAGCTAGTGTCAGAGGGTCCTGGATAAGACAACACCAGAAAAGAATTCTAAGGGGCTTCCAATAACTTGGTAGTTCTACTTGAAAAGGAAGCAAAGTATGTAGATACTTTTAAAAAGTGAATAATAGGAAATCTAGTTTATTATCTTGGTAAGAATTCTGATGCAGAGTTAAGCCACTCCTGATACAGAAGAGTAAAAAGTGAAAATTTCCCAGCCCTTTGTCCTTTATTACAAAATCAAAACCTATTGAATAAAATCCTACATTTTTTTCCAGTTTAGATTTTCAGCTAAATGCACAGAAAAGGGGAGAAAATCCAGTTGGATTTATCACCAGTTTTTAGGCATGCAACTCTCCCTCTGTCTCTTGGGTCTTGTTTGTAGCCGAGAACATTCGTGCTGAAAATGGAAATGCTGAAAGAGTGAAAAAAATAAAGGCTTAACTCAGGTTCTTTGGCTTTTATTGGGTTTTGGATTTATCACATTTTTATAAATGAAAAAAAAGAACTTTCAGCTTTCTCAGAGCAGGCCATTTAGTCTGTATTGCTTTTGCTTAGATGGGCGATAAATGCCAATTGATTACGAATCAAAGAAATGGACAAATTAACTGGTTCTATGCTAGGAAGGTTTTCAAAGCAGCAAGTCCCACCCCTGTCAAAAATCAAACTAGCAAAGAGTTTGCAAAAATCCTTTCACCTTCACTGGCAAGCCAAATATAGTGGCTAGTTACTTAGGATCTGTCATGCAAATAGAGGCTTGCTTTGTTTGAAGACAAGGGGATACACCCAGTTCTGCAAGGACCAGTGATTTTACAATGCAGGGAGGTTCATCCCTCTACCAGGACAGAGCATGGACCTTCTATGATTTCCAGAATAGGATGTAAGCTCTTTGATAGCAGGCAGGCAATAAAGTAAGCATTTATTAAATGTTTACTGTGTGCCAGACATTGTGATAAACACTAAGGATATAAATACAAGCAAAAAAAAAAGGGAAAGACAGTTGCTCCTCTCAAGGAGCTTATACTCTAATGGAGGAAGAGAATATATGAAAGGGAGGTGGGGGAGGGGAGAGGAGGAGGAGTTTGAGAGGTGAGGGAAAATTGTAAGGTCCAGAGAGTCAGAGACACAGTCAGGAGCAGTGCAAGGCCTGGGCTGATCCCTAAAAGAGAACCCATTCCCACAAGGTATTTGCCAATGGGAGAAGGGGGACAACATGGTAGATGTTACAGAGTAAGAAGGCCCCAGGTGCTGAGAGAATTAATTACAGGGTGAGAAATCAACTGAGTCAGTCATGGTGGTGAAATTTGGAGAGATGGTCAACCTGGGATTGGTCCTGAAATAGAGACCCCAAGAAGGAAGTCATCAATGGAAGAAAAAGGGAGTCTTTCCTTTTTATTTTCTCATCTTCAGTGCTTACCTGGAAGAGAGTAGAAGCTGATAAAAGATTGATGATTCACTGTCTGACTGATTGACTGATTACTTTCTCTGATGAAGAATGATCCCTTATTGCCAGTCTACTGGTGACATCAGTCTCTCCATTCTTGATAATGACTGCCATTTCTATAGGGTTTTACATCCTCTCCTTAGAACCTCATAACAACCAATCTTAGGTAGGTACAAGAGGTATGAGTAATCTCAATTTACAACTGAGTGATTTGAGGATGAGAAAGCAAGTGAATCAGAGAGAGAGAGACAAAAAGAGAAGGGAAAGGAAGGGAAGGGAGAAGGAGGGGAAGGAGAAAGAGGGGAGGGGAAAGAGAATCAAAGAGGGAAAATATTAAGCACTTATTCACCAGTCATGTGTTTAGCACTGAGGACAAAGATATGAACAAGTGAAACAGTCCCTGCCCTCAAAGGGCTTGAATTCTAATGTAGGAAGATAACACATAAATGCATGCCAGAAGTGGGGAGAAAGGATACCAATGAACAAGGTGGCTGTAGAAGAAGAAGAGGCAGTAAAATTCAGAGAGCAAGTGGAGGTATGGGTGAAATGAAGCATGTTTGGGATTTTCCTGAAATAGCGGTCCTTGTAAAAAGTTATCCATCTGGAAAATAGGACTTCAGGGGAGAGCTTCCTCCATTGAGGAGACATAAAAGTCTGGAGAGTGAGTTGAGCATTGAGAGTGGTTAATTGACTTGCCCATGGCCACACTGCTGGTTTCTGGACAACTAGACATTTCTCACCTGCTTTTCCCTCATCTTCCTGGAAGATGCAGGACAGGGCATTTGCCTCAGCAAAACGACTTAATACACCCATTTGCTATTTGGTGGAGACTGTGTTTCCCTTTGATAAAAGGAGAAAGCATTTTTGGTGCCTGGAATCTTTCTGGGTCCTCAGGACACGAAGAAAAAAAAAATGAAACTGTCCCTGTCTTGCTGAAATGTTCATTGAATTTGGGTAAAAGACGAAAACACAAAATTATACTTTAAATAACATGAATTGAATATAATTGGGGATGAAGGACAATAGTAATTGAGAACATCAAGAAAGACCTCAGGGGGCAGCTAGATGGCACAGCGGATAATGCACTAGCCCTGCATTCAGGAGGACCTGAGTTCAAATCCGGTCTCAGACAATTGACACTTACTAGCTGTGTGACCCTGGACAAGTCACTTAACCCTCATTGCCCTGCAAAAAAAGAAAGAAAGAAAGAAAGAAAGAAAGAAAGAAAGAAAGAAAGAAAGAAAGAAAGAAAGAAAGAAAGAAAGACCTCATTTAGGAGGCCATACCTGAGCCGAGCCTTGAGGGAAGCTACTAGGGATTCTGTGAGGCAGAGGTGAGGAGGTGGAGGCCCATTTTAATGATGGAGGAATAACCTATGTAGAGATGCACAGATGGGATATGGATTGTCATGTATAAGGAACAAGTTTAGTGTGAGGATATTGGATGCATGGAGGCAGAATGATGTGGTAGGAAGAACTCTGGCTCTGAAGTCAGGGGCCCGGAAATCAAATCCCGGGTTCTGACCCTGAGTAACCTTGAGTTAGTCACTTAACTTTTGTGTACTTCAGTTTCCTCACCCCATAGAGGAGGTACTCAACAGTCTATTGGTCCCTTCCCATGTTAGAACTATGTTTTAGTGAGTTGTATAAAAGAAGCCTGGAAATGGAGACCACAGCCAGCTTGTGAGGGTATTGAAATTTCAAACAGAGCAGTATATATTTGATCCCCAAAGCAAGTGGGAGCTATGAGAACTTCTTGAACTGGGATTGAGGCAGCTCTGTAGAGAATGGGTTCTGACTTTCAGAGTACCAAGAGCTCCGTACATATCCACCAATGATGTAGAAATTACGTGCTTCTTAGGTCCCCCTGCTCCCTTCCCACTCTCCTGTCGTCTCTACAGAAGTAGAGAGAGCTGCATGGGTTGGAGGGGAATTGGGTATTATTTTATTTGTTTGAAAGGCTTCCAGGAAAAATTCACCACTCTGTGGCCATGTCCTTGTACTTGAGCCTCCATGACTTTAACTAAGCTGCTCTTCAAACAACACGTACAAGCCTGTTGCTGGAATATACTCAAAGCTTTTCCAGCTTGGAAGAACCTACCAGAACTTGTATTTAGCTGACAACCCTCAGGAATCCAGAGTGTGGAAGCACTCTGGCAATGTCTCTGGCATTGTCTCGGTCTCTCTCTTGTCTCTGTCTCTTTGTGTCTCTCTTTCACTCTGTTTCTGTCTCTCTGGGTCTCTGTATCTCTGTCTGTCTCTGTCCTCTCTCTCTCTCTCTCTCTCTCTCTCTCTCTCTCTCTCTCTCACACACACACACACACACACACACACACACACACAAAGCACCCCCCATGTGCCATTCCTTTCAAATGAAAAATAACCAACCAGTATTTAGTAAGCACTTACAATCTCCTAGGCTGTGCTAAGTACTAGGAGTACAAAGAAAGCCAGTCTCTGATGTCAGGGACCTCACCTTTAATTGGGGAAACAACATGAAAACAGCTCTGTACAAACAAGATACAGATAATATCAGTATAGTGGATAAAAGAAGAACCTTGGAATCAGAAAGACCTGGGTTCAAGTCCTGCCACAGACACATCCTGGTAGTGTGACCCTGGGCAAGTCACTTGACCTCTTAGGGGCAGCTAGGTGGTACAGTGGATAGAGCTCTGGCCCTAGAATCAGGAGAACCTGAGTTCACATTTGGCCTCAGACACTTAACATTTAATAGCTGCATGACCCTGAGCAAGTCACTTATCCCCAATTGCCTCAAAACATCTGGGGGCCATCTCTAGTTATCCTGATATATATCTTGCCCCGGACCTAGATGGTTCCGAAGGAGACAGTGAGGCTGGTGACTTTGTACAGCCCTCCCTCACTTAAATCCAAGTCACTGCAAGTCATGACATCACCTCCCTATGTCATGGTCCTCTTTGATAATGAAAGACAAACAATAAGGGCCTTAAGCTAACTTCTATGACTTTTAAATTGCAGAGAAGATACAGAGTTGCACTGGTAGAGGGTATTTCCTCATCTGGGAGTTTCAATAAAAATTACAGATCTAGTCACTATCCCTATCTTAAAATGGGTATAACAAACCATTATGCAAACTAACCATTATTATTATTATTATTATTATTATTTGTATAACTGTAAGAAGGTAATGACATATGGTGGTTTTATAGTGTACAAAAGTTTAGAGTCAAGAATAAGGGGTTCTACAAGGACTTACATGAACTTATGTTGAGTGAGATGAGCAGAGCCAGGAGAACATTGTACACAGTATCAACAACATTATGTGTTGATCAGCTGTGATAGACTTGATTCTTCTCAGCAATACAATGGTCCAAGATAGTGCCAAAGGACTCATGATAGAAAAGGCTCTCCAAATCCAGGAAAAAAGAACAAAAAAAAGAACCGTGGAATCTAGATACAGATTGAATCATACTATTTCTATTGTTTTTCTTGTTGTTTTTCTTTTTTGAGGTTTTTCCTTTTTGGTCTGATTCTTCTTTCAAAGCATGAATAATGCAGAAATAGGTTTAAGGTGATTGTACATGTATAACCTATATCAGATTACTTGCTATCTTGGGGACATGGGAGGGAGGGAGAAAATTTGAAACTAGAAATCTTATAAAAACAAATGTTGAAAACTATCTGTACATGTAACTGGACAATAATAAAATGTTTTTATGGAATAAAAAAAAAGAATAAGGGGTTCAATGTCCACCTCAAGATGTATTATCTGTGTGACCCCGGACAAGTCACTTAATCTATCAATGCACCTAGACAATTCTTCAAAACAAAGGTTCTTAACAGGCATCCATGAATGTGTTTTTGCTTAATGGTTTAAAAGAAGTTCAATTGAATTGGTTTCCTTTTTAATCCTTTGGATTTCATTTTATGTATGTAACGATTGGAATAACGCCACCTGCTGGATACTTACTGTAGAGGAGTTCTGCCCATGAAGGGAAGGTCTTTGAGGGCAAGACCAGGAGTCAGGAAGTGATGCGGGCTAGTGGGAGGAGGAAGGAAGAGACTGGCGCTCAGTCTCGCGCTCTTTCCTGAGGATGCTGGCGGAGAAGGGAGCTAAATATGTGCTCTCCCTTTAATAGATAGAAATCTAGGCCTTTTTCTCTCTCTTTACCAAATTCTTATTCTCCTTAATAAATGCTTAAAAGTCTAACTCTTGCTAAAGCTTATAATTTATTGGCGACCACTCATTAGATATTTTAGACAGTTTAGCTAGAATTTTAGCCCTTAACAGATGGCTGACCACGAAGAGGAAAGCTAAACCTCAGTCTTCTTCTGATCTTCTGGTTGGGTAAGAAATTTCCCCTCCCTCTCCCTTTAACTGCTAAGTACTGGTGTACTGGCTGTGTTTTCCTTTAAATTTTTTTCGAATGGACCTTTTAAACTCCCTAATTATCCTATTTTTGATTTTAGTCTGTTTAACCAGACAAATGGGAGATAAGATCATGTTAATGCTTTGTTTTTGTGGATTTTCTATTTTTCTTTTTATTTTTGTTAAAAGAGCCAGCAACTTACTCACACAAGGAAATATCTCTCCCTCTCCCAACCATGCTTTTTCAGAGAAACCTGAAGAGATTCCCGCAGCTTTTCCCAGTTCTAACAGTAATTGTTGCTCTAATTTTGCAAGCCTGGAGGCAAAGACCCACCCTCTAGAAGCTTTTAATCCCCTAGCGCCTGGAGGCCAAGTGGGGGAAGAGGAATCCAGGCCTGAGTTCAAAATCAAGTCTAATTCAAATTGCTCTGGTCCCTCCCCTCCTCTCCAGACCCCACCCTCTACTCCTCCTATGGCCAAGCCCATAGCTTCCCCTGCCTGGGAAGTCCAGAGATCTGATGCGCATGCTCAACTTTCTCTAACTACATTTGCAGCTTCAGGCTCAGCCCTTCCCCAGCCTGGATGTGCTTCTGAGAGAAGCTTAGAAAGCCCTTTAAATTCCACATATGCCCGTTTTGTTCATAATTTTGCTAACCTGCTTTTGTCTTTAATTAGTAATCTTATAAAGCATTTGTATGGTGAAAAGACTGACAGACAATATAGAGGGGTTAAAGAAGAAAAACTTAAGCTGAATAAGAATGACAATCACCATAGTTCAAGACTCCGCTTCTTTTGCCATGGAAGGGTATATATTTTACAGAAATGTGGAAGTAAACAGCAAGATATTGATATGAGTATTGGGGATTTTAGATATCGGAATCAAAAGTGTTCTGAATTCACTCAGAGTAATAGTATCAGTTCAGAGGTTACATAGGATTTCTATGCTATTACATATGCATTTTGAAATTAATGGTATGGGTTTATTTTCATAGAGATTTTCATGCATTTGAGATTGTGTTTTATACTTAGTTTTTAAAACAAGGAGAATATTTGTAAAAGCTTTTAATAGTCATGTGATCAAGTTTATATTTTATAATACTCTTATTAATATTAAGTTCATGTCCATATAGATTTCCTTAGTTTGAATTTCACTGTCTTTTATTGTTCCATGTGTATTTTCTTCTATTCATTTATCTAATTTTGAAAAAATTGCAAGATGGTTTTGATTTCATAATACAGTGTTAATTCTAGGAGTATTGTGCTCCCATATTCTGAGTTGTTTGTTTTTGTTATTTTTTCTCAACTGATTATATGATCAAACTCTTTAAAGCATTTCCCTGGCAAATTGTTTGCCATGGCAAGTGTAAATTGATTCTAGAAGTATTATTTTTGATAAGCATATTCCAAAAAAAAAAAAAAAAAAGAGGGGAACATTTGTAAAAGTTGTCTTTGAGATTGTGTTGTGCTTTAACTTGTATTTAAATATGTTCAGATTTTTCAAAAAAGTAATTGTATGCTAAGTAAAAAAAAAGGTATTATTTGAAATTGTTGCATAATTATATATTATATTCTGAGTCAAGATGTATTCACATTTTTTGCAATCATTTATTATCCTCAATTTTTAAATCCATATGAGACTTGGATTATGGGAACTTATCATTTAAGACATTAATTGCCTTTATTCTGAGTTATCAGATGCCAGTTGGCCAAGATGCCATCCAATCACAAGAGGAATACATGCAAGAGCAGACACTGAACTGTCACATGAGGGGAGACATGCATGAAGTCAAGGTATGGCCAAGGGAACGGCTTTTGACAAATGTTGAGGTTGGATTCTCTTGGTTTAATATTTTATTTTATTTTTCCCCACAATATTGTACAGATGGCTGGAAGTATTGATCCCACCCATCTCACTTCTACACCTGGCTTCTATGCTCCCTCCTATATGCCTGATGCCATGGACCATCTCAATCCCATGCATCTGATTAAGTCTGACTCAGTTTCCTCCAATATGTTCGGTGGCATGGACGTATATTCCATCCACCTATTTTAAGCCTGGCATACTGTATGGGCAGTACATATTGCTCAAGTGTGGGAATGTTCATATCCCATCATTTCTCTGTTCTTTTATGGTAACCCCCATAATTATCTCAGGTGTCATGATAAATAACAGTGTTGAATTTGGCCTTGACATCTGTTACTAATTATATTAGATTTTAAAATTTCTCATAATGGCATGAGGATAATTAGGCAGATGATGCAAAAAGTGATGAAACAGATAAAAATTATTTTTAATAATTAATATTGCAGCAATTGTCTTCTCAATTACCCTCCATAAGGGGGGGACTATAGTAATATTATAATTTTAAAGAATGGTTCAATTTTTGTTTTATTATATGTTTCATGTGTAACAACTAAGATTCTGAATTCCCTTAGACATGTTTTTGAGAACTTTCATTGTTTGATTTGATTATTGACAAAGCTATTTTAAAGTTGTGTTAAGCTCAATTTTGTAGGAAATTTTCCTGGCTGATTACCAGCATCCATACCTCAACCCCTGAAAAGACTTCCATTCCATGACTACACCTAGAGGACATCTGAGAAAAGACTTTCAGAGACTTTAAATGAACAGTTTTGATTTGTTGTTTTTGTTGTTTTTTTTCTCTTTCTGTTATAATATACACCATCTGTAACATGTATTCTCTGGAGAGGCCCTCCCTTTGCAAGACTAATGTCAAAGCGTCGGTTCATGAGGACAAAAAAAATCGCCCCTCTGGACAAAACTTTCCTCTCTTCCTTTTCTATATTGTTGTTCACATATTATTAGTTAGCAATAGTTATCATATTGTTTTTACTGTTCCGTCAAGGAAACATTTTGTTTCTTGAGGAACAACAGGGGGGACTGTAACGATTGGAATAACGCCACCTGCTGGATACTTACTGTAGAGGAGTTCTGCCCATGAAGGGAAGGTCTTTGAGGGCAAGACCAGGAGTCAGGAAGTGACGCGGGCTAGTGGGAGGAGGAAGGAAGAGACTGGCGCTCAGTCTCGCTCGCTTTTCCTCTGGACTCTGGTGGAGAAGGGAGCTAAATATGTGCTCTCCCTTTAATAGATAGAAATCTAGGCCTTTTTCTCTCTCTTTACCAAATTCTTATTCTCCTTAATAAATGCTTAAAAGTCTAACTCTTGCTAAAGCTTATAATTTATTGGCGACCACTCATTAGATATTTTAGACAGTTTAGCTAGAATTTTAGCCCTTAACATGTACTTAAAAACATGATTCTGAGAAAGGGTCCATAAGCTTCACCAGATGCTGTCAAAGGGGTCCATGACACAAAAAAGGCTAAAAAGCCTTTTTTAATACTATATGTTGTAGTTCAGTTGGTGATCTGCATTGGTGAAGTAACTTTCCCCAGTGGGAGTTTATTATACTAGTAAAAGCATACCAGTCCATTTTTTTAAAATATGGAAGAGTGATATGTTTTTACCAATCTGCTTCACTAACAAAAATAAATAAAATGAAAAATGTCCATGAATTCTTTCATTTATCAAGTATTATGACTTTTCTTTTATCCTATATATTCTTCCCTCCCCTTCTCCCTCCACCTCCACCTATTTCCCTTCCAACCACTCACTCTTTGAAGTATAGGCACAGAATACTTATAATTATTACCATTTTCCCTTATGTCTTTCTTGCTTCTTAGAAATGTCAATCCATAGAGAATGAGATGCAAAGAAAAGGTGGTTAAAATACCCCCCCTCTCAAATGTGTCACCTGTCACCTCCAGCCTTAAGAAAGAATACAAGTCAAATGGGAAGTGAGAGCATGTTCCAAACACCAAAGCAAAATCATAGTCATTTCTTTCATAAATACCCACTGGGAAAACTCACTTTTATGGAGGGGTGATATAGAACATTGAGGTTCCTTTGGAGACTTTGATGTTTTCAGTCTATACCCATGATTTTCCACAGAATCTGACAGAAGCTTTTCTTAACATAGCCAGAAAGTGGGCATCAAGTCTTGACTGCAAAACTTCCAGTAAAGAGGAACCTCTCAAGGCATCACCAGTTGGGAGGGAATGTAATCCTTACTTCAAGCCTATATATACTGCTCTGCAACTTCTACCTGTGGTTCCTAGTTTTGCCATCCTTGGACAAAAAAATATGGTTAATCCTTTCCTAATCAAGAAACATTTGTTAAGTGCCTACTATGTGCCAGGCACCACATTAAGTACTGGGGATATGCCTTGGCACTTTAGATACTCAGAATGGAGCATCACATCGCCCTAAGAAAGCTTCTCCAAGCTATAAACCCCTAGTTCTTTCAGCTGACCCTCATATGATATAGAATTTCTTCATCATCCTGGTTGTTATTTGGAAATTCTGCACTTGGGTGCTCAGAACTGAAACACAAGACTGTAGCTTCCATCTAACTCTGGATTTGTACATCAAATCAATCAGCTGCCTAGACCATGGGTTCTTTCTATGTCATGGAAGTAGTAGTAGTAATAGTAGTAGTAGTAGTAGTAGTAGTAGTAGTAGTAGTAGTAACAGCAGCAGTTGCAGCAACAGCAGTGGTAGCAGTAGTAGTAGTAGTAGTAGTAGTAGTAGTAGTAGTAGTAGTAAGTAAGTAAGAAGTAGTACCAGTAGAAAGAAGAGGAAGAAGAAGGAGAACAAGAACAACAAGAACAGCAAGAAGAACAAGAAGAACAAGGACGAGAAGAAGAAAAACAAGAACAAGAAAAGAAGAAGTAGTAGTGTTTATATGGTGATTTAAAAACATCTCATTTGACCCTCACAACAACCCTGGGAAGTGGTCACCATTATCCCATTTTTTTGTACAACTGAGGTAAAGTGACTTCTCCAGGGTCACATAGCTATTAAGTATCTAAGGCTGGATTTGAACTCAGGATTTCCTGACTTCAAGATCAATGCTTTAAGCACTACTTTACCTAGTTGACCTTTATGTAATCTGGTGAAGCCTATGAATCTCTTCTCAGAATGTTTCTAAATGTAGAAAATGAAATATATGCAATTATAAAGGAAATCAATTATATTGAAATAAAGATGTATTTCCCACCCCAAACTCCCCTGAAATCTAGACACAGACCAGAATGCCTCCTCTAAACTCTAGAGTAATGGACAAAGTGCTGAACTTGGAGTCAGGAAGACCCAGGTTCAAATCCTAGCTTATATACTCATTAGCTATATCTCCCTAAGAAAATTACTCAACCTCTTTCTGTTTCCTCATCTATAACAGAATGAAGAGTTTGAGGCTAGTGGCTTCTGAGATTCCTTCAAACTCTAAAGCTATGATGCTACTTCTGTCCCTCATCTACATTAGCTTTACCACTGTTTATCATTGTTGTTCATTATTAAGCTTAAAATCTACTAAAATCACTACACCTTGTTTTAGATAAATTGGCTCCATGTTGTCCTTGTGAAATTGACTTTGAAATACATTTACCCAAATTACCCTAATTAGATTTATAGAAACATTCTATTTTATACAACTAAAAATCCATAGCACATCATCAAATAATATAGTGTATATATATATTGTTAAGGGCTAAAATTCTAGCTAGTCTGTCTAAAATATCTAATGAGTGGTCGCCAATAAATTATAAGCTTTAGCAAGAGTTAGACTTTTAAGCATTTATTAAGGAGAATAAGAATTTGGTAAAGAGAGAGAGAAAGGCCTAGATTCCTATCTATTAAAGGGAGAGCACATTTCTAGCTCCCTTCTCCGCCAGCGTCCTCAGGAAAGAGCCCCAGACTGAGCGCCAGTCTCTTCCTCCCTCCTCCCCCTAGTCCGCGTCACTTCCTCCCCGCCAAAGAAAAGACTCCTGGTCTTGCCCTCAAAGACCTTCGCTTCATGGGCAGAACTCTTCTACAGTAAGTATCCAGCAGGTGGCGTCATTCCAATCGTTACAGTCCCCCCTGTTGTTCCTCAAGAAACAAAATGTTTCCTTGACGGAACAGTAAAAACAATATAATAACTATTGCTAACTAATAATATGTGAACAACAATATAGAAAAGGAAGAGAGGAAAGTTTTGTCCAGAGGGGCGATTTTTTTTTTTGTCCTCATGAACCGACGCTTTGACATTAGTCTTGCAAAGGGAGGGCCTCTGCAGAGAATACATGTTACAGATGGTGTATATTATAACAGAAAGAGAAAAAAAACAACAAAAACAACAAATCAAAACTGTTCATTTAAAGTCTCTGAAAGTCTTTTCTCAGATGTCCTCTAGGTGTAGTCGTGGAATGGAAGTCTTTTCAGGGGTTGATGTGTGGATGCTGGTAATCAGCCAGGAAAATTTCCTACAAAATTGAGCTTAACACAACTTTAAAATAGCTTTGTCAATAATCAAATCAAACAATGAAAGTTCTCAAAAACATGTCTAAGGGAATTCAGAATCTTAGTTGTTACACATGAAACATATAATAAAACAAAAATTGAACCATTCTTTAAAATTATAATATTACTATAGTCCCCCCCTTATGGAGGGTAATTGAGAAGACAATTGCTGCGATATTAATTATTAAAAATAATTTTTATCTTTGTTTCATCACTTTTTGCATCATCTGCCTAATTATCCTCATGCCATTATGAGAAATTAAAAAATCTAATATAATTGGTAACAGGTGTCAAGGCCAAATTCAACACTGTATTTATCATGACACCTGAGATAATTATGGGGGTTACCATAAAAGAACAGAGAAATGATGGGATATGAGCATTCCCACACTTGAGCAATATATACTGCCCATGCAGTATGCCAGGTTTAAAATAGGTGGATGGAATATATGTCCATGCCACCGAACATATTGGAGGAAACTGAGTCAGACTTAATCAGATGCATGGGATTGAGATGTCCATGGCATCAGGCATATAGGAGGGAGCATAGAAGCCAGGTGTAGAAGTGAGATGGGTGGGATGAATACTTCCAGCCATCTGTACAATATTGTGGGGAAAAAGAGAATAAAATATTAAACCAAGAGAATCCAACCTCAACATTTGTCAAAAGCCGTTCCCTCGGCCATACCTTGACTTCATGCATGTCTCCCCTCATGTGACAGTTCAGTGTCTGCTCTTGCATGTATTCCTCTTGTGATTGGATGGCATCTTGGCCAACTGGCATCTGATAACTCAGAATAAAGGCAATTAATGTCTTAAATGATAAGTTCCCATAATCCAAGTCTCATATGGATTTAAAATTGAGGATAATAAATGATTGCAAAAAATGTGAATACATCTTGACTCAAAATATAATATATAATTATGCAACAATTTCAAATAATACCCTTTTTTTTACTTAGTATACAATTACTTTTGTGAAAAATCAGAACATACTTAAATACAAGTTAAAGCACAACAGAATCTCAAAGAACTTTTTTTTTTTTGAAAAAAGAAAACTTTTACAAATGTTCCCCTCTTTTTTTTGGGGGGGGGAATATGCTTATCAAAAATAATACTTCTAGAATCAATTTACACTTGCCATGGCAACCAATTTGCCAGGGAAATGCTTTAAAGAGTTTGATCAAATAATCAGTTGAGGAAAAAAAAATAACAAAAACAAACAACTCAGAATATGGGAGCACAATACTCCTAGAATTAACATTGTATTATGAAATCAAAACCATGTTTCAAAATTAGATAGATGAATGAATAGAAGAAAATACACGTGGAATAATAAAAGACAATGAAATTCAAACTAGGGAAATCTAAATGAATATGAACTTAATATTAATAAGAGTATTATAAAATATAAACTTGATCACATGACTATAAAAAGCTTTTACAAATATTCTCCTTGTTTTAAAAACTAAGTATAAAACACAATCTCAAAAGCAGGAAAATCTCTACGAAAATAAACCCATACCATTAATTTCAAAATGTATATGTAATAGCATAGAAATCCTATGTAACCTCTGAACTGACATTAATACTCTGAATGAATTCAGAACACTTTTGATTCCGGTATCTAAAATCCCCAATACTCATATCAATACCTTGCTGCTTACTTCTACATTTCTGTACAATATATACCCTTCCATGGCAAAAGAAGCAGAGTCTTGAACTATGTTGATGATTGTCATTCTTATTCAGCTTAAATTTTTCTTCTTTAACCCCTCTATATTGTCTGTCAGTCTTTTCACCATACAAATGCTTTATAAGATTACTAATGAAAGACAAAAGCAGGTTAGCAAAATTATGAACAAAACATGCATATCTGGAATTTAAAGGGCTTTCTAAGGTTGTCTCAGAAGCACAGCCAGGCTGGGGAAGTGCTGAGCCTGAAGCTGCAAATGTAGTTAGAGAAAGTTGAGCATGCGCATCAGTTCTCTGGACTTCCCAGGCAGGGGAAGCAATGGGCTTGGCCATAGGAGGAGTAGAGGGTGGGGTCTGGAGAGGAGGGGAGGGACCAGAGCAATTTGAATTAGACTTGATTTTGAACTCAGGCCTGGATTCCTCTTCCCCCACTTGGCCTCCAGGTGCTAGGGGATTAAAAGCTTCTAGAGGGTGGGTCATTGCCTCCAGGCATGCAAAATTAGAGCAACAATTAGTGTTAGAACTGGGAAAAGCTGCAGGAATCTCTTCAGGTTTCTCTGAAAAAGCATGGTTGGGAGAGGGAGAGATATTTCCTTGTGTGAGTAAGTTGCTGGCTCTTTTAACAAAAATAAAAAGAAAAATAGAAAATCCACAAAAACAAAGCATTAACATGATCTTATCTCCCATTTGTCTGGTTAAACAGACTAAAATCAAAAATAGGATAATTAGGGAGTTTAAAAGGTCCATTTGAAAAAATTTAAAGGAAAACACAGCCAGTGCGCCAGTACTTAGCAGTTTAAAGGGAGAGGGAGGGGAAATTTCTTACCCAACCAGAAGATCAGAAGACTGAGGGTTAGCTTTCCTCTTCGTGGTCAGCCATCTGTTAAGGGCTAAAATTCTAGCTAGTCTGTCTAAAATATCTAATGAGTGGTCGCCAATAAATTATAAGCTTTAGCAAGAGTTAGACTTTTAAGCATTTATTAAGGAGAATAAGAATTTGGTAAAGAGAGAGAGAAAGGCCTAGATTCCTATCTATTAAAGGGAGAGCACATTTCTAGCTCCCTTCTCCGCCAGCGTCCTCAGGAAAGAGCCCCAGACTGAGCGCCAGTCTCTTCCTCCCTCCTCCCCCTAGTCCGTGTCACTTCCTCCCCGCCAAAGAAAAGACTCCTGGTCTTGCCCTCAAAGACCTTCGCTTCATGGGCAGAACTCTTCTACAGTAAGTATCCAGCAGGTGGCGTCATTCCAATCGTTACAATATATATATATATTTATATATATATATATTTACATTTATATTTGTGTGCATATATTTATATATATACTATAATGGCTAAAATTCTAGCTATGATGTCTAAAATCTGATGAGTGGACGCCTTAAATCAGAAGCTTTAGCAAGAGTTTAGACTTTTAAGTATTTATTAAATATATTAAATAAAACACTTGGGAAAAAATTAGATCTGCCAGCTCTTTCCCTTTTCTGTTTCCCCTGCTTTCTCGCTGAAGTCTCCAACCCAAAAGAGACCCCCTTCTCAGGGGCTTCTTCCCAAAGCCTCCTGGGAAACAGGAAACAGGGCAGTCCACACACACACATACACACACACACACACACACACACACACACACAGCTCCAAGCTAATTGTCTGGTAACCCTGATTGACACACCTAACAGGCAGTTCTATAGATGTAAGTTCCAGATGCTAAAGTCACATGGTGTCTTTATCACATGCTTTCTCCTCATGACAGAACTTCCCTGAAATATCTCTCCAGCATGGGGTGCTATTCCAATTTTCACAATACACACACACACACACACACACACACACACACACACACACACACACACACACACATATAGTTACCATGCATTTTTAAAGGACTCTCAGAACAATTTGGAGTGTAATAATTTTATCTTTTCTTTGATATTTGAGTTACAGAATTTTAGAATAGGAAGGGACTCAGAGGCCACCTAGTGTGGTCCTTGCCAGAGAAAGAGCCGCACCCTCCGTACACAGCATAGCCAATAAGGAATCATCTAGCTTATGCTTAAAGATCTTCAGTGAGAAGGAGACTGCTCCCTCCCTCAGTAGTCCATTCCACTTTTCAATAGCTCTAATTACTTTAAATTGGTTCTAAAAATTACAATGTAAAATGATATTTAACTATTAATGAAAATTAGATTGGACTCAAAAAGTTAGTAAAAGATTATCCTATTAATATGTCATTAATGCAGGCATTACCTCGGTATGGAATCCTGAACATCTCATTAGTTATAATGATGCAGAAGGGGGCTTATCCAATCAAGTGGAAGCAGTAGGAGAAACAGGTCAACAACTGACTGACCCTGGAACTTTGCTTCATTATTTATCTACAGAAGTAATGGTATCTGGCCTAGGCAGGCAGGAAATATATCTAGGCTGATCCTAGGAGAATACTATAGGTCCCAACATCTGTAGTGGCAAATTACTATTAATGAAGTTGAGAGGATAGGGTTGCTAATTGGGAAAGACTTGGATTTCCACAGTGGTAGGTGATGCAGAGTGCTGCCCAGTATAATGCAAAGAAACCCAAGATACCCAAAAGCTAGGCATGTAGGAAATATATGTGCTAGTAATAAGATGATAAATGTCCTTCTCTGGAATCTTTGAACTATTCTTCCCCATTACGGTTCCCTGGGCAGAACCCTCCAAATTTTGATCCAGCAGATTATTGTGTATTTTTTTTTAGATGGTAGTTTTCCCAAAAAAGAAACAAGGGGCTTTAGGAGACTGGAGGTCGAATAAGAATCAACAGCATGACGTAGAAATCCCCAAAGCTAATTCAGTCTTAGGTTACATTGAGAAAAGCTGGAGGTCCCAAAGCCAGGATCCCAAAGTACTGCTTTGGACTGCAGTTGTTGGGACCATATTTATAAATAGGATGACATCCAGAGGAAGAAGGAAGCTAGAAGGGCTACAAGGCCTTGGGATCCCACCATATGAGATTCAGATGAAGAAAGTAAGGAGATTTAGCCTGGGAAAGAATCTTCAGAAAGGTCAGGACCACTGTCTTCAAGAATTTGAAAGTCAGCCTTATAGATGATGGATTGCACTTGCTTTGTCCAGCCCTGGAGGACAAGCTAGTAGCAATGGGACAAAGTTATAAAGAGACAAATTGAAGCCTGACATGAAGGAGACTTTCCATTAATTAATCAATCGACAAGCCTTTAATAAGCACCTACAATGCACGAGGTTTCGTTTAATTTTTGTCTTTGTACTTTGCACAGTGACTGGTGCATGGTTGTTGTTTTTAGTCATTCGGTCATGTCTGACTCTTTGTGACCCAGTGGATCAGACTTGCCTGTGGCATTTTCTTAGCAAAGATACCGCAGTCGTTTGCCATTTCCTTCTCCAGCTAGCCCAGAGTAGGCGCTTAGTAAATATGAATTGGCTGATTGATAGAAATATATGCCGAATTTATTTAAAAATACAGAGAAGGTGCTTTGGGGAAGAAGACATCAGCAGCCAGCAGGAAACGTCTCATGAAGGTGAGCTGAGCTTTAAAGGGAATAGGGATCCTGAGCGGCAGAGGTGAGGAGGAAGTGAATTCTTGGCATGGGGTGGGGGGTGGCCAACACAAAGGACAATAGGTGGAAGATGGAGAACATGTGTGAGGAATGACAAAAGGTCACCCTGGTTTGAGAGAAGACTGTGTGATAAGAAATTGTTTGTTATAAGTACGGAAAAGTAGGATCATAGATTTAGAGTTAGAAGAGACGTTAGAAGCCATTGAGTCCAACTGCCTCATTTTAGAAATATGGAAACTGAGACAAACAGAGGTAAAGTGACTTGGCCAAGATGACAGCAATACATGAAAAAGCTATGACCTGAATTCAGGCCTTGGATTATAAAATCTGCTTCCTTTTAATTTATTTTACTATACTCCCCTCAAATAAGTAGATATGAAATAAGTGGAAATACATAATAAGTATATTTACAATAAGTAGATATGAAAAAACCCATGTCTTCTTTCCTTCTTTATTTGATTTTTAAAATATACTTTTTTATTGCAATCAACAAACATAGATTAAATAGGGTGCTGGTCTTTGGACCAGAAAAGCCTCCTGCCTCTGATACTGACTGACTCTATGACCCTGGCTGAATGAGGTGACCTCACAGTGCTCTAGGCAATTCCTTCAGACTCTAAGGAAGGAGCTGACCTGCAGCTATATAGGAAGTCTCCTCACCTGGGATTTCCCTATACTATATAGAATGTAGATAGGTACTATACATATGTATGTAGATAGATAGGTACTATACATATGTATGTAGACACAAAATAGTTAACAAAAATGCTTCTGAGAGCTTCCCTTCCATTCTTCTTGTTTTCCTCTTAGCCTTTTAGAAAACATTTATTGCATAGCTGTTGTTACCCACTAATCATAATAGTAAGCATTTATATAGTACTTTAAGGATTACAATACAAGGAACACCTGGGTGGCTTAGTGGATAGAGCACCAGGCCCCAGACACTTACTAGCTGTATGACCCTGGGCAAGCATTTCACTCGGTTTGCCTCAGTTTCCTCATTTGTAAAATTAGCTGGAGAAGGAAATGGTAAACCACTCCAGTATCTTTGCCAAGAAAATCCAAGTGGGGTTCATGAAAAATTAGACACGATTGAAAACAACTAAACAATAACAATATTAAGGATTATAAAATACTTTTATAAATATATCATTCTGTCTTTACAACAACTGAGAGGTAGGTGCTATTGTCATCCCCACTTTACAGATAAGAAAACTGAGACTGACAGATGTTAATTGAGTGTTAGTAAATGTCTAATGTGGGATTTTAACTAGATGGCTCAGTGGATAGAAAGATAGGCCTGGGCAGCTAGGTGGTGCAGTGGATAGAGCACTGGCCCTGGAGTCAGGAGGACCTGAGTTCAAATTGGGCCTCAGACACTTGACACTTACTACCTTTGTGACCCTGGGCAAGTCACTTAACCCCTATTGCCTTACAAAAAAAAAAAAAAGATAGGCCTGAAGTCAGAAAGATTCATGAGTTCAAAATCAGCCTCAGACACTTATTAGCTGTGTGACCTTGGGCAAATCATTTAACCCCAATTGCCTCAGTTTCCTCATCTGTAAAATGAGATGGAGAAGGAAGTGGCAAAATACTCCATAATCTCTGCCAAGAAAAGCCCAAATGAGGTCACAGAGTCAGACAGGCCTGAAAAATGAATGATTGGACAAGTTCTTGAATGCAAGCTCCAGACAGCTGCCACACTATCTTTCAGACAGAAGCCCTCCCTTGCAACAAATGTATGCATAGTGTTAAGGGCTAAAATTCTAGCTAAACTGTCTAAAATATCTAATGAGTGGTCGCCAATAAATTATAAGCTTTAGCAAGAGTTAAACTTTTAAGCATTTATTAAGGAGAATAAGAATTTGGTAAAGAGAGAGAAAAAGGCCTAGATTCCTATCTATTAAAGGGAGAGCACATTTCTAGCTCCGCTCTCCACCAGAGTCCAAAAGAAAAAGCGCGAGACTGAGCGCCAGTCTCTTCCTTCCTCCTCCCACTAGTCCGCGTCACTTCCTGACTCCTGAAGAAAAGACTCCTGGTCTTGCCCTCAAAGACCTTCGCTTCATGGGCAGAACTCTTCTACAGTTAGTATCCAGCAGGTGGCGTTATTCCAATCGTTACAGTCCCCCCTGTTGTTCCTCAAGAAACAAAATGTTTCCTTGATGGAACAGTAAAAAGAATATAATAACTATTGCTAACTAATAATATGTGAACAACAATATAGAAAAGGAAGAGAGGAAAGTTTTGTCCAGAGGGGCGATTTTTTTTTTTGTCCTCATGAACCGACGCTTTGACATTAGTCTTGCAAAGGGAGGGCCTCTGCAGAGAATACATGTTACAGATGGTGTATATTATAACAGAAAGAGAAAAAAACAACAAAAACAACAAATCAAAACTGTTCATTTAAAGTCTCTGAAAGTCTTTTCTCAGATGTCCTCTAGGTGTAGTCGTGGAATGGAAGTCTTTTCAGGGGTTGATGTGTGGATGCTGGTAATCAGCCAGGAAAATTTCCTACAAAATTGAGCTTAACACAACTTTAAAATAGCTTTGTCAATAATCAAATCAAACAATGAAAGTTCTCAAAAACATGTCTAAGGGAATTCAGAATCTTGGTTGTTACACATGAAACATATAATAAAACAAAAATTGAACCATTCTTTAAAATTATAATATTACTATAGTCCCCCCTTATGGAGGGTATTTGAGAAGACAATTGCTGCGATATTAATTTTTAAAAATAATTTTTATCTTTGTTTCATCACTTTTTGCATCATCTGCCTAATTATCCTCATGCCATTATGAGAAATTAGAAAATCTAATATAATTGGTAACAGGTGTCAAGGCCAAATTCAACACTGTTATTTATCATGACACCTGAGATAATTATGGGGGTTACCATAAAAGAACAGAGAAATGATGGGATATGAGCATTCCCACACTTGAGCAATATATACTGCCCATACAGTATGCCAGGCTTAAAATAGGTGGATGGAATATATGTCCATGCCACCAAACATATTGGAGGAAACTGAGTCAGACTTAATCAGATGCATGGGATTGAGATGTCCATGGCATCAGGCATATAGGAGGGGGCATAGAAGCCAGGTGTAGAAGTGAGATGGGTGGGATGAATACTTCCAGCCATCTGTACAATATTGTGGGGAAAAATAAAATAAAATATTAAACCAAGAGAATCCAACCTCAACATTAGTCAAAAGCCGTTCCCTCGGCCATACCTTGACTTCATGCATGTCTCCCCTCATGTGACAGTTCAGTGTCTGCTCTTGCATATATTTCTCTTGTGATTGGATGGCATCTTGGCCAACTGGCATCTGATAACTCAGAATAAAGGCAATTAATGTCTTAAATGATAAATTCCCATAATCCAAGTCTCATATGGATTTAAAAATTGAGGATAATAAATGATTGCAAAAAATGTGAATACATCTTGACTCAGAACACAATATATAATTATGCAACAATTTCAAATAATACCCCTTTTTTTTAACTTAGTATACAATTACTTTTTTGAAAAATCTGAACATATTTAAATACAAGTTAAAGCACAACACAATCTCAAAGAAAACTTTTACAAATGTTCCCCTCTTTTTTTTTTTTTTTTGGAATATGCTTATCAAAAATAATACTTCTAGAATCAATTTACACTTGCCATGGCAAACAATTTGCCAGGGAAATGCTTTAAAGAGTTTGATCAAATAATCAGTTGAGAAAAAATAACAAAAACAAACAACTCAGAATATGGGAGCACAATACTCCTAGAATTAACATTGTATAATAAAATCAAAACCATCTTGCAATGTTTCAAAATTAGATAGACAAATGAATAGAAGAAAATACACATGGAACAATAAAATACAGTGAAATTCAAACTAAGGAAATCTAAATGAATATGAACTTAATATCAATAAGAGTATTATAAAATATAAACTTGATCACATGACTATAAAAAGCTTTTACAAATATTCTCCTTGTTTTAGAAACTAAGTATAAGACACAATCTCAAAAGCATGAAAATCTCTATGAAAATAAACCCATACCATTAATTTCAAAATGTATATATAATAGCACAGAAATCCTATGTAACCTCTGAACTGATACTATTACTCTGAGTGAATTCAGAACACTTTTGATTCCGATATCTAAAATCTAAAATCTAAAATCCCCAATACTCATATCAATACCTTGCTGCTTACTTCTACATTTCTGTAAAATATATACCCTTCCATGGCAAAAGAAGCAGAGTCTTGAACTATGTTGATTGTCATTCTTATTCAGCTTAAGTTTTTCTTCTTTAACCCCTCTATATTGTCTGTCGGGCTTTTCACCATACAAATGCTTTATAAGATTACTAATTAAAGACAAAAGCAGGTTAGCAAAATTATGAACAAAACGAGCATATCTGGAATTTAAAGAGTTTTCTAAGATTGTCTCAAAAGCACAGCCAGGCCGGGGAAGGGCTGAGCCTGAAGCTGCAAATGCAGGTAGAAAAAGTTGAGCATGCGCATCAGATCTCTGGACTTCCCAGGCAGGGGAAGCTATGGGCTTGGCCATGGGAGGAGTAGAGGGTGGAGTCTGGAGAGGAGGGGAGGGACCAGAGCAATTTGAATCAGACTTGATTTTGAACTCAGGCCTGGATTCCTCTTCCCCCACTTTGCCTCCAGGAGCTAGGGGATTAAAAGCTTCTAGAGGGTGGGTCATTGCCTCCAGGCATGCAAAATTAAAGCAACAATTACTGTTAGAACTGGGAAAAGCTGCAGGAATCTCTTCAGGTTTCTCTGAAAAAGCATGGTTGGGAGAGGGAGAGATATTTCCTTGTGTGAGTAAGTTGCTGGCTCTTTTAACAAAAATAAAAAGAAAAATAGAAAATCCACAAAAACAAAGCATTAACATGATCTTATCTCCCATTTGTCTGGTTAAACAGACTAAAATCAAAAATAGGATAATTAGGGAGTTTAAAAGGTCCATTCGAAAAAATTTAAAGGGAAAACACAGCCAGTACGCCAGTACTTGGCAGTTAAAGGGAGAGGGTAGAGAAAATGCCTTACCCAACCAGAAGATCAGAAGACAGGTTTAGCTTTCCTCTTCGTGGTCAGCCATCTGTTAAGGGCTAAAATTCTAGCTAAACTGTCTAAAATATCTAATGAGTGGTCGCCAATAAATTATAAGCTTTAGCAAGAGTTAAACTTTTAAGCATTTATTAAGGAGAATAAGAATTTGGTAAAGAGAGAGAAAAAGGCCTAGATTCCTATCTATTAAAGGGAGAGCACATTTCTAGCTCCGCTCTCCACCAGAGTCCAAAAGAAAAAGCGCGAGACTGAGCGCCAGTCTCTTCCTTCCTCCTCCCACTAGTCCGCGTCACTTCCTGACTCCTGAAGAAAAGACTCCTGGTCTTGCCCTCAAAGACCTTCGCTTCATGGGCAGAACTCTTCTACAGTTAGTATCCAGCAGGTGGCGTTATTCCAATCGTTACAATAGTTAAACAAATTAAATCTTAATTCCCTTACCAGACTGTATACTTCATGAGGGTGGGAGGGAAGGGATCACAGGATTTAGAGCAGGTGAGACCTTTCACATTATCTGGCTCAGGGTCCTCCTTTTAGTATCTAAGTATTAGAGTGGGGACAAGTGACATCGCCAAGATCTTAAAACTAGTAAGTTGTTGAATCAGGATTAAACTCCAGTCCCCTTGCTTCATATTCAGTGGTCTTTTGATCATAACACTCTGTGTAAATTTTCTGAATCTCTGTATCCACCCCCCACACACACCTAGCACAGTGTAGGGGTTAATAAGGGAATGAATGAATGAATGAATGAATGAATGAATGAATGAATGAGCAAAAAAATGTTTAAATTAGTGAATGTTTAAATATGGAAATTGTGCTGTTTCCAAAAGTGCCTCCATTGTAGACTTTACAAGCACAGATCCTAAAGAAGCTAGCAAAGGGATCTAAGGGAATGTGCAATGAATAATTGAATGAATCAATCAGTGAATGAATGGATGATGAATGCTTAAGCCTCAGGAGTTTTGTTATTTCCGAAAGTTTCCCCTTTATTAAAGACAAGGAGCATAGGTCCTAAAGAGGCAGAGGATACCTATAAAGTCACCTCGGATGGCAGAAACAAACCCCTAGCTCTGCTTCTGCCTTCCCCCTCTCTACTTCTCTCCCCCACCCCTCTCTGTTCTACTCCCCCTGGGGCTACATTCTAACAAATCAACCTAGATCCAAACCTGATTTTCAGAAGCAGCCCGAGGCAAAATTCTAAAGCAGTAGATGCCTTGTCTTTCATGCCCCCAATCCTCTCCTCTGTCATCCTTCCCCCATATGCAGGGGTCTCATACTGCCTGGGGCCCCACACTCTAATGCCTCAAATAGGCCAGGTCTCCCCCAGAAGCACTCCTCAAGCTCAGAGCTTTTCCACAGATTCAAATATCCCAGTGACTCTGATCTCACTCCTGTAAATGGAACAGGTACGTGCAGAGAGTCACTCTGAAGTGAGAGAAACTATTCAATTCCAAGCTCTTCCCCAGTGTTTCTATTGGACAATGTAACCTTTCTGGACCTCAGGTCCCTCAGCTGAAAAATGACTGTGTCTATCCCATGTGCTACTGGACTGCATCCAGCTCTCTCAACACTGTAAGGATATAAGGACTCACAGGAGTTTTTTGTTTTGTTTAGTTTTGTTTTCCCCATGGTCCTCATCAACCACTCAGCCCATCTTCTATTTCATCAGTACATTTCTTGGATGATATCTTTTGATTTCACACACATACACATGAGGGCAAATGCACACCTGCCTGATGATGGATGGATGGATGGGTGGGTAGATGGATGGAGGGAGACAGTGAGAAAGAACACTTGCTGTAGAGTCAAAGGCCAAGCATTCAAATCCCATTTCTGACACACCATACCCATGTGACCTTGGGCAAATTAACCTCCCTGAGGTTCAGAGTCCTGAGTGTTTTTGGAAATCCCTTTATTCATTCAATTCCTAAACCACTAAGTGCTTGTTAAGTAACTCTTATGTGTCAGGTAATGGGCTAATTGCTGGGAATCTAAAGGCAAATATGAAACAATCCTGGTCTTCAATGAACCTCTGTCCTATAAGAACAAATGCTGTATATTCATCCTTCATTCTCAAAGGCATCGAAGACACCAGGTTCATCAGCACAAAGACTGTGTAGATAGAAAAGAAAATTTCTTCACCCTTTTTTGGACCAGATATGTGGTTTTCCTCACCATTTGAGGCAGCAATACAGGACAGTAGGCAGAGCACACAGCCTGGAATTAGGAAAACCTGAGTTCAAATCTGACCTCAGACACTGACTGACTGTGTGACCATGGGCAAATCACAAATTCTCTGAGTTTCAGTTTCCCAAACTGTAAATTGGGGACAATAATGGCACCTGCCTAATGAGGTTGCTGTGAGAATCCACTGAGTGGATAACTGTAGAGTACTTAGTGTCTGGCACAAAACAGTTGCTTAAGGCTTGTTCACTTTCCCCTAGAGGTAACTCCCTATTATGAACTTCCCTCCACCTATATAAGTCAGCACCTTCTCTACAGCTTGGATAGTCTCAGAGAGTTAAATGTGACGCTGAGAGATTAGATGATTTTTTTCCAGCATCATGCAGCTATTATGTGACAAAAATGGACCTTGCACCCAGGTTTTCTCACCTCAGAGATCGGTTTTCTATCTTCTGTCTCTCAGATTCAAGACAGACACAAAGAAATTTGGGGGAAGGGGATTAGCAACTGGGGGAGGTGATCATGAAAGATTTCATGGAGGGAGAGGGAACTTGAACTGAGCTATGAAGAAAGATATGGATTCCAAGAGGTGGATGAGGGAGGTATCAGTGTTTTATTTTTCTTACCTTAATTGGGTCTAAGTCTAGGGAACAGGGCAGATAGGTGGCTCATAGATAGAGTGTCAGGCCTGGAGTCAGGAAGACCTGAACTCAGCAACTTCCGAGCTGTGTGACCCTGGACAAGTCGCTTAACAATACTTTCTTCAGTTTCTTCAGCTGTAAAATGAGCTGGAAAAAAAAAATAGCAAACCACTCTAGGATCTTTGCCAAGAAAACTCCAAATGGGGTCACCAAGAGTCAGACACAACAATCTTAAAGAAGAGAAAACTCTGGGGTGCCTCACTGATAATTGCCTTTATTTATTTACTTATTCACTTATTTATTCATTTATCTATCTATCTATCTATCTATCTATCTATCTATCTATCTATCTATCTATCTATCATCTATCTATCTATCTATCTATCTATCTATCTATCTATCTATCTATCTATCTATCTATCTATCTATCTATCTATCTATGATTTGCCCAGGGTCACAAAGCTAGTAAGTGTCAAGTGTCTGAGGCTGCATTTGAACTCAGGTCCTCCTGAATCCAGGGCCGGTACAAAGAATTTTTTTTTGGGGGGGGGCAATAAGGGTTAAGGGATTTGCCAAGGGTCACACAGCTAGTAAGTATCCAGTGTTTGAGGCCACATTTGAACTCAGGTCTTTCTGAATCCAGGGTCGATGCTTTATCCACTGCACCACCTAGCTGCCCTGATAGTTGTCTTCAAATATTTAGATTGGGCTTCTGCTAAGGAAGAATTAGGCCAGTTCTGCAAGATCCAAGAGAAAAGAACTAAGAGCAATGAGTAGGAGTTGGAGGAGGATGTGAGGGAAACACCCCTCCCTCAAGGTTGAAAAGAGGAAGGGGCTGCCTCCTCCTTGAAGGGCTTCAGGCTGATCATGATGATGTAGAGAACATTTTTGCTCAGAGATAATTTGGACTAAATGGGGAAACTTTCAGACTCTGAAATGTTCTGATTCTGATCTGATGTTTATACTACTCTTTGGAGTTTTACAAAGTGTTCTCACCCACCAGTTCTTATTTCCCCATTGGGATGTAGGAACCCACTGTGACTTGGTCAGTGTCTCCTGATTGCCAAGAGAAAAAAAGCCCAAGGCTCAAAGTCATGCAGCTATTTGACACCAAATACTGCTTGATGATGTTTGCCAAGATTCAGATGTTGCCCATCATGGGATCCACAATTCACAGGCAGCATCTGCTGGTGAGCAAGTTAAGAGATTTTCTTTTCTTTCTTTTTTTTTTTTTTTTTGCGGGGCAATGGGGGTTAAGTGACTTGCCCAGGGTCACACAGCAAATAAGTGTTAAGTGTCTGAGGCCAGATTTGAACCCAGGTACTCCTGACTCCAGGGCCGGTGTTCCATCCACTGCGCCATCTAGCTGCCCCCTACAAGTTAAGAGATTAATTAAAGAGGAAACCATAGCTAGGTAGGCCCTGAGGTCAAAGTTTAATGAACAAAATTGAGCAAATTTATCAAATAAAAATGTATGTATGTATTCGTGTGTGTAAGAGAGACAGAGTGACAGAGAAATAAGAGGGGGGAGAGAGAGAGACAGAGATGGGGAAGAGGGTGAGAGGCAAGGTGGGAGAGAAAGGAGAGACAGATGGAGGGAGAGGGTAAGGAGACAGAAACAGAGACAGAGACAGACAGAGAGACACAGACAGAGAAACGGAGACAGAGAGAGAGACAGAAAGAGAGAGAGAGAGAGAGAGAGAGAGAGAGAGAGAGAGAGAGAGAGAGAGAGAGAGAGAGAGAGAAAACCATGAAGTTTCCAAGCACTTTCTGAGGACTTCCTGTGGAAAAGGCATGGGAATGCATGGATAGAAGCTCCCCTGATGATTAAGCAGGGGTGTTTTGCATTCTGTATCATTGGAGCGCCTATCCACATCTTTGACAATCACAGATCATTGTGGTACTGGATTATTAAACAGACACAAGGTTAAGAAGGTTCACTAATAGACAACTCTTTTCCACAGGAGGAACTGGACTCATCAAACCAATACTTTTTGTTCTTATTCAGTCACTCACTGTGGCTGAGATGTTGTCTGAATGAGCCCCCAGCCTCTGCCTAAGAGTGGATCCCACTTGACAGGAGGATGAAGTATTTTGGTCTGAGTTTGTGGGCAATGATAATTTCAACATTCTGGTAGAATTTCAGAAGGAGTTTTCAGATAAAAAGTCCATACATCCAAGAGAAGAAGGGAATTTTCCAGGAACAGATTTCCAACTAAAGAGGGCATAGCAATTCTGAGAAAATAGCCAACTACTTTTTGACTGCATCCAGAAGATGAAACACTATTAGTAAAAGTATTGTTAGAAAAGATTACTTTACAACCTGGGAAGTTTAGAGGAAAGTATTTGAAAAGTTCCAAATGATCATCAGCAAGAGGAAAAGGCTTAAATCCATGTAAAGATACAGAACAATGAGTTCACTCATTATCTAGGCATTATGTATGCATTTCAGTCAGTCATTTTTTCAGTCACGTCCAACTTTTCATAAGCCTATTTGGAGTTTTCTTGGAAGAGATACTGGAGGGGTTTGCTGAGACCAAATTTGAACTCACAAAGATAAGTCTTCCTGACTCAAGGCCTGTTGCACTATCCATTGTGCCACCTAGCTGCCCATACATGTATTTATGCATGTATGTGTGTGTCCATGTGTGTGTATGCTCAGACACTTACTAACTGTGTTACCCCGGGCAAGGCACTTAACTACTGCCTGCCTCAGCTTCCTCAACTCTAAAATGGGCAGAATAATAGTGCCTACCTCCCAAGATCATTGTGAGGAGCAAATGAAATAATATTTATAAGCAATTAGTACAGTGCCTGGCACATAGGAGGAGCTTAACAAATACTCATTTCCCTTATATGCATATACACATACATGCATATACATATGTATACAATACACACATGTGCATACACATATACATATGCATTCACACACATGAATATATACACATATAATCATATGTATAGGTAATATATGCATGTACAAAATATCTATGCAATGAAATATACATGTATGCCATAAAATCTAGCAATTCACTGATAGAGAGTTACCTAAAGGTAAGGAAACCATCTCAATCCAGTCTCACCTGGTCAAGGTCAGAGATTCTGAGTTAGCCTAATATCAGTAGAATCATAGACTTACATGAACTTGATCATCAAAAAAAACCCCAAAACATACTAAACTATTTCTTGTTCCAAGAAATGTGTATTTACAAACACATGTACATGTCATATCATCATGCATCATCTCCTAGGTAAGAAGAAGCAGTTACAGATTTTATATAGATAAATAAATAGATTTTATGTGTATATATGCAGATGATAAATATACAGATTTTATATAGATTATATGTACACTGATTATGTATATATATATATATATATATATATATATATATATATATATATATATATATATATATATATATATACAGATTGTAACGATTGATACTTACTGTAGAAGAGTTCTGCCCATGAAGGGAAGGTCTTTGAGGGCAAGACCAGGAGTCAGGAAGTGACGCGGGCTAGTGGGAGGAGGAAGGAAGAGACTGGCGCTCAGTCTCGCTCTCTTTCCTCTGGACTCTGGTGGAGAGCGGAGCTAGAAATGTGCTCTCCCTTTAATAGATAGGAATCTAGGCCTTTTTCTCTCTCTTTACCAAATTCTTATTCTCCTTAATAAATGCTTAAAAGTCTAACTCTTGCTAAAGCTTATAATTTATTGGCAACCACTCATTAGATATTTTAGACAGTTTAGCTAGAATTTTAGCCCTTAACAGATGGCTGACCACGAAGAGGAAAGCTAAACCTCAGTCTTCTGATCTTCTGGTTGGGTAAGAAATTTCCCCTACCTTCTCCTTTTAACTGCTAAGTACTGGCGTACTGGCTGTGTTTTCCCTTTAAATTTTTTCAAATGGACCTTTTAAACTCCCTAATTACCCTATAGTCTGTTTAACCAGACAAATGGGAGATAAGATCATGTTAATGCTTTGTTTTTGTGGATTTTCTATTTTTCTTTTTATTTTTGTTAAAAGAGCCAGCAACTTACTCACACAAGGAAATATCTCTCCCTCTCCCAACCATGCTTTTTCAGAGAAACCTGAAGAGATTCCCGCAGCTTTTCCCAGTTCTAACAGTAATTGTTGCTTTAATTTTGCATGCCTGGAGGCAATGACCCACCCTCTAGAAGCTTTTAATCCCCTAGCACCTTCGTTACAGTCCCCCCTGTTGTTCCTCAAGAAACAAAATGTTTCCTTGATGGAACAAGATTATATTTCTATAATGTCATTTTCATCTAGGGTAATATGTATATGTGTATGCATATATATGTGTGTATGTATATATGTATAATCTGGAATATATATTCCAGATGTTTGGAATATGGATAGATAGATAGATAGATAGATAGATAGACAGATAGACAGATGGAGAGATGGATAGATGGATGGATGGATAGATAGATTGATTGATAGATAGTAGATAGATAGACAGATAGATTGATAGATAGTAGATAGACAGACTGATTGATAGATAGTAGATAGATAGATACATAGATGGATAAATGCATGGGTGGATGCATAGATAGATAGATAGATAGATAGATAGATAGATAGATAGATGATGGTAGATAGATAGATTAGATAGTAGATAGACAGATAGATTGATAGATAGATGGATAGATAGATAGACAGACTGATAGATAGATAGATAGATAGATAGATAGATAGATAGATAGATAGATAGATAGATGGATCAATGGATGGATGGATGGATGGATGGATGGATGGATGGATGGATGGATGGATGGATGGATAGACAGACAGACAGACAGACAGACAGACAGATAGATAAATACCAGTTGTTTGGTCTCCTTGACAAGTAAGAGATACCCAGATGTTTGACATCAGACAGCTATAACTTAAAAGGGTGTCCCGTGTATATTAAATAGTAACTCCTCTAAAATTTTCACAAGGTCACAGAATCAGAGAGTTGGATGGAACTTCAAAAGCCATCTGGCCCCACTCATACCTAGACAAGAATGATCTCTAACACATCCACAACAAATGATTTTCCAATCTCTTTTGAAAGACCTCCATTGATAGAAGACCCATTACTGCCTGTGCCACCTATTCCATATCAAGATAGCTTTAATTGTTGGTTATTTCCCCCTTATACCAATTCTAAATTTATTCTTAAGTAACTCCTGCCCATTGCTCCTCAGGCTGTTGTCTGGAGTCAAGCAGAGTAAGTCTCATCTGTCCTTCCCAGACGATTTCTTGAAATGCTTAAGAATAGTAGCACAGGAGCATAGAAAGCACACTCCATCTGGAGTTCAAGGACCAGGTTTCAAATCCTTTGTAACCTTGAGTAAGTCACAAACTCTCTGGTACTCAGTGTTCTCCTTTATAAAAGGAAGGGAATTAGGCAAGATGGCCTCTGGGATCACTTTTATATCTTTGATACACCTGATATATTATTTTCTCCAGGCTAAACTTCCCCAGTTGCTTCAACTCATTCTTAAATAATATGAACCCAAGGTTTGTCACTCTCCTGGTCACATTCTTCTAATTGCTCTCCAAACTATCCCTGTCTTAGGACTGACCAAAGCTATATTTCTCAGTGCCTGATTTCATCATCTTCTATTATCTCTTCAGTGGTGGGTTTTTTTAAATCTTCAAACTTGATCATTTTAAGCAAAGTTTAGACCAATTAAGTTGAAGGTTTGACTTTCCCACCAAACTATAAAATGAAACTTATAGAAAATAAAATTCAGGTTATAGCTTTAGGGAAAGGGTAAGAGAGATGGAGTGAAACCATATGTAACTTTGACAAATTCAAATACTCAACAGAAGAGCAGGAACAATGGTTATTTTATGACTCACAAGGGTGGCTTAATGAGCTTGAATGACATGACTTTTTGTTGTTCATTTTTTCAGTGAAGGAGAGCAAGGATTAAAAATGTACTTAAAAAAAAGATTTTTCACCTCCAGAACCAACTCCTTTCACCTAACTCTCCGAAAATTCCCTTTCTGGTGGTCTTTACTCATTCCTCTGGTAGTGCTCCCTCCCTCCTAAAATGATATTTATTTATCTCTTTGACATCCCCCCCAGTAGAATGTAAGCTCATTGAACAAAGAGACTGATTTTCATAGAGAACTGGCTTTGGAATCAGAAAGAGGTGGGTTTAGGTCCTGTTTTTGATACATCCTGGCTGTACAACTCTGGCCAAGTTACTTAATCTTCCAGTGTCTCAGGCAATTAAGACTATAAATTGAAAAGCAGGTGACCATCAAAATTAGTAAAAAAAAAAAAAATGTTCCCCATCCTAATAAAATAAAAGGTCCAGAAAGGATGAGGATGAGGATGGTGGTGGTGGTGGTGGTGATGACACCAGGAAGCTTTTATGTGATGCTTTGAAGTTCGTGAAGTTTTACATGTTACCTCATTTGATACATGCAACAACCCTATAAGAGAAGTATTATGATTGTCTCCATTTTACAAATAAGGAAACTGAGTCTGCAGGACTGGATCACACAGTTAATATATGTCTCAGGCATCACTTAAACTCAGATTTTCCTGACTATCCATTAGTCTGTGAGTTTCTTGAGAGCAGGGACTGTCCCTTACCTTTCTTTGTATTTACAATACTTAGTTCAGTGTCTGGCACATAGTAGGCACTTAATAACTGTTTATGTACTGACTTGCAGATTCTGTGTCAAGTGCTTTCTCCACTGGGCCACCTAACTGACTTAAGAGGGAAAAAAATAAACACAGCTAGTACTAGCACCTGGTAGACTCTTGATTCATAACTTTTGAATGGAATGAAATTAAAATGAACTCTTCTGTTGTGTTTCAAAAGAAACTTGACCAATAGGAGGGTGAGAATCCCTTTACTTGATTACATTTAAAATTAAACTAATGAATCCAAGGGAAGCTCTGTGGTCTTGAGGGAATACACCAATTTCCTTGAGTTGAATGACAGTTAATATGAATATAATGGTCATAAGGAGGAAAAATTTCAATGTGTTAAGGTTTCTAGCAGTCATTGGATCTGTCAGTATTAAAAGATAATGTTCCTTGATGGAATTACATATCAAGAGTTGTCCCCCTTTCCCCAGCTGGGTTGGGTCTATGTAGAAAATGCTGTGATAAACAAATATTTTTTATCAGGTCATTAATCACAGGTGGAGTTAACATGTTCAGACTTAGAAATTAATTATAGTTACTGAGCAGAGAATTACATTAAATAAAGGTTCTTTTTTTAAGACAGGGAAAAGCTAGGTCCTGACTACTCAGTGGCTTTACCCTCACATGTCTAAGGCTAGGTGGGATTCAAGACTAAGGGAGGGATTTTATGTGCTATCTAAACATGGCCAAGTCTGGCAAGTCTGGACAGGGAAGAATTAAAGCCATATTCTTCTCTTTCTTAGTAAACACTTTAGTTTCGTTTTTGTTTTTTTGTTTGTTGTTGTTGTTTTTGTTTTGGGGGGGCAATGGGATTAAGTGACTTGCCCGAGGTCACACAGCTAGTAAGGGTCAAGTGTCTGAGGCTGGATTTGATCTTAGGTCCTCCTGAATCCAGGGCTGGTGCTTTATCCACTGGGCTACCTAGCTGCCCCCAACACCTTAGTTTTTGCCAAAATTGCTAACATATGAATTTATTTCTTTACAAACATGTATTCAGGGTGTCTGATAGGTATCCCATGAAAACACACATGTGTGTATATATGCACATGCATACATATATATGTGTATATGTGTGTATGTAATACACACATGGTTTTGCGTGTTTATACTTGTGCATAAATGCACATGTGTATATATACAAGCCTCTTCTCCTTTACCTCTCTGTAGATTTTGACACTGCTGATCTACTTCACTTCCTTAACATTCTCTTCTTTCTCGGTTTTTAAGTCACTACTCTCTCTCCTGGTTCTCCTGCTTCCTGTCAGACAGATAGGTCCTTCTCAGTCTCCTTTGTGGGGTTCTTACCCAGGTCACAGACACTAACCATGGTTGGCCCACAGAGTTCATTCCTGGGCCCTCATTTCTTCTCCCTCTCTACTACTTCACTTGGTGATCTCATCAACTCCCATGGATTTCATTGCCATCTCTATGCTGCTGATTTTCACTTCTACCTATCTAGCCCTACCCTCTCTGCTGACCCCTAGTTTCACATCACGAACTGCCTATCAGACATCTCAAAGTGCTTGTCCAGTAGAAATCTTAAACTCGCATATCCAAAACTGAACTCATTATCTTTCCCTATAAACCCTTTCCCCCTTCCTCCTAACTTCCCTATTACTGTAAAGGGCAACACCATCTCCCCCATCCCTCAGGCTTCCAACCCAGATGTAATCCTGGATTCCTCATTATCTTTTATACCCATATCCAATCTGTTGCCAAGGTCTGTCGATTTTTCCTTTGCAACATCTCTTGAATATGCTCTATTCTTTCCTCTGATTATTGTCTGCCCTTCATTCTCAATGAGGACCAATATTGTCACATGGGTCATGTCTTGACTTGTGAGTGAATTGGATTTAACTGAGGCAGGGCTGTGCAACATCACCAGCCTCACTCTCCTCTTCAGACTCATCAGAATCCAGGGGCAAGATATGTCAAGGCAACAGGCAATGGCCCAGAATGTAGGAAGAAACCTTACCTCTGATATTACCACTGCCATAGTGTAGACCCTCATCACTTTATGCTTAGAAGTAGGTAATAACCTTCTGGAGAGTCTGTCTGCCTCAAGTGTTCCCTCACTACTATAATGCATCCTAAATTTAGCCACCAAAAAGTACAAGTCTGATTACACACACACACACACACATCACATCACATCACATTACACGTATACTTTCCTACTCAATAAACTCCAGTAGCTCCCTATCACCTCCAGTATTAAATACAAAATCCTCTGTCTCATGTGCAAAGCTTTTAATAACTTAGCCCCCACCCCTACTTTTACAGTCATTTTATACTTTACTCCTAACCACACACTCTGATTTAGTGACAGCCTCCTCTCTGTTCTTCCATGAACAAGAGACTCTATCTCTTGGCTCTAGGTATTTACTCTTTCTGTCCCCCATGCCTGGAACATTTTCTCTCATAATCTTTATCTACTGTTTCCTTTAAGTCCCAACTAAAATCCCATCTTCTACAGGAAATCTTTCTAGATTCCTCTTAATTCTAGTGCTTTCCCTTTTAAAAATTATTTCCTATTGATCCTAATTATATCCTGTATATAGCTTGCTTATAGGCATTTATGTCTTTGTTGTTTTCCCCATTAGAATCTAAGCTCTTTGAGGGCAGGGACTATCTTTTGCCACTTTTTGGATCCCCACTTCTTAGCACGTAGTAGGCACTTGATAAATGTTTATTGACTGACTTAATAAAAGTTATTTCTATGTGACTATAAAAAGGGGCAAAATGCAAAAGATTCTATGAGCCAAAATTAACAGGACCTAGACACTCAGTGGATGTGAGAGATGAGGAGAATGTCAAAGAGGATTACCAGGTGTCAAGTCTGAGTAACAGGAATTCTGATGATATCATCAACAGAAGTAAGCAAGTTGGAAAGTCTAGAGGGAGACATGAGGCATACAAAGAATCAAGAGAATTACAGAATCTCAGAGTTGGAGAGCACATCAGAGGATAAACATTTCAATAAGTGATCATCCTATGATAATACTACCTAAATTAATTTACTTATTCAGGGTCATACCAATCAGTCTCCCAAAGATTTACTTTATAAAGCCAGAAAGAAATGATAACAAAATTCGTCTGAAGGAACAAAAGGTCAAAATTTTAAAGTGATTTAATGACATAAATGTGGAGCAAGGGAGCCAAGTAATGCCATGTCTCAAACTATATTAGAAACTATTTAACTATGAAAAGAGTTTTGTTCTGGATGATAAATGAATGGTCATCTAGCCCTCACTTAAATAACTACAAATTGCAGTTCATTCTCTTTGTAACAGCTCTTACTAATATTAAGGCAACATCTACTAATATTCAAATTTCTCCAACTGTTCCCTTTTCTAGCTTTTGGAACCAAGCAGAAGTATAATTTGTCTTCCACAAATACTTGAAGATAGCTATCATGCCCCCTCTGACTTCTCAGTGAGGGAACAGTAGGTAGGCAGCTAGGTGGTATAATGGATAGGATTCTGGGCCTGGAGTTCAGATATTAATTCAAATATAGCCTCAGACAGTTACTAGCTCTGTGACCCTGTACAACTCAGTTAACCTCTGTCTGCCTCAGGTTCTTCAACTGTAAAATTTCAATAATACCAGCAAATACCTTAGAGGGTTGCTGTGAAGATCAAACAAAATAATATCTATAGGCACAGTGGATAGAGCACCGGCCCTGGATTCAGGAGTACCTGAGTTCAAATCCAGCCTCAGACACTTAACCCTTACTAGCTGTGTGACCCTGGGCAAGTCACTTAACCCCAATTGCCTCACTAAAAAAAAAAAATAATAATATGTATAAAGTTATTAGCATAGGCACATGTTGTTGTTTATTCTTTCTTTTCAAAGAAGACCAATGACATCACAGGTTGACCTGTTGACTTGCATGTGAGTTGAATTTAAGTGTGGCAGTGATTCACGAAGTCATCAGTCTCACTTTATCTTCCCGAATCATCACATTCCAGTGGCAAGATAAAAGTCTTGCCAGACAATGGTCTGAGATACAGTGCATGACCTTGGCATCTTCGATGTCTCTAAGCACTCCGTAGGGCCTGCCTCAGCCAGCTTCATGGTAACTGGAACAAATTGTTTTCATCCACCCATTCTACCAGGAAAGTCTTCACATGTTGGGCTAAATATCCCCCTAACTCACTACCAGGTCTAACTCCTGTTAGCTGCCCTAAACCTGATTGAGTCCATTGTCTGCCAAGATGGTTTACCCGGATGTGGCCACTGAACACACTATAATTTCTTGGAACCACAGGTGAGAGTTAGGTGAAGATGGACACCTTCACAGGGTATGCACTTAATGAATGTTTATTCCTTTCTTTTCTCCTCTTCTCCAGGCTACAAAGCCCTGCTTCCTTCAGAAACCACCATATAATCATCATCTCAAGATCATTCACCATTCTAGTCAGCCTTCTCTGCTTATTCTTCCTGCTTATCAATGTCTTTCTTATATGTGATAATCCAGAACTGGATTTAATATTCCAGCTTTGGTATGAGCAGGGCAGAGTGTGGGAGGGGCTAGTTTGCCTCTATTATAGGGAAGCATTATGACTCCTTTAATATGATCTATAATTGAGCCCTATTGAAATGTACTGAATTTCCTTTATAGTTCATCTCCTCTCCTTATAGCCCCTCTCCAAGGTCCTCCAGGTTCCCACTGACACCATGCTGACAGCTGTGGAAGGGGAAATGAAGGAATTAATGATACATGTCCTCAATCATTTCAGTAGGAGCAGGGGACTGGGTCATCTGCTGGAAAGAGAAGGGGTAGAATTAGAGGCTTGAAAACAGATATTTTGGAACAGCCACAATGTAGATTATGTGGGTTATGGGGAAAAAACAAACCCTATGAACGAACAGATTGCTACGTCACAGCTGAGGTCCTGTTGAAGCTAAGAAGAATGAATTTTTAATAGACTCATTCATCAGCTTCATGACTTCCTCCAGCAAGCCTGAGTAGTACTGTCATAGGGGGAGGTAAGGCAGATGGCAGAGGTCAGGCAGGGTTGGATCCTACCAAGTGTGAACATCTGATATGCAGTAGATAAAATAGTCACATCATTAACTGAACTTGTCTCTTTCCATTCAGTTGGTAGCATAAAGATCAACCAATCAAGTATTTAATGATCATCCTAGTCACAAGTAGTTTGGCAAGAGCTTTAAGGAAATGTAAAGCCATACTAGATAGCTATAAGTAATACACAGAGGTATACTACAGAAAGGATCCCTGCCTTCAAGTGTCTTATAGTCTAGTTCTACAAGAGGCCTCTCCTGATCCCCTAAGTCTACCTTCCATATCTCTCTCTCTTTCTCATTACATGTGCCTATATGCCTGTTTATGTATATAGAAAGGTGTGTATACCTATCTATCTTGTACGTACAAATTGATGTACACTTTGTCACTCCCATTTAGAATGTAACCTCCTTGAAGGCAGGAACAATTCTTCCTTTCTCTTTGGATCTCTAGCACTTTGTTCAGTGCCTGGAGCATAGTGAGCATTTAATGAATGCTTGTCTATCAATGGATTGACTGGATAGACAAGAAGAAGTCAATGAAACAATAAAAGCAAAACGAGTATTTAATGAAAATCTAGAACAGGTGATGTAACTGTTCAGAAGAGAAGACTGAAGGCTGAAGAAGTCCAGTGAAGATTGGTTAAAGGAATCATGGAACATATAATATGTAATGTATATAGCCATGTTCCATTTGTTCCCTGATGGTAGAACCAGGAGGAATTAGTGGAAGGTATGAGGAGGCAAATGAGGATCTGATGTCAGGAAACCTTTTTCAAACAATTAGAACTATGAAAGAATGGAAAGGGCTGTTTCAATGGAGTTGGTTCTCTTCAAGAAGAGATGATAATGACCGTTTTTCCCATGCATTATAAAGGGGATCTTCATTCAAGTAGTGATCAGGCTAGAAGACCTCTGAGGTTCTCTAAGATGGGGCATTCTTCATGGAAGAATGGAGGCTTGTTTGGGTCCTTAAAGGATAAGTAGGATCTGAATTAGCAGAAGAAAGAGGGCAAGCATTTTCCATATAAGAGGGACATAGCAGAGAAGGAGGCAGGTGTGACCCTGCTTACATTGTTAGCCTGCTCTAGTCAACATCTAAGTCAATAAACAAACATGTATTGAGTTCCTACTGTGTACCAGGCTCTATGTAACACAGTGATATTTCCTGAGCACTGGGGATATAAAAATGAAACAGCAAACTCAAAATTGAAAATAGAGAAGAGGAATCATGCCACCTGACTGTACACCTTTTGGGCTGCATCCTACACCACACAGCTAATCTAACCCAATCAATTTCAAAACTATTCCACATAATAAAACATTATCATTTAATATCAAGATATAAAATTAATGACACAAAACCTCAGTATTAACATTGAGTCCCCCAATGCTCTATAATTCAGACATAAGAAAACCATTCAGTTGGAATCGAAATTGCTTTTGACGCCTAAAATACCAGGACGTTTATAAAAAGTAAAATTACCAGAAATGGTAAAAATCGAAGTCATTCAAGGTGGGTGGAACATCTTCTTACTATCTCACCAGACATTTGTAAGGAAATCCATTAAAAAAGTTACATGCTGGTAGTTTATTTAGGTATTTGTCACAGTTTATTTAGAGTTATCAATTGAAATGCTTGCTTTGAAGCTACAAGCTCCATGAACAGAGCGCTACCTAGGATTTCTTATGTCTGGGATGATTTTAAGAGAGTAGGAAAGGGAGAAAAGAGGTAAAAAAATCTAGGAGAGGTAGTGGCCAATCCCAGAGAAATCTGACCTTTAATCCCATTAGGTGAGAAAGTAAGTGGATAGAGCACTGGACTTGGAATCAAGAAGACTAATCTTCAAGAGTTCAAATCTGACCTCACACACTTACTAGCTGTATGACTCTGGGCAAGTCACTTAACCTCCTTGAGTGCCTCAGTTCCTTAAATGTAAAATGAGCTGGAGAAGGAAATGGCAAACCACTCCAGAATCTTTGCCAAGAAAACCCCAAATGGGGTTAGAAAAAGTCAGGCAGGACTGAAATGACCAAATGACAACAACAAATTAGGTGGGAAATGTAGACTGTGGATGAAGTGCACCACAGAAACCAGACCCTGGACATGTTGGCCTGAAGTAGTGGCACCATGTTCATAGCCTAGTGGAGTACTAGTAAGGCATGAGAATGGTAAGTTGCATGGAAGAAAACATCCCCTCTCAAAGATAAAGCACAATTCCCAAGGATTTGCCGTAGAGCAAAGCCCCATCCTCCCATCCACCATCCATGATTATTGAAGAAAAGGCACATGGTTGGGGCAGCTAGCTGGTGCAGTGGATAAAGCACCGGCCCTGGATTCAGGAGGACCTGAGTTCAAATCCGGCCTCTGACATTTGACACTTACTAGCTGTGTGACCCTGGGCAAGTCACTTAACCGTCATTGCCCTGAAAAAAAAAAGAAACAATAATAGCATCAACTCCTGAGTTAGTTATGAAGATAAAATGAGATCATAATGTAAAGGGCTTTGCAAACTTCGAAAAGCTATATAAATGCTATTACTATTTTTTAAAAAGGCACATGGTAGATATGAGAAGGTTTGGAACATATAATTGCCAATCATTTGTGAAAAAGAAATTACATGAAAGACTCATTGGTGCATTATGTTCTCCAGAAAACATATTTTGCCAAGCATGGGATGACTAAGGAGAATGGATATCCCAAAAATTACTCAAAAAAACAGAGGAAGGTTTTTAACAAAGACCTCAGGACATCTGTAGGAGCCTCATAGGGAAGAGGGGGAGGGAAAGGGAGAGGAGGCAAGAAACTCAGACTCATCTGCCATCCAATAATTTCCTATTTTAACTAATTGTTCCTGTTAAGTTGTAAAAGCAGTGACCCTGGAGTGAAAACAAACAAAAAAACAAACTTGGGTTCAAATCCCATTGATGTTTACTACTGAAGTAACCTTAGGCACTTAATAAGCTCCCAGGCCTCAGGTTCCTCGTCTATAAAATGATGGGCTTCAAGTAAATGCTTGGAGATTCCTTCCAGCTGTAGATCTATCATACTAATTTCTCTAATTTCTATATTACTGAAGGACCTCCAGTGCTGTCAGTGCTCTCGATATTTGGGAACCATGGGAAAAAGTCCCCATCACCCTTCCCTAGTTACAGGCCTAGGAAGATTTCCTACCCATCTCACCAAAGTACAGAAATCAATCAATGATGATTTGAAGGCACTTTAGAATGGAGGTGTAAAAGGGGGCATAAAAATCAATGAGCCAATCCTTCAGTATGGAAAAGGGATTCTAAGTAGATGCATTATCTGTTTGTGTTATGCAGGTTTATCATTCCTTTTAATAACTATGGAGAGTTTGGTTTAATGAATGCTCTAAATTCCCACAAATAAGTGGTGAGGAGGGTTAGTTTTGTTCTTCATGGCCCCAGAGAACAGAACTGGAAGCAATAGATGGAAGATGTATAACAGATGATTTGGGTTTGATGTAAGGAAAAAAATCCTGACCATTAGATCTGTGTACAGTGGTGTGGTGGATAGAGCACCAGGCTTGAAGTCAAGAAGATTCATCTTTGTAATTCAAATGCGACCTCAGACACTTACTAGTTGTGTGACCCTGGGCAAGTAACTTCACCCTCTTTGCCTAAGCTTCCTCGTCTGTAAAATAAGCTTGAAGAAGGAACCAGTAAACCATTACAGAATCTTTTCCAAGACAACCCCAAATATCCTCACAAAGAGTTGGACATGACTGAAAACAACTGAATGGAATCTTTGGAATGGACTTCCTTCAGACTGGTGAGTCTCCCCTCATTGAAGGTCTTCAAGCACATAGATGACCACTTATCAATTATGTTTGGGCTATGAATTAGATCCAAGCTCCCTTCCAAATCTGATTTCATAGAATTATAATGATTCTATGACATGGTAAAAATGGAGATTCTTTGAAGCCATGAAAACTCTGAGTCTTGATGTGGAGTTAATCATCTAAAAAACGAAGGCAAGAAGGCACAAGCAAAGTCAAATGAGAGTTTGGTCATCTCCAAGGGGAGCCTGCTTTGCTCTCCAAGATTATGTTATCTATGAAACAATCATGCTGTGTATCAGCATGATCTTGTGTATAAGACTCTGGCCAAAGCACCTCTTTAAAAATCTCATTGTTATTAAGGAAAGTAATTTTAGCTGAAACATGAATTATATGGTTCACTGGGTTTTAGTAAACAAGCTTGTTCCAAACTAGAAAAGTCATTTCTAAAAACAATTAGCAATGAATTAGATTTAACACTAGGAGAGAGGCCCAGTACTTGGGACAGGGGATATTTGTAACCATATCAGCCAAAGGAGACTAAGGATGGCAGGTACAGATAAGAACTCTAGGCCAGAGATGAGTCTCCTGGGAGGCTATAAGAAGAGATAAACTATAACAAGGAAAGCCAACTTTGGGAAGCTTCAAAGCAAAATAGCTTTGGATCAAAATAGATCCATTTTAAAACTTTAATGACTTTGAAATCTAATGGATGGCCCAGCTTTAACTACTGATTTTTGCTATTGGGGCAGGATTAGGGTGGGGGCAGCTAAGGGACAGAGTGGATAGAGCCCTGGGCCTGGAGTCAGGAAGACCTGAGTTCAGATCTGGTCTGAGACACTTACTAGCCATATGACCCCGGGCTAGTCACTTAACTCTGTTTGACTCAGTTTCCTCCTCTGTAAAATGAACTCATGAACCATTCCAATATTTTTGCCAAGAAAAACCCAAAATGGGGTCATAATAAATCAGATATGACTAAAATAACTGAAGAACAACAACAAGGTTGGGGAGAAGAAAAATCTTTATTGACACCACAAGGTTTCTATGTTGTTTGGGGAGTGTAGGTGCTCATATTAATCACAGATTATTCCAGAGGATAAAAGGGACCTCAGAGGTCAGCTAATCCAGACCATCCCTTGTTTTCCAGATGAGGAAATGAAGACTCAGGTGAAGTTCTTTGCCAGGATCATATAGTAACAAAAGTAAGAGGCAGAATTTGAATTCAGGTCTTCTTCACTCTAAATAAGGGTTATGCTAATGCCAGCTTGTATTGGGACAACTATTAAGTTACTTAGACTTCAAAATTTGACAAGCATGAAAAGCCAGGTTCATTATTTTTTTTAATTATCTTGAATTAAGAAAATGATGGAGAAAATGTTTATAAGGCAACTTAAACTTAAAAGTGGGTTACACATACATTTTTATTCCAGAAAAGTTGATTGTTGAACGTGTACCCTAAACATAGCAAAAGACTTGGAGGGAAGTTCAACCTGAAGTACTGAGTGTTTTTTACACTGGGCATGGAGTTAGGGGAGCATACACCAGGAAGGAGAACAGGTACAAGCAAAGGAGGAGTCATATGCCAGGAATATGCTGTCAGTACCATCCAAATTTTCTTCTCTAAGAAAAGCCCAATAGCCCCACCCTAGTTACAACCCCATTGATGCTGGTCCCTATAAGCCCACATATCACATTTGCTCCCCAACTTCCCATCTTATAAATTTTGATCCATGTTTTTTTTAATACTCTCTGTAAGAGATATACTCAATAGTTCAGGCTGTATGGGGTATTCAGGGAGGACTAGCACCTCTGGTGTGAGGGCTTGCTAGCCCTTTAAAATGCTGCTCATCCACCTTTGGCATCCACCTTATTCACCTGATTCTCACTTGTGGCTCCAAGAAACTGTAGAATGCCCAGCAGCCACACATGGGCTAAAGCATCTCAACAGACAAACTAAACTGAGCTGAGGGTAACCACCAGGCCTAAACCTGTCAGTATGTTAGGGGAACACCTACCCAAGCATATGAAGACTTCTCCTGGTGGAATGGGTGGAGGAGAACAATTTGTTACATTCCAATGGCTATGAAAATGCTATGGAACACGCAAAGCTTGGTTAGACACCAAAGATGCCAAAGTAATCCACTGTATCCTGAGCCATGGACAGTCATCCTGACTTTTGTCCTGCCACTGTACTTTGATGACTCTGGAAGAGAGAGTAAAGCCAATAACTTTATGCAACTCTGACTCACTTAAATCCAATACACGCAGAAGTCAAGCCATCACCCTGTGATGCCATTGGTCCTCTTCAAAAACAAAGGACAAACAATAACACCAACTTAACATAATAGAAACCGTCGCTTTAGTTAATGACTTTTTTGGCTGCTAATGTGGCATCAAGCAGGCTGCTCTCTGTCCTATCTTGCTCTCCCTACTTGGGTGGCTAGACATGGTTTGCCATGCACAACATTTGGAGAGAACAAAACTTCAAAAGACGGAGAGAAAGGACAGGTAACATTTCATAAACTATAATTCTACAGGGGAAGTCAATTCCAGGTTTGGTAAGATGAAAAACCTTCAAGAATTAAATGCTAAAAACACAATGGGAGGCAATTAGGAGGGAACGTACAAGTTGTCTGAAGAGACTAGGGTGGATCTCACCAACCAGTGGGTCAAAGAATGAAGATTTATTAAGTATTTATTATATGGTAGACACTGTGCTGAGCACTCAGGATACCAACAAAAATAGACAATTTGGGGGGAATATATGTATGAAATGTGGAAGAACGGATAAATAATAGAGGATGAAGAGCTGAATGTGGTTCAATCCTGTAAAAATTGTGTGATTAGTTTAAGAGCTTGGTTGTGCATGGTGGGCCAAGCCAATAATCCTAGCTAATGAGGTTGGCCTCCTCATTGGATCTCTGGAGTTCAGGTGCTCTGAGCTACAGGACTCTAAAATCTACCAGGGATTCAGATGAAGTCTGACACTGATATGATGGTCCCTGTGAATGGAGTGACTGAGAAGAGGAGAACTAGCCCAGGTCAGAAATAGAGCAGGTCAAAGGTGTTTAGTGATTAGCAGGGGGATCAGGCCTGTGAATGGCCGCTTCACTTGTAGACTGAGTAAAATAGAGAGAGGGAGTCTTTAAAAAGATGGGGAGAGAGTTGTCAAAGGTCAGAATGAGTTGGAGGTTGTGAGGGAAGGTAAGGCTAAGTAAAAAAAAAAATAGTTTTCTTTCAGCCATTGGGGGAAAGAAGAGGAGCAAAGAAAAGGTGGAAAGACTGATTAGGGTACATTTTTCTCTGTCAAAGAAAATGACCTTGACATTGAAAATGACAGAACAAAAAATGACTAATAGGGAATTAATGCTCAGAATAAGTAAGGAGATAATAAGGCATTAGTTGCCCTTGATGGAGGGGAAAGAAAAGTATAATAGAAAGAGCTCTGATTCTGGAATTCAGAGGACCTGTGTTCAAATCCCACTTCTGATTATTATTTCCTATGTGAGTAACCTTGGGCAAATTGCTTAACTTACTAGAGCCTCTTTCCTCATGTGTAAAATGAGGTGGATCTACTAGGTACCTTCTGGGCTCCAGATCTACAATCCTATGAAATTCAAGTCACTTGTCCCAGATGGGCTAACCCTTCAGGTCCCGAAAGAACTGGCAGATATGAATACTAAGGTACTGTTGGTGATATTTTGAATCACAGAAAACAGAAGAGGTAATACAAGATTCAGAAGGGCAAATGTGCCTATTTTCAAAAAAAAAAAAGAAACAAGAATAGAGTCTAAAAAATATAGGCCATTGAACTTAACAGCTATTCCTGGTAAAATACAATAACAGATCATTAAAGGGTGGGCCAGTGAAATCTTGAAAAGAGAGTAATGATTACAAAAAGCCAGTATAAATTTATCAAAGTCAGCTCATGCCAGAGTACCCTTATTTCCTTTTATAATAGAAATACTGAACTGGTAGGTCAGGAGAATGCCATAAATATAGTTTATGTAGATTTTAGTAAACATTATACAAAGATTTTATTTTATTTTTATGGAAGAGATGGGGAGCTGTAGACGAAGCTTCTTCAAATTTTTCTACTCATGACCCCTTTTTGCCCAAGAAATTTTTCCATGAACCGAGGTATATAGCTATATAAAATAGGTATACATAAATTTTTGCTATTGCCAAATTTTTTTGTGACCCCCACATTCAGTTATGCAACTCCATATTGGGTCACAACCCACAGTTTAAGAAGCTTTGGATGAGATGGTAGTGAAATGAGATGAATTTGGATTATTTGATGGACCAAATTCAGAGTATGGAGTGGTGCAGGAAGTCTACCTTTCTTTTTTGTTTTCTTTTTCTTTCTTTTTGTGCGGGACAATGAGGGTTAAGCGACTTGCCCAGGGCCACACAGTTATTAAGTGTCAAGTGTCTGAGATCAGATTTGAACTCAGGTCCTCCTCAATCCAGGGCTGGTTCTTTATTCACTGCACCACCCAGCTACCCTCTTGGTTCAGGAAGTCTTCAATAGAATACCAGTGAGATCTGTGCTTCGTCCTGGAATGTTTAACATTTTTATCAACAACTTGGAGGAAAACATAGCTGGCAAACTTATCAAACTTTTAGAGGACACAAATCTGGGAGAGCACTAACATCCTGGATGAGAGAGTCAAAATCCAAAAAGGGCTAGAAAAGCCAAAGTATTCTGCTGAATCTATTAAACTAAAGTTTAACATGGCTAACTATAAAGTCTTACACTTGGTTTCAAAAATCAATTTTGCAAGTACAGGAGAGAAGAGGCATGGCAGAAGCTAGTCTTAAAAAAGATCTGGGGTTCTTAGAGGATGACAAGGTCAGCATAAGTCAACAGTGTGACAGGAAGCCAAGAGCCAATGCAATCTGAAGGCATAACTTCCAAGAATAGAGTCAGTCAACTGGAATTTTTAAGCACCTATTACGTTCCAGGTATTGGCTACTGTAGAAAGAGCTAGGGATACAAAAAAAGGGAGGATGGGGTGTAGAGGAGCTAATCCCTCTGTACCCTGCTCTCCTCAGATCACATCATAATGTGTACTCAGTTCTGGGCACTGTGGTTTAATAAGGACATTGACAAAGTGAAGTCCAAAGGAGAGCAACCAAGATAGCAAACTTCCTTGATTCTATATCAAATAGGCATCATTTGAAGGAAGTGGGTATGTTTAGCCTGGAGAAGATCAGACTCAGAGGAGACAGGATAGCTATCCTCCAGAGAGGAAAGAGGAAGGAAGACTGGAGTGAGGGGACTGAACAAAAATTTACTGAGTGCCCAGCACAAATCAAGCATTTACAACTATTATCTTATTTCTCATTATGGGGAAATCAAGTTAACAAACATTTATTAAGCACATACTATGTTCCAAGCAGTATGTTAAGCATTAAGAATGCAAAGAAAGGCAAAACTACCTCCCCTGCCCCCAAGTAGCTTACAGTCTAATGGGGGAATTCTGGGAGTATCCCTGGTTTACTTAAAATAGCTGAATTAACGAAATTTGGATTTACACACAACTCATGAAGTGGATATCATAGCTAGGGGCTAGCCTTTATATAGAACTTTAAGGCTTATAAAATTCTATATAAATATTATATCATCTGATCCTCACAACAGACTTTGGGGGGTGTAGGTGCTATTATTATCTTTATTTTATTAGAGTTTAGGAAACTGAAATATACAGAAGTCAAATGGTTCTCCCAGGATCAAACAACTAGTAATTATCTGAGAACAGATTTGACCTCTAGTGTTCCTAATTCTATGTCCAGTGGTCTATCCACTGTGTCCCTCTAATTGCTTGTAACATCTTGTAAGATGGATAAAGGGCCAGACCTAGGTTTTAGTCTTAGATGTAAAGCTACACAGTACCATAGAGGCATTAGCTCATCCCTTTCACCTTACTGATGAGGAAACTGAGAACTATAATGGTTAAATGAGTGTTCCAAAGTTTATGTCATATCCATACCTCTATATCTATTTGGCATAATTATAATAGTATCAGCAACAACAACAACAAGGTCATGAGTTTATATCCAGTATGAAACCAACATTGTACCAGCCTCATAAGTATGTGGTCTTCTACCTTCCAATCTCTCTCTTCACTATTATATTATCTATGTTGCTTCCCAAACAATCATCTTTTAACCTATCACTTTGATTATGTCATTTCTCTAGCTCAAATAAAAGCCCTTTGCTATACCCCTACTCTCTACTAAATATTGTATAAACTCTTGACATTTGAGGTCATCTAATCAATAAACATCTATTAAGTGTCTAATAAATATATACCATGAAGTATTCTAAGTGCTGGAGATACAAAAAGAGACAAAATACAGTTCCTGCCATCAAGGAGCTTACAATCTAGTAGGGAAAAAATATACAAACAAATATATACAAAGTGAGTCATATATAAGATAATTTTTTTTGTTTTTGCTTTGGGGGCATGTATAAGATAATAAGGAAATAATTAAAAGAGTGAGTACAGTTCTGGGCTACCTTTTTAGTGTTGATGTACTACTCTCCTCTAACATATTCTCTTTGCCATCCATACTGGCCTGTCCCCTATCCTTGCCTTAATCCTCTTCCATCTCTTTTCCATTGCTTTCATGGACACCCCCCCCCCATGCTTGGCATACATCCCCCAACTTCTATCCTGCCAATCATCATATATTGGACCGTTTATCTTCCACAAGGAACCAAATTATTTACTAAGCACCTGCAGGCATTAAAAACAGTTATGAAATTAGTCATTTCCTTAAAGAGCTGACATTCTCTCAGAGGTGATAACATGAGATACCGCTAATTTCATGAACCTTCCCTGGACTGATATCTTCTCTCTGACCTCTCCCCAGATAAAAATGATTTCTCGTCATTCTCAAATGATTCTCATACCTGTTCTTTTTCCTCATCATGCCTTCCTTTGTTCCAGAGTTATTTGTAGACATTTCTTTTCCCTTTCTCCTATCCCTATTCCATTAGGACATTGAAATCAAGGCATAGGTGATATCTAATTTTTTAGCCATAATGCCCGGTAGGGCATTACACACAATAGGAATTTAATAACTATTCTTTGAAAGAGATAAATAATCCTGTCCTCATCTTTGAACTTCAAAACATTAGCAGCCCTAATAATAATAATGATCATAATTACTATTAGCAACTAGCCCAAATGTTACATTATTTTCATCTTGGCATCACTGATCTAGAGCTAAAAGGGAATGAAGAGGAGATCTAGTACAACCCTCTCATTTTACAAATGAGAAAACTGAGATTAAGAAAGAAGAAGAATAACAATAATAGTAATAATAATAACTAGCATTTATGATTTTCAAAAAGCTTTAAAAATTTCATCACAATAATCCTTAGAGGTAGATTTCATTATTATTACCATTTTACAGAAGAAGAAAGTGAGGCAAATAGAGATGAAATAACTTGCCCAGGCTTACACAGATAGTATCTGAGGCAAGATTTAAACTCAGGTCTTCCTGACTCCAAGACCTGTGCTCTATCCACCTCACCACCCAACTTCCACCGAGCTGGTGATTCATCCAAGGCCACAGAGGCAGGAAATAGCAGAACAGGAATTTATATCAAGGTTAGGAGGTACACCAAGGTGCTCTGACCCCAAATCTTTGCACCTCACTCTTTTGTTGTTATTACTGTTGTTCCTTTGTTTCGTTGTATCTGACTGACTCTTCATGACCTCGAATGGAGATTTCTTGGAAACAATACTAGAGTGATTTGCCTATTTTCTTCTCCAGTGGATTACGTAGTTCAGTGACTTGCCCAGGGTCACATGGCTAGGGTCTGAAGCCAGACTTGAACTCGTCTTCCTGACTCCAGGCCCAGTGCTCTATCAACTGAGCCACCTGGCTACTTCCCCACTTCTCTCTATTGTGTCCTGTATCTAGATAAGTCCTTGACCTCTTTTTTCCTGATAGACATAGAGATAGCATCTTTGTAGTATAAAGATTATTGAACTTAGTATGGAGACCAAGACCTGCTACCAGTTTTGCTGCCTGAACTTGAATGAAGCCCAAGTTCTCTACCATATAGAGTGAAGGAATTGGACCAAAAGAATTCTACAATCCATTGCAGTTTTACCATGCTATAATGATAGAAGGGAAGCAACATGGTACAATGAAAAGAGAGCTGGATTTGGAGTAAGAAGACCTGGGTTTCAACCCTATATTTTTCATCTGTGAAATGATGAAGTTGGACAGGGTGGCCTCTAAGTCTCTAGCAGAGGAGAACAAGCACTGGATTTGAAATGACAGGACCCGGGTTCAAATCTTACCTTAATATTTATCACCTTTATGACCTTGGGCAAATCACTTAAACTCTCTCGAGCCTCATGCTTCCAATCAATAAAATGAGAGGGCTGGTCTAACTTTATGATCTTACAGAGCCTTCTGCTTCTAATACTATGGGAAACAGGATGAGATCATGCAGGCAAGGTGCAGCCATTAGAGTCTAAGATCTGGGTGAGAATAATTGTCAGGAAAGGGGAAAGGAAGCCACTTTTCACTACCTCGCTAAAATAGAAGGTAAAAATCAATACCTTTCCATTCCATAGACCCCGAATTCTCATTTCATCCTGTCCTAAGGCACAGAGAAGGGAGAAATTGTGACCTGGCCTAAATATGTCTTTGTCAGAGAGATTAAATAAAATCTAGAGTTAACAGCTCTAAAGCTCCCAGCATCATTCCTGCCATTCACAGGGCTCTTTTATAAAGTGTGTTTGAGATCAAGAAAGGCCCTGCTGCTGGAAAGGGTAATACAGAGAGGCTAACAAGCTAGGTGCTTCAGTGGGAAAGCAGTCCCGCTTCAGGGATATATTCATGGGGTACAAAGAAAAATCAGTCCTGATCCCCCATGTCAGTTCAGACAGTGAGCACAACTGGAGAGACCTTCAAAATAGCAACAGCCAACATCACTGAAAGAGCAGTTTCTAAACAGCAAAAAGAAGGAAAGAAAGATAGGAAAGACACTCTCTCTGCACTGGGTTTTTCTTCTGTATGTTTCCCCACATATACTTCCCTGTCCTGGCTCACCAGGCTTCCTTTCAGTCCTAACTAAAATCTTATCTTCTATAGGAAGACGTTCCCAAACCCCTCTTAATTCCCCATCCCCCTATTTATCCTATAAATAGCTTGTTTGTACATATTTGTTTTCTTCTTGTTTCCCCCATTAGATTGTAAGCTCCTTGACTGCAAGGGCTGTCTTTTGCCTTTTTTTGTATCCTAAATACTTTGCATAGTGTCTGGTATATGATAAATGCTGATTAAAAGTTTATTGACTAAATGTTAGTTAGTTCACTAGTCCCTCTTGTTTTTTTCCACCTGTAATATCCGTCATACAGAGAAATTGGTGGGATAATATACAACCCAATCCAACACAAGAAGATCTTATTGGCAAACCTAAAAGAATGTTGGACTTAAGTTTGAATCTGTCTTCAGACACTACCTAGCTATTTGACCCTGGGCATGTGGCTTAACCTTTCTCAAGTTGTTTCCTCATCTATAAAATGAGGATAATCACAGCACCTACCTGATAGGGGTATTGTGAAATGCATGTGTATAAACCATTATTTTTTACCTTTATAGCATCTATAAATGCAATTACTATTATCATTATTATTTCATGTAAGGGTCTAGGAAGGGATGAAGAAGAAAAGTGTTCACAGAACCACAGAATTTGAGCTGTGGAACAAGCTACAGTAGCCCTCTAGTGCAACTAAAGGAATCTTCACTCTAACACATCTGACCAAAGGTCACCCAGTCTCTGCTTTGGGTCATCTTAATTTGTGTCTGACTCCCCTTAACCCCATTGGGGTTTTCTTGGCCAAGATATGGGAGTGGTTTGCCATTTCTTTCTCCAGCTCATTTTACCTCTCTTTGAAGACCTCCAAAGAGGGTACAGCTCATCCTGCTTTTGGATGTAGCTAATTATTAGGAAGGGGAATTAGGGAATATTAGGGAATTAGCCCAAATTCCTTATAGTTCTGTCCATAAGAGCCAAACAGAACACATCAAATCCCTTCTCTACATGATAGTCGTTGAAATACTTGAACACAAATCTCACATCCTTCCTGAATTTTTTCTTACCCAGCTTGAAGATTCCCAGTTCCTTCAATCATATGACACCATATGACATAAGTCATCATATGACACAAAATCAAAGCCTTTCACCATTTTGGTTGTCCTCCTCTGGACACACTACTTGTTCTGCTGGGACCTAAAGGGCAGAACTGGGAATAACAATGAAATACAATTTAGAAGTTCAAGTAAGACTGTGAATAACTTAGCTATTCTCAGCAATACAAATATGCAAGACAATTCTGAAGGACTTAGGATGAAAAATGGTATCCACCTCCAGAGAGAGAACTGATGGAATCTGAATGCAAATTGAAGCATACTATTTTTTAACTTTCTTTATTTTCTTCATGTTTTTGTCTGTGCTTTCTTTCACAACATGACTAATATGGAAATATGCTTTGCATGACTACACATGCACAACCTATATAAAATTGCTTGCCTTCTCAATGAGGGGTGAGGAGAGGGAAGGAGGGAGAGAATTTGGAACTCAAACTTTTTTAAAAGAATGCTAATTAGGGGCAGCTAGATGATGAAGTGGCTAACACACTGGCCCTGGATTCAGGAGGACCTGAGTTCAAATACGGCCTCAGACATTTGACACTTACTAGCTGTGTGACCCTGGGCAAGTCACTTAACCCTCACTGCCCAGCCAAAAAATAAATAAATAAAAATAAAAGAATGCTAATTGTTTTTATGTATAATTGAGGAAAAGAAAATATTTTAAAAGAAGTTAAAGTAAGAAAAAGCTTATTAATAATTAATAATTAATTATAGCAATCTAAAAGTAGATTGGGCTCCTTTAGAAATAAATACCGCTTGGGGCACCTAGGTGGTGCAGTGGATAAAGCACTGGCCCTGGATTCAGGAGTACCTGAGTTCAAATCCGGCCTCAGACACTTGACACTTACTAGCTGTGTGACCCTGGGCAAGTCACTTAACCCCCATTGCCCCCCAAAAAAAAGGAAAGAAAGAAAGAAAGAAATGCCACCTCACTGTAGTATTTTTATTCTGAGGTTGAACTGCCACTTGTTGAAGAATATTCTTATACATCTACAAGTTAGACAGGTGTCATCTGAGGTGACTTCAACCTCTCAGAAACTCTAGGGTCTTATATGAATGTGAGAGAACTTTGGGACTTATCAAGGATATGCATATATAAAAAATTAGAGAACACTTGTTCTCTAATCATAGTGACTCTTTGAATGGCCCAATATATTGTCCTCTAGAGAATGAGCTAGGCTATATACTCTTTTTTTGTGGGTCAATGGGGGTTAAGTGAATTGCCCAGGTCACACAGCTAGTGTCAAGTGTCTGAGTTCAGATTTGAACTCAGGTCCTCCTGAATCCAGGGCTGGTGCTTTATCCATAGAGCCACCTATCTGCCCTAGGCTATATACTCTTACCAGGTTCTCTGGAATCATAGTTGGTCATTGTGTTGATCAGAGCTCTTAAAATTCTGAAGCATTTATCTTCTCTCCCTCCAATCTCTCTTCCTCCCAATGGAATATATAGATAAGTTTTTATTTTTTATTTTTTACAGTATTGATTGTTCTCCTATTTCTGATACTTTTCCTTTGCCTCAGTTCATACAAGTCTTCCCAATTTTCTCTGAAACAGTGGTGGTTGTTGTTCAGTCATTTTTCAGTCATGAAAACTCTTCATGACACCATTTGGGGTTTTCTTGGCAAAGATGGTTTCCCATTTCCTTCTCCAGCTCATTTTATAGATGAGGAAACTGAGGCAAACAGGGTGAAGTTACTTGACCAGGGTCACACAGCTAGGAAGTGTCTGAGGCCAGATTTCTACTCAGGAAGATGAGTCTTCCTGACTCCAAGCCTTGCACTCTTTGCACTATGGTACCACCTAGCTGCCCCTCTGAGACCACCACCTTTCTCATTTCTTATGGTACAGGAGTATTTCATTATATTCATGTAATATAATTAGTATTTCCTGACAGAGAGATGATAGAATAAATATGCAAAATGAGACATATGTTTTTAATATGGCTGATGTGAATTTTTTTTTTGCTTTGACTATGCATATTTATTACAAGGGTTTTCTTTTTTTTTCTTTTTCCATTGGGAGGAAGAGAGATTGGAGGGAGAGAAGATAAATGCTTCAGAATTTTAAAAAATGATTAAAAATAAAATAAACTCCTGCCAGTCATCAGGGCACAATAAAAGCCATTTCTACAGACATTAGTCATCCAGAGAATTGAGCATGGGGGAGGGGGAGCACAGTGCCATAACCCTAGCCACTTTCCGTATCAAGTCATATTTGTAGATTACAGCATCACACCAAAAGTTCAGGAGAGACAGCCCTTGCCCTTTAGGAGTTAACTTTGATTTACTCTCCATCCTAACCATCCTTGACATTTATAGACTGCTTAGTTTTCCCATTGTTTGTCACCCACATTTATCTCCTGAGCTTCATTTATCTTATGTGAGCTTCACAGCAACTTTGGGAGATAGTAGAATCAACGGCTCATAGATTGAAGACTGTAAGGGACCTTGAAGGTCATTTAGTACAAGATCCTTAATTGAAAGATGAGGAAACTGAGCCTGAGAGAGTTACTCAGAATCGGGCGGTGATGTGGTATAATGGAAGGTGACCAGATTCAGTAGCAGAAGACCCATGTTCAAATCACACATCTACTTCTTACTGCTAGTATGACCTTGGGCAGTCCCAGCTGAAATCTTACCTTCTATAAGATGTTCTGTTCCCCAATAATTCTGAAGCATTCCTTTTGTAGGTTATCTCTATTAACATATACACATGCATTTGTGTGTATGTGTATAGATATTTGTATAGATGTATAGATGTATACACATACATGTAACGATTGGAATAATGCCACCTGCTGGATACTTACTGTAGAAGAGTTCTGCCCATGAAGCAAAGGTCTTTGAGGGCAAGACCAGGAGTCTTTTCTTTGGCATCAGGAAGTGACGCGGACGAGTGGGAGGAAGAAGGAAGAGAGTAGCGCTCGGGCTGAGGCTCTTTCCTCTGGACTCTGGTGGAGAAGGGAGCTAGAAATGTGCTCTCCCTTTAATAGATAGGAATCTAGGCCTTTCTCTTCTCTCTTTACCAAATTCTTATTCTCCTTAATAAATGCTTAAAAGTCTAACTCTTGCTAAAGCTTATAATTTATTGGCGACCACTCATTAGATATTTTAGACAGTTTAGCTAGAATTTTAGCCCTTAACATACATGTATAGAAACATACATGCATACACACACATATGCACATGGGAGCAAGCACACAGTCCTGCTTCACTCCACTGGTGTCTGGGAAAGCATGAGAATATTGTCCATTATCCAGAACCCATGCAAGCATGCCATTGTGAAACTAATGAACTCCCCTGAGCAACCAAATTTTGCCAGGATCTTCCACAAGTTCTCACAAGTGACAGTATTGAAGACCTTGGTCAGACTGATGAATGTTGTATACAAACCTCTGTTCTGCTCCTAGAATTTCTCCTGGAGGTGACAGTCAGCAACCTCATTGTTATATGTCATATATAGATATATGTATGCGTGCACATGCATGTATATATAGACACATATACACGTGTACATGCATATATACATATATGCATACATGTATATGCATTTTATATGTATATTTGCATATATGTTTCATGTGTGTATGTTTAGAGATCTGTTATATATAGATATGTAAGTATATATGTGCATATGCTGTGTATATATGTATATATCTTGCATTTATGTACATATACACATTTGTCTTATGTGTATATACATATTTGTATGTATATACTTGTATATGTGTGTGTATCATGTGTATAGAGTGTGAGCTACTTGAAATCAGGTACAATTTTTTTGCCTTGCATTGAACCCCCAAAACTTGGCACAGTGCCTGGAACATAGTAAGTACTTAATAGATATTTGTTGACTACTGATAACTGACATGACCTCAACTGTAAAATGAGGGAGTTGAGCTAAACAGCTTCTCTGTTCTCGTCCAGATTTAAATCTATTATCTTCTTAAGTAGGCTAGTCAAATGGAAAGATTGCATTGTCCTTCTTTTTAGATATTGGGAAACTCATATCTAAACAGACCATATAATGTCTGTATTTTACAGTTGAGGAAAGTGAGTTAGGAATTAAGTGACCTACTCAAATTTAATTCAATTCCACAAGAAGTTGTGAATTGATACTACAGGCAAGGTGCAATGTTAGGTATTAGGAATACAGAGATAAAAATAAAACACTCCCTATCCTCAAAGTGCTTACATTCCACTTCCTAGAAGGGACATGATGCACACAGATAAGTAAATGCAATATGTATACGCTAAGTAATACAAATGGCAAAATAAATTTCACTTTCAAGTTCATAACAACATGCTTCAAAATATGAGTTGTATGTGATTCCCAAAGAGATCATGGAATCTTTAATAACAATAATTTAGAGATGAAAACATGATAAACTATAATTTCATACAGAATTATAAACATTGTACTCATTTGTGAGTACGCTCTTTTGGCAAAGTTTGTTTGTTTTTAAAATAACAAATAAAGAAGTTGGCCTTGGAATGAGGAATCAGTCAGTCAATGGTTGTTTGTCCTTTGTACTTGAGAGGACCAAAATGACATCACTATATTAGAGTCAAAGTACAGTGTGTCTGACTGTGACTGATCCGATTAATACTAGCTAAGAAGGCTCCACCACAGGAAGGGCCCAAATATTCCATGGGAAAATTTAAAGTGGAGATGTCTCTAAATTTGTACATCTTGTGTTTCTTTTGAGCTACTGCAATTTTACTTTTCTCTTAGGGTACAGTGCTTTCTTTGATGTGGGCATGCCACGCTGGATGGTCCTGTGCCAATATCTCCCATGTTTCACTATTGATTCCAAAGTTCTTCAGAGAGACCTTGAGAGTGTCCTTGTATCACTTCTCATCTCCATGTGAGCACTTGCCTTATGTGAGCTCTCTAAAATAGTCTTTTAGACAAATATACATTTGGCATTCAAACAATGTGGCCAGCCCATCTGAGCTGGGCTCTCTGAAGTAGACTGAATGATTGGCAGTTCAGCTCAGGAAAAGACCTCATTGTCTGGTATCTTATCCAGCCAAATGAGCTTCAGAATCTTCCAAAGACAATTCGAATGGAAGTGATTCATTTTTCTGGCAGGGCACGGGTTTCACAGACATACAAGAATGAGGTGAATACAATGGCTTTGTAGACCTTCAGTTTGGTAGGCCACCTAATACTTCTCTACCACACTTTCCTTCCAAGGATCCCAAACACTCTGGCAATGCATTTGTCAGCCTCATCATCTATGTGGATATATCCCTGAAAAGTATACTGCTGAGGTAAGTGAACTTATCCACATTCAAAATTTTGCCATTTGGTGTAATCAATGATTTCACGTGATGTGGTGCTGGTTGGTGGAGAACCTCTGTTTTCTTCATTGTCAGGCCAAAATTAGTACAAGCATCAGAGAATTGAGCCATAGTTTGTTGTATTTCAGTCTTAGAGGCTGCACTGAGTGTATAATCATTGTGGGGCAGGGGAGGGGCATGGAAGTCATGCATCAATTCTCCCTTCACTTTAGACTTGGCCTGTGGCATTTTCAAGTTAAACAATTTGCCATCAGTGCAGTAGCTGACATCAATGCCATTTTCACCCTCACTGAAGGTGTCTGGCAACATTTCCAAAAACATACTAAAAAGCATGGGAACAAGTACATAGCCCTGCTTCATTCCATGGGAAAGCATGGGAGTATTGTCCATTGTCCAGAACCCATGCAATCATCCCATCATGAAACTGACATACAATACTGATGAATTCCAGGCAGCCAAATTTTGCCCTAATCTTCCATAAGTCCTCATGACTGACAGTATCAAAGACCTTGGTCAGATCAACAAACGTTGTATAGATACCTCTATTCTGCTCCTGGCATTTCTCCTGGAGTTGTTGGTCACCAAACACCAGGTCTATTGTTCCTTGGCCCTTTCTTCAGTCACACTGATTCTTGGGTAGATCATCATCTTCCAGGTGAAGGATCAGTCTATTTTAAGTAGGATTCTGAAAAGAATCTTGCTGGAAATGACTAAGAGAGAAAACTCCCTCTGATTGTCACAGGACAACTTATTTCCTTTTTCATTATAGAGATGGAAAATGGAAGCATTCTTGAACTCCAAGGGGATAATTTCCTCTTGCTGGAAGATTTCAGTCAGCTTTTGTAAGAGCAGTGGACCACCTGCCTTATAAATCTCTGCTGGAATAGAATCAGCACCAGAAAGGATGCCAATGGAATTCAAAACCTCTTCTTCAGTTGGAAGTTCAGCTAGAGAGGGATTGACTTCAACATGAGGCATATGGTCAATGGTTTCAGCATTGGTTAATGACAGTCTGTTGAGAACACTATGGATGTGTTCAGCCCATCTCTTCGGGATCATGTTCTTAGCATTAATCAATGTGGCTCCATACGCATGAGTAGTCAGCCAAAAAGCATCAGTTTTTATCAGTCAATAAACATCAGTTTATCAGTCAATAAAGATCTATTAAGTGCCTACTATGTGCCAGGCACTGTGCAAAGTTCTGAATAATCAATAAATTATCACTGATTAAGTATCTACCACAAGTCAGAAACTGTGTTAGACTCTAGGGATACAAACATAGTAGATGGAACAATCCAAACCTAGTAGGAAGGTTATAATGAGAGAGAGAGAGAGAGAGAGAGAGAGAGAAACAGAGACAGAGACACAGAGAGAGAATGTAGCTACATGTATCTATATGTTTGTATGTATGTATGTATGCATATTTGAGGGGAGAACTAAAGCCACTCAGGTGGCAGGATCATGGTTTCTGGCAGTCCAGGGTTCCTGACTCATTCCAGAGCTCTTTATATTACTCCAAGCTCCCTTTGTTCCCCAAAAGAGAGCAAGGCCATGCTAAAGAGCAGAATGAAACCACTCACAGTCTACAGCAACCTTGGAAGAAAATGGAATCCTTCCTTCCTGTCCTGTATCTTGATTGGCCAATTTCTTCTTCCCCAACCCTCCTCCCTCCAGCTTGATTCACCCACAAGGTCACCATTTTTGAGGAAACAAGAGGCACCATCTTTAAGGGAAAGATGACAGAAGGGTAAACGTCCACTCAAAATGACACAAAATAAAATACTTGACACTGAATGTTGCTTATCAAGCTGCCTCAGGAAGGATTATATTTCATATGATTATGTAAATATGAGTCAGATACATCCAAACCACAACCACTCATTTGGAAATGTGCCAGAGCTATAAACCTCAGGAACTGAGTAATTGCAGTCCATTCCCATGAATGAAAATAGAAACACACTCTTATAAGGCATTATGGATTATCATATAAAAGGAGAAGCATTTAAACCCACATCTGCATCCAACAGCAAAATCCTACTCCCAGATATCAGTCAGGGATGCCCCTGTCCTCTATCACTGTCCCTCAGTCCATTTCTCATTTCAGAAATATACTCTAAACAAAAAATCACAGAATTTGAGAATTGGAAGGTACTTCAATTGCCATTTAACTTAACCCATACATCAAAGAGATCCCCATTTTGACATACTGAACAAGTCATCATCTAGACTGAGTCTGAAGATCTCCAAGGAAGGGGAACTCACCACCTCTTGAAAGTAGTCCATTCTATTCCACTAAAGAAAGTAATGGCATTATTTGTAAAAGCCGAAATTCTGTACAAGTCGTCCCTAAAATGTACTCCCTGTGAATGGGGGTAATAACCATGTAAGTAGAAAGAATGGGTCATATGTGAGAGATGAGCTGGAGAGAGAAAGGACCAAGTTACATTCTCTACATAGCTATCGTTCATATATATATATATATATATATGTATATATATGTATATATGTATGTATGTATATGTATGTATGTATATGTATATATATTCATATTTATATATGTGTATGTATATATTGATATATGCATAGATGTGTATATATAATATTAAGATAGATAAATGATGGACGGTTGTATAGATAGTTAATAGAAATAGAGGTAGATGGATAGATAGGTAGTTGGATAAGCAGATAGACGGATAGATAAGATAGACAGACAGATAGATAGATAAATAGATACATATAGACAAGATAAAGGACAGGAATATCCCTGATACTGACTCTTGGGAGTAGAAAAAGATAAAACAGGAGGGATATTTAACCTGAAGAAGAAAAGGCTTAGGTGGAATAGCTAAAGGCAACCAGATGGTGTACTAGACTTGAAGTCAGAAAGACCTGAGTTCAAATCCAACTCTCTCTCTTTCTCTGTCTGTCTGTCTGTCTCTCTCTTTCTGTTTGACTCTCTATGTCTCTCTGTCTTTCTGTCTGTCTGTGCTTCTCTTTCTGTCTTCGCATTAGTTTTTCATACTGTCCTTAATTACTAGAAAATGGGGTGTAAGATAATGAATTTTGAATGATCCTAGATGAGACACCTAACCCCTTTGGGGTCCAGTTTCCACATCTATAAAATGTGGGGGCTGAATGAAATCACCTCAAAGGCACTAACCACCACTAAATCTATAAACTTTTGATCCTTCAAAGCTCATCTCAAGTACCATCTCATATGCTAAGCTTTTTTTTTTAAATTACTTCCAGCTGCTAGTGCCCTCCAACTACAGAAACTATTTTGTCAGTATTTTGTATTTTTTTAAATGATACATAAGGTCAATAATATCAAGGGAACTAATGGGAAAAACCACAGAAAGTGGGCTATCTGTACAAAACCTGAAGCTATAAGATAAAGTGGCAGTCATCAAAACAATTGGGTACTGGTTAAGAAAAAAGAGTGGTGGATCAATGGAATAGGTTAGGTGCAGGAGACACAGTAATAAATGACTATAACTACTGTTTGATAAACCCAAAGACTCCAGCTTTTGGGATAAGAACTCAGTATTTTACAAAGTCTCCTAGGAAATCAAGAAGATAGTAGGGCAGAAACTAGGCATAGACCAACATCTTACATCATATACCAAAATAAGGTCAAAATGGGTACATGGTTTATACATAAAGGATGATACAGGGGCAGCTAGGTGGCACAGTGGATAAAGCACTGGCCCTGAATTCAGAAGGACCTAAGTTCAAATCCAGCCTCAGACACTTGACATTTACTAGCTGTGTGACCCTGGGCAAGTCACTTAACTCTCATTGCCCGGGGGGGGGGGGGGAGTTGATCTGAGGTTTTACAGGGCAGCTAGGTGGCACAGTGGATAAAGCACCGGCCCTGGAGTCAGAAGTACCTGAGTTCAAATCCGGCCTCAGACACTTAACACTTACTAGCTGTGTGACCCTGGGCAAGTCACTTAACCCCAATTGCCTCACTAAAAACAAAACAAACAAACACAAAGGGTGATACCGTAGGTAAATTAGGAGAGGGAGGAATAGTTTACCTCTCAGCTCTATGAAGTGGAGAATTTATGACCAAACAAGATATAGACAATATTATGAAATGCAAAATTGACAATATTGATTACACTAAATTAAAAGTTTTTGTACAAGCAGAAACAATGCAGCCAAAATTACAAGGGATGCAGAAAGCTGGGAAACAATTTTTATAGCCAGTGTTTCTGATAAAGGCCTCATTGCTAAAATATATAGGGAACTACATAAAATTTATAAGAATGTAAGTCATTCCCCAAATGAGAAATGGTCAAAGGATATGAACAAGCAGTTTTCAGATGAAGAAATCAAAGCTATCTATTGTCATTTGAAAAATGCACTAAATAACTATTGATTAGAGAAATGCACATTAAAACAACTCTGAGGTACCACCTGACACCTATACGGTTGGCTAATATGACAAAAAAGGAAAATAATAAATATTGGAGAAGCTGTGGAAAAATTGGAACACTAATGCATTGTTGGTGGAGCTGTGAACTGATCCAAACATTCTGGAGAGCAATTTGGAACTATGCCCAAAGGACTATAAAGCTGTGCATACCCTTTGATCCAGCAATAACACTATTAGGTCTTTATCCCAAAGAGATAATAAAAAAGGTGAAAGGACCCACATGTACAAAAATATTTATAGCAGCTCTCTTTGTGGTGGCAAAGAATTGGAAATCGAGGGAATGCCCATCAATCAGGGAATGGCTGAACAAGTTGTGCTATATGAATGTAATGGAATACTATTGTGCTACAAGAAATAATGAACAGGCAGATTTCAGAAAAACCTGGAGAGATTTAAGTGGACTGATGCTGAGTGAAATGAGCAGAACCAGGAGAACATTGTTACAATAACAGCCAAATTGTGTGATGATCAACTGTAATATACTTAACTTGTCTCAGTAATACTACATTCCAAGACAATTCCAAAGGACTCATAATGGAAAGTGCCTCCCACATCTGGGAAAAAGAACTGTGGAATCTGGATACATATTAAACCATACCATTTCTACTTTGGGTATTTTTTTTTCTTTTTTGAGCTTTTTCCCTTGTGTTCTGATTCTTCTTTCACAGAACAACTAATGCAGAAATATATTTAATGTAATTGTACATACATAACCTATATCAGATAGCTTTATGTCTTGGGGAAGGGGAAGGGAATGGAGGGAGGGAGCAAAATTTGGAACTAAAAAGATTATGAAAACAAATATTGAAATCTATCTTTACATGTAACTGGAAAATAATAAAATACTTTTATGATGAAACAAAAAACAATGATACATTGTCTTCCCCTTTAGAATCTAAATTCCCTGGAAACAGGACTGTTTCAATTTTGTCATTGCATACCCAGGACCTAGCACAGTGTTCAGCACAGAATAGGGGCTTAATAAATGCTTCTTAATTGATTGACTGATAGTCCATCTCTTTTCCAATTTGCTTTAAATCAGGCTTAGAAATCGCTTCATGAAGATGTCACCCGGAAGGGAGTGCATACAATCAGGATCACGGTTACAAAATGTAATAGCATAAAATGTTAAACACCGGTGCATTAACCAAAATCCTTGCAAAGGCCATGAAAACTATCTATCAGGTAAATGCACCAGATTCTCTTATTGCATACACTATTAGGTGTTAAAATATTTGCATATTTAAACTCTTTCTCTTGAAAGGAAATCTTTCCTTTATTCTTTATGGGTCATTTACTTTACTGCAAGTTAAGCTAACAAGAGGGGGAAAAGATCTGACATTCTCTCTAATATGTTACTTAATATAAATATGTATGAGTTTTTATCACATTGGTCCTTTGAGCAAGCCCAAAATGCCTAAAGACCAAAATGGGTCTCTCCTTGAAAGTTTGAGAAAGAGTCAATTAGGAGACTATTGTAAAATATTCTTGGAATTGAACTTTCTACATCAGTTGTTTTCTCTAATGTTACACTGATATTTATCTGTTGCCACCCAGAGAAATCACAATGAAGCCACTAGAGTTTTCAAGGGGCAGCTGGGTGGTACAGTGGATATAGCACTGGACCTAAAGTCAGGAAGACCTGAGTTCAAATCCAGCCTCAGACTCTTGCTGTTTGACCTTGTACAAGTCATTTCACCCTGTTTGCTTCAGTTTCCTCATCTATGAAATGAGCTGGAAAAGGAAAAGGCAAACCATTCTAGTATCTATCTCTGCCAAGAAAACAGGGTCATTAACCACTGAACAATAACAAGTTTTTAAAGGTTACCTTTTGTGGAGCATCATGGGATGATATACTTAGAAGACTGAGTCCAAATCCCTCATTGATAAAACAAAGGTCCAGAGCATGCAAATGATTTGTTCATGATCACCCAGACAGTAGTCAGCTAAACTGGTATTTTAATCCAGGTCCCTCGACTGCATATCCAGCTCTCTTCCCATGTACTGTAGCATTTTCTTAGGATGGAGATTTGGGATAATCTTGAAAAGAGCTGAATCAGATTTTCCTCACTCATCTTGATTCTTTGATTTCCCTTTCTTGGCATGATGCCATAGCCCCAGCTTAACAACTTGAGACTGATTTGAAGTGAAGACTTCAAGAAAACTCTGTACTTGAAGTCAAGTTAACTACAAGAAAGAGCAGGGAGCCACTCAGGTGATCTGAGTCTCCAGGGGGGAAAAAAAAGACAATTTTTTAAAAAAAGTATCAAAGTCAAGGACACTATTTCACAGAACTTTTTGTTTCTTTTCTTCTTCCTTTAATTCTGTTCTATCCCTCCTTCCTTCCTTTTTCCTTCCATCCTTTCTTCATTGCTTCCTCAATTCTCACTTTCTATCTTCCATCATTTCATTTTCCCTTCTTCCTTCTTCCTTCCTTCCTTCTTTCCTTCCTTTCTTCCTAACTCCCTTCTTTCCTCCCTTTCTTCTACCTTTCTTTCTGCATTCCATCCTTTTTTTAGTTTGTTTCTTGCTTGCTTGCTTTCTTTCCCCTTTCTCTCAGACTGTCTTTCCATTTTCTACTCTCATTGACACAGAAGCTTTGACATGCTCCATTTTCAACCTAAGCCAATCTTCCCCTCCTTAGGTAACCCTTTAGATCCCCCACTGCCATTCTTGAGGACCCATCATTTTGGTATAGGACTTATTACACACACATGCTTAACTCAGTACCCTGCAACTCAAAACTCCTGAGCATAAGCAGTTTACTAGCCTATGGCTCCCCAGTGGCAAGGCTTAAAGATTTGTGCCACCATGCCCAATAGCATCACAGAACTTCAGAGCTAGAAAGGACCTCAGTGGTCATAAGAATTTAACCTACCATATCCTCAACAAATAGTCAAATGTTTTTATTTCTTTAATACTTCCATTGGGGGAAACCCACTACCTCCCAAGGCACTCCCTCCACTTTGATTTAGTTCCAATTGGCAGGAAGTTCTTCCTGAAATCAAGCCTACATTTGTTCCTTTGAAATGTCTTACCCAATCATCCTAGTTCTTCCCTCTGGGGCCAAGCAAAACAAGTGTAATCCCTCTTCTAGGAGACAGACCATGAAATACTTGAATTCCCCCTTCTCACTCCCTTCTTCAATCTCATCTCCAGTATTTTCAACCAATCCTCCTACAGCATATTTTTGAGATCCTTCATCATTCCAATTGGCAGGAAGCTCTTCCTGAAATCAAGCCTACATTTGTTCCTTTGAAATGTCTTACGCAATCATCCTAGTTCAATCTCATCTCCAGTATTTTCAACCAATCCTCCTACAGCATATTTTTGAGATCCTTCATCATTCTGGTTCATCATTCTGATCACATCTGGGATTCTCTCCAACTCATTGATTTCCTTCCTAGAGTGGGGTTTCTAGAAGTGAACACTGTAGTCTAGATGTTGTCTGACCAGAAAAGAGAAAAGCTTCATAGCCACTTCCTAATAATAGCATCCACATGTTGGGAAGAAGTAGTATGGAATGGTGAACAATTATCACAGGATCGAGAAGATGCCTAGAAATGCTACCTCTCGCCAGTTATATGATCATGGCAAGTGCCTGAACCTCTCACGTTCCACATCTTCAAAATGCAGATAATGGCACCTATGGCATATACTTCCACTGGGATGTTATGGGGACCAAATGAGAAAATGTTTGCAAAGTGCTTTAGAATATTAAAAGTGTGACTTTCACTTTATTTATTTATTTATGTTGGCTGAGAACTCTCCCACAAACTCCCAGGATCTGGATTTGCTCAATTGAAGAAGCAATAGATTTGGAGTCAGGGACCTGGATTCAAATCCTGTTTCTGCTACTACTATACAACAACTACTACTAACAACAACAATATAATTATGTACAATTATAATATATTTCATGATATTATATAATAAATAATTACATAAATTCATCAATCAATAAATATTTAAGAACCTACCATGTGCCAGTTACTGTGCTAATAATACATAAGTATTTATATCGTGCTTTGAGCTTTGCAAAAAGCTTTACAAATATTATCCTATTTCTAGACATGTGACTTTGATGTGTGGACATTTTTATCTCTCTGGGGCTAAATTTCCTCACTTGTGAAATGAGGTTGTGGGATTAAACATGGTGTTTCTTACTTGGAGTCCATGGACTGCCAAAAGATGGGGGGAAATTACATCTTTATTTTTACTCACTTCTAACTGAAATGTTGCATTTTTTTCAATTATGAATTTAAAAAGACGGGATGTTGAGAATCAGTCCTTAGGCTTCAGCAGAATGCCAAAGAGCTTGATAGTATAAAAAAAAAAAAGGCTGAGAGCATCCAGACTTTAGGACCACTTAGGTGCCTTTCAGCTTTATACATAGGGCATGAGTTCAAATCTCACTTCTTAACACTAACTGTGTGACTCTGGAGAAATCACTTAACCTCTCTGTGCCTCTACTTCCTTACCCATAAATTGGAGTTTGAACTAAACAGCCTCTAAGGTCTCTTCTAACTCTAGACCCATGTTCCTAATCTCAGTTCTTCACCTTTAAAATGAGGAGGTTGGATTAGAGAGTCCCTAAGATCTCTTCCAGCTCTAGATTCATGTTCCTAACCTCTCCGGGTCTCAGTTTCTTCATCTGTAAAGCACAGGGGTTAGATGAGATAGCCTCTGGAGTCCCCTCCAGGTCAACAGCTAGGACCTGATATAGCATCTGTAGCCAGTTATTGTGTATAGCTTTGATGTCTTCTGAGGTTCACAGAATTCTTGCCTTCCAAGTTCCCTTCTTCCTCAAAAAGACTGATTATAGAGACAAAATTTAGCAGCACCCCCCACCTCCAGTCACTACTGGGCCCCAATCACTTCAGTAATCTTAGAAGATTTTCTAAAGGATACCTAGAAGAAGTATATATGGAGAGGAGGTGGGAACCACACTATTTTCAGTTTCCAATTTTGCCCCCTTTCAAGTTGATTCACCATTGAGAAGCTGGTCCCAAATTGGAAGGGTTTTATAGGGCTGGGTCAAGCCAGGGGTCAGGGTAACAGGAGGTTGGGATGTCATCTTCTGATCTTTTCTTTGCTTGGCCTCCTGAGGATTTCTTTCACCCCTGCTCTGACCGCCTTTTTGTTTTCATCTTCTGAAACAGCCAAAAGAATGAGCTGGTCCCTTTACCTCCTGTGATATCTTCTTCCTCTTGGATACAACCTGCTGCTTCTGAAACTCTTTAAAGTCAGCTCTTGAATTTTATGTCCTTCAAAAGTGGGTTTTCAGGAAACAGATGGAGGGCAAATGCTTCCGGGGGGTGACTGAAGATTTGGCTATGTAACTTAATGGGGATCCTAGCTCTCTGTTTGGTTTTGTACCCCTGACACCCCCACAGCCTATTCCTGAAAGTCAAAGAGCCAAAGGAACCAACTAGACCTACTTCTGCCCTCTGGAGCCAAGCAGAGAAAGCTAATCCCACCTCACTAAGACAGCCACTTCAAATACTTGAACAGCTATCATGTCTTTATCATGCTTCACTCTTCTCAAGTAATGATCATTTATATAATAGACAGGACTAAAAAGAATGGTACTGACATTATCTAATCTCAAACTCCCCAAAACTCTTTAGAAGAGGTACTCTAGATATTTACATATTTTTTCCTTTTTTAGTCTGCCACTGTGATTTCATCTGTGTGTGAATCTCTTGGTGGAGAGATTCCTGGACCATAAAACCCCCTGGACCAATGCAGATAAGGAACTCATTCAACTGGGTTAAGTCCAACAGCTTCTTATTATCTACTGGGGGCCATCTGCAGTCATTCTGACCTATTTTTTTTGCCACTGGACTCAGGTGACTCTGGAGGAGAGAGTGAGGCTGACGACTTTGCACAGCTCTGCCTCACTTAGATCCAATTCACTTGCAAGTCAGGTCATCACTTGTGTCATTGGTCCTCTTGTTGCTCTTTGTCCTTTGTTCTCAAAGAGGACCATGACATTAAGGTGATATCATAACTTGCACTGAATTGAAGTGATGGAGGGCTGTGCAAAGTCACCAACCTCATTCTTTCCTCCAGAGCTATCTGGGTCCAGTGGCAAGATATACATCAGGATGACTGGAGATGGCCCTGGATGTTTTAAGGCAATTGGAGTTAAGTGACTTGCCCAAGGTCACACAGCTAATAAATGCCTAACTTTCCTATTACTGTCAAGAACAATGCCATCCTCCCAGTACCTCAGGTTTCCAAACATTCCAGATTCTTCTCTCTCTCTCCTCCCCACACACACATCCAAGCTGTCACCAAGTCTGGTTGATTCCACCTCTGCGACATCTCTCAGATATGCTCCTTTTCTTCTCTGACACTGCCCCCCCCCCACTGATGCAGCGTCTCATCCCCTCACACCTAGATTATTGCAATAGCATGGGGGGGGGGTCTGTTTGCCTCAGGTCTCTCTACTCTAGTTGAGTCACTAAAGTGACTTTCTTATAATTGTCCTTCCCTGCCCTTATTCACTAAACTCCAGTAGCTCCTTATGGACTCCAGGATCAAATACTAAATGCTCTCTTTGGCATTTAAACCCCTTCATAGGGGCAGCTAGGTGGCTTAGTGGATAAAGCACTGATCCTGGATTCATGAGGACATGAGTTCAAATCCAGCCTCAGACACTTGACACTAACTAGCTGTGTGACCCTGGGCAAGTCACTTAACCCCCATTGCCCTGCAAAAAAAACCATAAATAAATAAATAAATAAATAAACCCCTTCATAATCCAGGACCCTCCTACCTTTTCATTACCCCTGATCATATAGTCTTTGATCTAGTGACATTGGCTTCCTAGATGTTCCAAAATGGAGACATTATCTCTCTCAGCTCTCAGCATTTTCACTCACTGTCCCCCATACCTGGAAGGTGCTCCCTCTTCCACTCTAGCTACTGACCTTTTTGGCTTCCTTTAAGTCCCATCTAAAATCCCAGTTTCTATAGGAAGTTTTCCTCAACCCTCTTAATTCTAGTGCCTTCCCTCAATTAATTATTTCCTATTTACCCTGTATATAGATTGTGAATACATATTTGCTTGCTTTTTGTCCCTCCCTTTAAATTATAAGCTACTTGAGGGCAGGGACTGTTTTGCCTTTTTGTATCCCTAGTGCTTAGCACAGTACCTGACACATATGCCCTTAATCAATGTATATTTATTGACTGCCTGACAGGTACATATTTGGACAGACATTTCTGTAGACAAGGCAGCTGCTGGGGCAATGGGTAGATCACAGGGCCTGGAGTTAGGATGTTCTAAGTTAAAATCCAGCCTCAGACAATACTACCTGTATGATCCTGGCTAAGTCATTTAACCTCTATTTGCCTCAGTTTCCTCAACTCCCAAATGGTAATAATGATAGAACCTACATCCCAGGGTTGTTGTGGGGATCAACTAATACAATATTTATTAAGCACTTGCAAAGTGCCTGGCACATAGTAGGTGCTTAATAAATGCTTGTTAACTCCCTCTCCTATGGTAGAAGAAGCACTAGCTCTTGAATCAAAAGATCTGGTCTTAAATATTCCTCTCAGTTACTAACTTTGTAAGATTCAATAAGTTATTTATCTGCTCTGGGTCTTAGTTTCCTATCTGTAAAATAAAGACGTTGAACTAGAGAATCTCTGAGGTTCCTCTAAGGTCTAGATTTCTGATTTGTTGTCATTCAGTTGTTTTTCAGTCATGGATGTGAGCTCAGGTCTTGCTAACTCCAAGCCCAATACGCTATCCATTGTGTGGCCCAGATTTATGATACTAGTTTCTTAATGGAAGTAAATCTTCATCCTCTTCTTCTTCTTCTTCTTCTTCCTCTTCTTCTTCTTCTTCTTCTTCTTCTTCTCTTTCTCTTTCTCTCTCTTTCTCTCTCCCCCATCTGTCTCCATATATATATATATATATATATATATATATATATATATATATATATAAGTAAATCAAACTTCCCATCATATTATAACTGCATCCTCCTCTAGGAAATGTGTGTATGTGTGTTAACAATAGATCTAATCTCTACCCTATAGTCAAACTGCCCAAAATGTAAAAGCAAAAACCTGAGACAAATAGGTTAAGTGACTTGCCCAGGATCAATCATGAGTCACCTCAGGGCACTGAGAGTCACCTGTTCATGGGCACACAATTATTGTGTGTTAGAACCAGGATTATGCCCAGGTTGTTTCTGACTAGAAAACCAACCAGCCTTACCCTACACTCAGCTACCTCTCACTAAAGGCTCTTATGCCCACATTTTACTGTTGAGGAAACTGAGGGCATGACTTTTCTAGGGCCCAATAAAGAGTAAGTTGTTGGGGCAGCTAGGTGGCGCAGTGGATGGAGTACCGGCCCTGGAGTCAGGAGGACCTGAGTTCAAATCCGGCCTCAGACACTTAACACTTACTAGCTGTGTGACCCTGGGCAAGTCACTTAACCCCAATTGCCTCACCAAAAAGAAAAAGTAAGTTGTCAAAAGAGAGAGCTTCAAAGCTCTCTTCCCCAACTCTCAAGTACAGGGCCCTTCCCATTGGCCACACTGCCTCACATGATGAATTGTTACGATCTTCATCTCATGTATCCAGGGCCAGATGGGACCTTAGAGGCCATTGGGACCATTCCCATCTCCTCATTTTACAAATAAAAGAAATTCAGGAAGGTGAAGTGACTCACTCAGGGCCATGCTCATAAATAAGTGATGAAAGAATCAGGATTAGCACCCAGGGTTTCTGACTCCAAGGTCATCATTCTTTCCACAGTGCTGCCTTACAATGTCAGTTCTAAAAAGGGACCCCTTTGCTATGGAACATCAGCAGTGCCCCCGCTGATGATGGCTCAAGAAGGAATTTACTGTTACTCTGATGATTTTTTCCCAAATGGGTACCACTACATTTCCCACTTAGTACATGCCCTGGACATTCAGGAAATTATTTCAGGTAATGTTGTCTAATGAACCTTATGATATAATTAAGCTGCAGTAACTTCTCTCCATACCCAATCTTCCCCACTGTGAGCTAATGCCAATCTGGAGCAGAAATCCGTCAGGGAAGACTGATGATGAAACACCTCTCTAATGAAAGTGTAGAAGAGCCACATTTTATGACTTCACCCACTAGTCCCCCAAGGTAACTCCACCCCAAACCACCAGGTACCTGAACAGACACATGAGCTCCACCTCAATAGAGGATCGCTTGCCTGGGTCACTGGTACTTCATTTGGAATCACTGAGGTAGGTATTTATTGGATTGCTTTATAGCCCTTCATATTCTCCTTCCATTTGAAACAAAAGCTAATACCCGTGCTGCAGAAAACGTTAAACTAGATTAGACTGCTGAGTTGGAAACCATTGGAAATTACAGTTCCCAAAGAATTAGTACCTTTCAGTGAAACCCAAAGCTAGGCATGTTTACAGAATCTTAACTTTTTGCAGGTTTTTTTTTTGTTTGTTTTGTTGGTTGGTTTTTGTTTTGTTTAGTTTTTTTTCAATACATTAATCTTAGTTCATCTGCAAGTGAGACCAAGAGATTCAGTATCTATTCCTGACTTGCATAGATGGCAGGTTTCTAGATGACAACTCTCCAAAGGGGAAGAATCCACTGGTTTCTCAAAGATTCATTACAAAGGCATTGAAGTGGCACAGTGGGGAGGGGGTAACTTGGAGTCAGCAAGACCTGAGTTTGAATCTTTTCTTAGACGTGTATTATCAGCATGACTTTGGGTAAGTCACTTAAACTCTCTGATTCAGTTTCCTCATCTGTAAAATGAGGTGATAATAGCAACTATCTCTGAGTTATTTTAAAAATTGAAAGATATAATAAATTGCTTTGTAAACCTTAAAGTATTATATAAATACTACATGATATTAATAATGATGGGGCAGCTATTTGATGTAGTGGATAGAGTACCCATCCCAGAGTCAGGAAGACTCATCTTCCTGATTTCAAACATGGCCTGAGTAGAGGATATTTATTACTAGTATGACCCTAGGCCAGTCACTTATCCCCACTTGCCAGAAAAGAAAAGAAAGGGAAGGGAAAGGAAAGGAAAGGAAAGGAAAGGAAAGGAAAGGAAAGGAAAGGAAAGGAAAGGAAAGGAAAGGAAAGGAAAGGAAAGGAAAGGAAAGGAAAGGAAAGGAAAGGAAAGGAAAGGAAAGGAAAGGAAAGGAAAGGAAAGGAAAGGAAAGGAAAGGAAAGGAAAGGAAAGGAAAGGAAAGGAAAGCAAAGGAAAGGAAAGGAAAGGAAAGGAAAGGAAAGCAAAGGAAAGGAAAGGAAAGGAAAGGAAAGGAAAGGAAAGGAAAGCAAAGGAAAGGAAAGGAAAGGAAAGGAAAGGAAAGGAAAGGAAAGGAAAGGAAAGGAAAGGAAAGGAAAGGAAAGGAAAGGAAAGGAAAGGAAAGGAAAGGAAAGGAAAGGAAAGGAAAGGAAAGGAAAGGAAAGGAAAGGAAAGCAAGGGAAAGGAAAGCAAGGGAAAGGAAAGGAAAGACAAAATAACATGTGTACAGACAGAATAGATTTTCCTAAATTCCTTTCTCTGAATATTCTCTTTGCCCCATTGGATTCTACCTGATATTGCATTTATTCGAGTATCTATTTTTATATCAAATGAAATTTCAGTGAGCTCTTTATGGGAAGGACTTTCACTTTCTCCTTCTTTAAATCTTTGCACAGTGCCTTACATCTATCAATAAATCAATCAGTAAATATTTATTAAGTACCTACTATGTAATGGACACTGTGCTAAGTGCTAGGGATACACAAAGAGACAAAAAAATCCTGTCCCTGCCCTCAAGGAGCTTACTGTCTAATAGGAGAGACAACATGCAAACAAATATATACCAACATATGTTGGAGATATTGTGGATTTGGTTCTAGACCACTGTAGTAAAATAAATATCACAATAAAGCAAGCCACATTAATTCTTTTTTGGTTTTCTAATGCATTATAAAAGTTATGTTTACACTATACTGTAGTCTAGTAAGTACACAATAGTATTATGTCTTTTAAAATCCACAATTCTAAAGCTCTCTTGCTAAAAAGAATGACTTCAGTGAGTCATAACTTTTTTTGGTGGGGGAGGGTCTTGCCTGAGTGTTGATGACTACTGATTGATCAGGGTGGTAGTTACTAAAAGATTGAGGCTAAAAATAAAATTTAAATAAAATAAAAAACAATGAAGTCTGATGCATCAATTGACTCTTACTTTCACTTGAGCACTTAGAGGCCATTGTAGGGTTGTTTATCAGCATAATATCAATATTTTTATGTGTCAAGGAATAGGGAGGTTGGAGGAGACAGAGAGACATGGGGGAATGGTGGGGCAACATTTATTAAGTTCACCATCTTACTGGGCACAATTTGTGGTGCCCTAAAATAATTACAATAGTAACATCAAAGATCACTGATCTCAGATCACCATAACAGATGTAATTAATAATAATAATAAAAGGTTTGAAATATCATGAGAATTACCAAAATGTGTCACGGAGACACAATTTGAGCACATGCTATTGGAAAAATAGAGCCAATAGATTTACTCTATGCAGGGTTGACATAAACCTTCAAATTGTTTTTTTTTTAAAGCAATATCTACAAAGTACAATAAAGCAAAGTACAATAAAACAAGGGATCCCCGTATGAAGCAAACTGTATACAGGATAAATAAGAAATAATTAACATAGGAAAGACAGTAGAATTAAGAGGAGTTGGGGAAGACTCTTTATAGGTGTTAAATAAATATTGAAGTTGCATTCAATTATTTTTTACACTTTCCATGGTAATTTTTAATTACTACCAAGAATTTTCAGTTAATATGTAGACCCCAGTTCCTTTGCCATCTTGAATTTATAGAAAGGAAATAAAAATCTAGGGTTGTCTCCAACTGCCTAGTTTATTCTAACATTGTTAGCCCCAATTAGTGATATCAGCTTTTATTTTAAAGCATCCTTCATAAGCTTTGATGGCTTGTGGAAATAACTTGAATAAGTCAACCAATAAATAGGACTTGTTTAAAAAAATTAATATTTCAAAGGTCTAATGGAGACCATCAATGTGATACTCCTTACAGAAATGAAGATTACAACCTATGCACATCTGCCCATCCTGTGGGACACATCTGTCCATCCATGTCTAGCATGCTGGTATGTTCTGAATGTGACGGGTGGGGGGAGATGGGCAAAATCCCTCACATGAGTCCTAATCCAAAGTCTCATCATGGCATGAAGGAGATCATGAGTTGTCAAAGCTACACCCGGGGCCACAAACTCTGGTAGTTTCTGCAATGATGGAATGGTTTCATTGTGGGGGATCATGATAGACAGTGCATCCTTTATCTAGTTATTCAGTCTGTCAGTCAACAAGCTATCAATATCGGACATTTATTAAGTGCTTACTATGTGCCAAGCATTAAAAAACAAAACAAATAAACAAACAAACAAAAAGGTCAAAACAATCCCTATTCTCAAGGAACTTATATGCTAATAGGGGTGACACATAAATAAGTAGGCACAGTCAAAATATAGAGAGAGTATTGGGTCAACTAGGTGGCTCAGTGGATAAAGCACCAGCTCTGAGTTCAGGAGGACCTGAGTTCAAATCCAGCCTCAGACACCTGACACTTACTAGGCATGTGACCCCGGGCAAGTCACTTAACCCTCATTGCCCCATAAAAAAAGATATATAGAGAGTAAACGTAAGGTAATCTTAGATGAGAAGAAGCTAGCAGTTGAGGAATTAGGAAATGCAGAAAAATAGGATTTGAGCTGAGAATAATTGAGGATTTTATCATGTTTGTTTGTCTTAATATTTTACCAATTATATGTAAAATTTTAAACATTTTTTTTAAAATTGAGTTCCAAATTCTCTTTCTCCCTCCTTCTTCTCATCCATCATTAATAAAGCAAGCTGTGTAATTTAAGATTCTCAATGTGGATTCTAATCTGTTCCCCCAGTTTTTGGGGAAACTGACTAAAATCACTGATAAAATGAGTTTAGGTTTTTAAGGGTTTATTGAAAAATAGAAAGAGAAAGATTGAAAGCAGAATTCCAACAGCCTGGCATTCCTATCTTTCCTCAAATTTCCTGTGAAGTCCTCTGCCGCCACCACCACCATCAAGTCAGGAACCCAAAAGAGACAGAGCTCTCCGCGCAGGCCCTCTTTCCTCCTTCCTGTCTCCTCCCAGAAAATAGGAGGTTCCTCAAGTTGATTGGCTGGTAGCCTTGATACACAGCACCCATGAGCAAACATCACTTCCTGACGCCAAGGAAAAGCCACATGGCCTTGCCCTCTGAGGCATTCTTCTCATGGTGGAGCTTTCCTATAGTAAGTCTACAGTAGGTGGCATCATTCCAATTATTACAAAACACTTTGATAAAGTTTATACATGTGTAGTCATGTAAAACACATTTCCATAATAGTCATATTGTGAAAGAAAATATAGACCTAAAAAATGAAAATAAGTACAAAATTGGTATGTTTTGATCTGCATTCAGATTCTACCAGTTCTTTCTCTGGAGGTGGAGAGCCTTTTTTTTTCCATCATAAGTCCTTCAGAATTGTCTTAGATCATTGTATTGCTGAGAATAGCTAAGTCATACATAGTTCATCATCATTTTGCTAAGTAAAGAGAAAAGTTTATCATCAGTAAATTGGCCACTAAGACAGGATTCCTTTACCATGGCAACCCTTGAAACAAAGACAAATTTCAAGAAAGAAATCACCTTAAAACACTCAGAACCAATTATTTTGTTGAGTAGTCAGCATTTGAGAGTGAGGGGGCTTTGTGCTGGAAGACCAACTTTGATATTTGAGAGAAGATAACTTAACATGATGAGAAGCAAATTCAGCAGTGACCTGGAAGGGATGGCCCACACCTCCTCCCACAGATGCAGATGTTCGAATGCCAGCAGGCAGCAGAAAAGAGGACCAAGCGGGAAGCATGGCCTCATCAGCAGCAGTTGAGAGAGATGAAAAGTACTGAGATAAACACCTGGGGGAGGCTGCCAGATTCCAATCAGCAGGCTCTGACAGTCAGTCCAGCTGCAGCAAAGGAAGACACTGCCTCTGATTTACTATTCAGGGGGCACTCTGGAAGACAGACGGCAGGATCGATGGAGAATATAACCCCAAAATAGAAAAGATTATTGGAACAAGCCATGCTTTGGAGTCTACAGGGTGTTATCTTTTCAGGGAACTTTAGAAATGATTCACTCCCAAGGGGGATAAAACCTTATAAGGAACCAAAGGCAGGGGGGAAAAAAGGAACTGATAGGGAGAGATCCCAGAATAGTGGATTAATAGATCAAGAAGCTGAGGACCAGGTTACACTACTTGATATCTGAATAACCTCGGGCAAATCATTTAACCTCTACAGGTCTCAATTTCCCAAAATTCTACAGCATCTCAGAGTTCAAAAGAAGCTCACTGACTATTAATCCTAACCTGAACCTTATAATGAATTTTATCTGAACATACTGGGCAAGTGGTCAGTCATAGTCTTCTTGAAGGTGTCCTTTGGAGCCCATAACATTGTTAGGCAGCCCATTCTATCTAATTACCTTAATCTGTAAAGTAATCGGCTTGAACTATATGACTTCTAATATCTTTTCCTACAAGAAATATATAATCCAGTGGTCTACAAAACTGAATAGACCTCAATTAATCAACAAGCATTTATTGTGCACTTATTAGGTGTCAAGCACTATCCTAAGCACTGCAAATATAAAGACAAAAATAGAAATAATCCTTAGCCCAAATGGAAAAAATTCTGCAAAAAAAAATGAATATTTAAAAATGGATCCCCTCTCTCTCAATCTGGCCTCAATACGAATTATAAGAGGAAAGTAAAGACATGTGATTGAGAAAATGTTGCATTGGAAACAGATATCTGAGACTTCCTTTGGCAAAGTGGTAGAGAGTCCAAAGGTCAAGACTGTCTATTTCCCACAAATCCCTGAATCCTCCCCATGGGATTAACTGAGAAAAGATATTTTAGCTTGCAAAGGGCACCAGGCTACACAAATAGAGGCTGAGTGAAGAATTCAATACAAATTATGTTGAGTTTTGAAAATTTTCAGAATCTCCTTTTTCTTGTGCCAGAGAGCTTGTAGAAAATTAGGATGAAGAATTCTTCTAACAAAATGAAAGACCACCAAAGCTGAGAGACAGAGAGGGAGAGAGAGAGAGAGAGAGAGAGAGAGAGAGAGAGAGAGAGAGAGAGAGAGAATAAAATAGAGTTTTACAGTTATCAGAGGTGGTTTTTGTTTTGTTTTGTTTTTCCCAAAAAGTCTTCCTGATAGTTAGATACCTCTTGGCTCCCTAAGAAGAGAGTTATTTTTGTTGGTTTTCTTTTTCTTTTTTTCTTTTTATTTCTTCATTTTTTTTACAAATACACTCAAGTTGCTTGAGCTCTTAATAGATTCAAAGCCTCTTAATCATTTCTACCCAAAAAGTTCATCTAAGCCTATATAGCTATGGCAATGAAAATCCATTGTGTAAACCCATTATTTGTTGCTGAGTCCAAAAAGATAATCATCTCAGTTTGAGAGAGTTAGATGCAATGATAAATGGGGCTCCAAAGGGTTGACAGAACAATTCTGTTTGGATAAGCATCTCAGAGTTCAAATGTTTAACTGTATTCCAGGACCTATAGAGACTCTCTTCTGCCCATCATCCCGTCAGGGAACACTTTTGTTGCTTTATGGTACTGTTGTAGTAATGCATTACTGTCTCCAAGGATGCAAGTCAGTTAGCAGGAAATGGAAAAAGCAAAGGGCTAAGAGCAAGTTTAAAGGACTTTTTTTTTTTAACTCACCAAGGGCTATAAATAAGAGGTTGCTAGGGAACCAGATCATGGGGCCATGGGTTTATAGAATAATATATAGGATGTGTTCAGTAAAAAAAGTACTAAATTTATAATCAGAGGACCTGGGTTCAAATCCTGGCTTTGCCATTCAGGATCTTTGTGACTTTAGTCAAGTTATCTCCCCACTCTGGACCTCAGTTTCCTGATCTGGAAAATGAAGGGATGGACTAGATTACCTATAAGACTCTTCCAGTTCTAAGTCAATGAACCTATGAATCTATGAATCAATGAACTGGAATTGAAGCACAGATTTGAAAACCTCCTCAGATGTATGACACTGGGAAAGTTATTTGACTAGTACAACTCTAGGCTTGATTTTCTATAAAATATGAATAATGATAGCACCTACCCCACAGGGTTATTGTGCAGCTCAAATAAGTTTTTTTTAATTTTCCTCACTTAATAGTATTTTATTTTTTCTCAATTACATATATAGTTTACAGCATTCATTTTTTTGTAAGATTTTGAGTGCAGACTTTTTCTCCCTCCCTTCCTTCCCTCCCCCTTCCTAAGACAGCAAGCAATATGATATAGGTTATATATGTATGATCATGTTAAACATGTTTCCACATTAGTCATGTTGTGAGAGAAAAGTCAGAACAAAAGGGGAAAACCACAAGCAAGAAAAAACAAAAAACAAAAGAAGTGAAAATAGTATGCTTCGATCTGCATTCAGACTCCATAGTTCTTTCTCTGGATGTGAAAAGCATCAAATAAGTTTCATATATGTTAAGTGTTTTGTAAGTTGCAAATGTTATGAAAATGTCAGTCATTACTATCAAAATATGCTTTCTTTGAAATATTTGAAAAAGAAAAGAAAAGAAAAATTTGTCCTCAAGATACTCTATTGGAATCACCTTCCTCCTTCTTGTACTGAAATGAAGGGACTGTAGGTATAGATTCTTGAGTGCACTGTCAGATTGGTTCACTTTGTTGGGTGGCTCTGCTTTACTCTCTGTTAGAAGAGAGGACTCATTTGTTGTAAGGAAATGGGGAATATCAAGATTATTTCTAACATCAAGACAAAAGGCATCAGTAAAATGACATTAAAAAATAAAGATGTCCCATCAGTTCCATTCCCCAAAAAGTAACTAGGGTTCTCTTCACAAACAAGATATCCAATCTCTATTCATTCACTGGGTGAACTCATTGGTGCAGCAAAGTTCTATTCTTTAGAGTATCATAATGTAATGATAGGTACTGTGGTGACATGGAAAGAAAGTTGTTTTGGGAAGACTAAAATCCAGATCCTAAATATGGCTCCTCGATTTATTGGCTCTGTGACTTTGGACAAACCCAATTCCCCTCTCTGATTCTACTTCTTCATTTGTAAAATTTGTTCTTTCAAGTATGCTCAACTCCTTATGCAATTCTCTTGGACCACTGCTCTTTAAAAGTTTTATCAATTACTTGGATAAAAGCCTACATCACCAAATTTGTCAATGACCACTAAGCTAACCCATTGGATGACAGAGTTAAAAAGCCGAAAGTATCTTGACAAGCACTAGAGCATTGAGTTGACTCTAATAAGATGAAATTCAATAGAGATCAATGTAGCATCTTGCACTTGGGAACAAAAAACTCAACTCCACAAATGTAAGAAGCATCAATAGAGAGCAATTGTTTTGACCAGGATCTTGGGGACTGGGGAGCAGTATGGCAAGTGGACTGAAAGCTCAATGTTGATCAGCAGTAAGACATAGATTTCCAAAAAGCTATTGCAATCTTGGCTTTCATTAGGAAAGGCCTGGTCCTTGGAATAAACAGGTAACAGCTTCATTGTACTCTGTCCTATTAGATCACATCAGGAGTATGTTCTGTCATGGGTACCACAGAATAAGAATCACATTGATAAACTTGGGGGAAAGGGAGAAGTAGGAAATAGATAACTATGATGGTGGGGGGTCTTAAAGGGTTTACTTTTTTTAAACTTGCCCTTTAATTTTTATTTAATCTTTCATTACCCTAAACAATCTAAATTCAGAAAATGTCTGCAGGAGGTCAAGAAAGCTACCAGTGAAGGGCCTTGAGTACATACCATATGAAAACTGGTTGTCAGCCAATTAGTCAACAAATATCTAGTAAGATTTTACTGGTCATTCTTGTGCTTTAGGAAAATCAAAATGGTAGCTGAATGCAGTATGGACTAGAGGAGGGCGAGGTGATTCAAGGATGCACCCACAAAGCTCTTAAAGTAGCCCACATGAGACATAATGAGAGCTTACAGCATAGTGGCAGCAATGTTGGAGGAAAGGAATTATGAAGACTTACCAACAGACTCACTATGTAGATTGAGTATGACTGAAGAGTCACAGATAACACTGAGGCTTGGTGCCTGGGTCATTGGGAAGGTAGTGGTATCCTTGACAGTAACAGGGAAGCTTAGGAGGAAGTGTTTGCAGGAACTTTGGGTTTAGCCTGAAAAAGGTAAAACTAGTGTTGGGGGAGGAGGGAATAGTTGTGTCAAAGTATTTGAAAAACTCTCATGTGAAAGAAGGGTTACATTTGTCTTCTTTGGCCCCAGAATATAGAACCAGGAGCAATAAGTAGAAGTTTAAACACACACACACACACACACACACATACACGTATGTTAGATTTATTGGGGTGGGGGGAACTTCCAAACAATGAGAGCTGCTCCAAATTGGAAGGAGCCACCTTGAGAGATGATTGCTTCCTCCTCATTGGACATGTTCAAGCTGTGGTTAAACAATCATTTGTCATGTATAAAATAGTGAGGATTCCTTTCCAGTATGGATTGAACCAAATGGTCATTAAAGTCCTTTCCAAAACTCAGATTCTGTGAAGCTGTTAAGCAAGTGGGTAACCAGCATTAATGGAAAGGGTTTCCACACTGGGAGACCCCTCTTCCCACGTATTGACCAAAAACAATAAAGATGATGAGAGTGACATTAAGAGAGACAAAGGACAGGACCATGGTTATACAGTTTAAGTGGCAAAAGTAAAATTTGAACACAGGCCTTCCTGAATCCAGGTCTAGTGCTCTATCAACTACAACAGAGGGATCAAACGTGGGGCTTTAACCTGAAGGAAATTTAATTGGAAAATGTTTAACAAAATAAATTAAAATACAATAAAACATAGAAAATGTTAATTTGGGATTTTCTAAGTCAATATGTGCCCTTCGGGGATATGTTTCTATTTGAGTTTGATGCTAGTGCACTATACCACATATATCCTATTTCAATCAACTTTTATGAGGCTCAAATGAGATGATGACTATGAAAGTTCTTTGTAATCCCTAAAGTCCCAAACCAACCTGAGTTTGATTATGATGAAGATAATAATGTTCATGCTGATGATCATGGTATTCTTTTGCCTTCAACCCTGCTTTATTAAGCCACCCCTCTTCATTTTTGGTGTATAAGACCCAGGCGTTGCCATCTTGAAAATTAGCTTTCCATAATGACCTAACATCTGTTTAAAGGACTCAGTAAAGCTCATTGGGGTGGGGGGGCAAGGGGAGGGGGGGAAGGTAGCAACAACAGTCTCTCACTTTATGGTTTAACTCTATGTTTATGAGAGATATTTATTTTTAAAATAATATTTTATTATTTGCAATTACATGTAAAACTAATTTTAATAATAATTTTTTTAAATTGAAATTCCAAATTCTTTCCCTTCCCTCCCCTCCCAGAGATAGTAAGCAACTTGATACAGGTTTTATATATAACTTGATACAGGTTTTTATATAAAAACATGTTTGCATATTAGTCATGTTATGAAAGAAAACAGACAAAAAAATACCATTAAAAACAAAGTGAAAAAGTATGCTTCGATCTGTATTCAGATTCCACCAGTTCTTTTTCTGAAGGTGAAGAGTATATTTCATCATGAGTCATTTGGAAGTGTCTTGGATCATTGTATTTCTGTGAATAACTAAGTCATTCACATACATCAGACAATATTGATCATCAAACAATATTGCTGTTACTGTGTATAATATTCTACTAATTCTGCTCACTTCACTCCGCAACAATGCATATAAGTCTTTCCAGGTTTTTCTGAAATTTTCCCATTTGTCATTTCTTACAGCACAAGAATAGCCCATCATAGTCTTATACTACAACTTGTTCAACAATCTCCTCAATTTCCAATTCTTTGCTACCACAAAAAAGATGCTCTAAATATTTTTGTACAAGTAGATCCTTTTCCTGTTTTTAATCTCTTTGGGATAGAGACCTAGTTGTAGTATCACTGGATCAATGAGTATGCACAATTTTATAACCCTCTGGACATAACTCCAAATTACTCTCCAGATTGGATTAGTTTACAACTCTACCAACAGTGCATTAGTGTCCCAATTTCCCCATACCCTCTCCAACATTTATCGTTTTCCTTTTCTATCACATTAGACAGTCTGATAGGTGGTACCCCAGAGTTGTTTTAATTTGCACTACTCTAATCAATAATGATTTGGATCATTTTTTCATGACTATAAATAACTTTGATTTCTTCATCTAAAAACTTCATATCCTTTGATTATTTATCAATTAAGGAATGATTCACATTTTGAAAAATTTAACTCAGTTCTCTATATTTTTGAGAAATGAAGCCTTTATCTGATACAGATTTCAGTAGGGTTTCTGAATTTCCCTTTTCTAATGGCTCCTCTCTCTACTCCCAGAAGTTCATCAGTAAATCTAATCTTGAACCTGAGTTGCTGAGAAAAAAAGCAATGCCTTAGTCCATTTTGTACTTCCTCCTAGTTCCTCAAGCCTCTTTACTTACCTTGTACTTAGTACAGTGCTTCACAGTAACCCATGAATGAATGAATGAATGAATGAACCAACCAAAAAGAAAAAGTGAAGGCCTGTGGGACAGAAGACAAGCATTGTTGGGCCAAGTCAATAGTGTAAAAATGACAATAACTCCTAAATTACTTTGCAGCTGTAATAGCATATCAAACAAACTGCCTGGGAGTTCATAGATAAAATAACAATGCATTTTACCTGGAGGAATAAAAGGTCAATGATCTTAAAGAGGAAAAATATTACAGTATAAAAAGGTCCTAGCATTAAAACAAAATTCTCAAAGCATTCTCTGAAGCAGTCATCATCAAAAACTCTCTGATACCGCTTAAGAAATAGAAAAATTGATTTATGGAACAGACTGGGTAAGAGAGATCCAGAAGCTATTAAACAGAACAGCCAAGTATTCAATAAACACAAGAATACAAATTACTAGAGTAAGAACTCCCTATTCAACAAAATCTTTTGTAAAACCAAAAAAAGTACTTTCGCAGAAAATAGGTTTAGAACATCTCATGTCATAATCAATTAATCATTCAACAAGTGTTTACTAAGTGCTTTTTATATACTAGGCATTGTGCTAAACACTGGGATAGAAAGAGGAAAAATAATCCCTGCCCTCAAGGGGATTACAGTCAAAACTGTAGAACGTGTACATAAATCTGAGACAACATATGCATAAATGGGTACATGGCAAATGCAAACAAGGTAGATGATGGAACTGGGAATGACTTCCTTTAGGAAGTATTGTTGGAGATGAAGCTTTAAATGAAGCCAGGGATTCTCCAATGTGAGAAATTAGGAGGGGGACGACTGAAAATATTTCCAAATCCATATCATGTCTGAGCAGTAAGGTTAAACTATAAAGTACAAAAAGGGAAATAATGTGCTAAAAGACTGTAGGAAGCAGAGTGTGAAGACCTTTAAATGCCAAACAGAGGAGATTATATTTCATCCTAGAGGTAATAGGTAGACATTGGAGTTTATAGAGTAAGGGAGTAATATAGTCGTACTTCTGCTTTAGGAAAATCTCTTTGCCAGCTATATGGATGATGGATTGGAGTAAAGACAGACATTTGACAGGCAATCAAATTAAAAGGCTATTCCAATATTCTAGCTGATAGGTGGTGAAGGCCTGAACTAGGGTACTATATATTTGGGTTTTATGGCCATTAGAATTTAAATTCCTTGAGAATAGGAATTGTTGCATTCTTTCCATTTGTATTCTCAGTGCCTAGCACAGTATTTGGCCCATAGCAGATGCCTGATAAATACTAGCATGCTGGACCAGGAGTCAGTAAGATCTGAGCTCAAATCCAGCTTCAGACACCAGCTGATTGATGCTGAGCAAGTCACTTAATCTCTGTTTCCCTCAGTTTCCTTATCTGTAAAATGGGAATAAGAGCACCTTCCTCCCAGGGCTGTTGTAAGGATTAAGTGATGTAATAATTGTTAATTGCTTTGAAAACCTTAAGGTGCCATGGATATTTTTATAATGATGATAAAATTGAAAGAAAGAGGGAGGAGAGGGAATTCTTAAACAAGAAATATGTGAAATAAATTATCAAAATGACATCAATTACAAAAATTTGTAAAGCTTTTTTTTTTTGTATGAACAGATTTGATGCAGCTCAAATAAGGAAAGAAGTGGTTAATTGGGAAGAAAAAAATCTTCAAAACAAATATTTCTGCTGAAAATAGGAATCTGATTCAAATATATCACAAGAGTCATTCCCCAATAGATAAATGTTCAAAAGATGTGAAAGGGCAATTTTAAAATGAAGAAGTAGAAACTATCAACAGTTGTTTGAAAAAATGCTTCAAGTCGCTAACAATAAGATAAATCCAAGCTCAAACATCGAACCCAGGAAATTGACAAAGATGTCAAAAGACAAAATGTTCCCTTACAACCTGGGTGACTTTGACTTTGGCAAGGGACAATTTCACTGTGTCTTAGTTTCCAAAGCTATGGGACTAATGCAAAAGACCAAGACAATTTAAATTTCACATGTGACAGGGTAACTACAATAGGGAAATCTTAGAGCAAAAATCCCTGTGATGAAAAGATTTCCAAATCCAAGAAAATGGCTTATTGGTTGCATGAAATATTCAACAGAATATGATTGAAAGTAAGAATACATTGTATTATTTTATTATTTCTATATACATATGTGCACATACATATATCTATAGCTATATATATATAATCTACATAGCTATTTACTAATATCAATGTTGATATTGATATCAATATGTACATATGGCTATCTATATAGAAATAGCTATCAATATCATTATATAGATATACTATCATGTCTATATATAGCACATAGGTATACTACATATACAAATATGAGCATTTATATACATAGCTATGCATATGTAGATGATCAATATAGACATAGATATAAATATAGACACAGACATACACATACACATACACATAGACCAAAGTATCTTGGCTATTCAAAGAGGTAGTTTGCTAGAGTGGCTAGAATATCAGCCTCAAAGGCAGGAATCCCTTTGTTAAAGTTTCACTCCCAACATACACTGGCTATGTGATCTGGACAAGTCTCTAAGACTCCAAATAGCAGAGAAAGGAATTGTATCTTTCTATGTTCATAGAAGCAATTTCCTCACCCAGAAGCCCAGAAGTTCCCAATGAAGTTACAGGTCCGGTACTTATTACTATATGTCCTATATTCCTATATTTCTTCATCCATATAAGATAACAAGTCTAGTACCTACTTTTATATGCCCATGTCCATGTTATATTACTCATCTCCCCTCCCACAATAGAATATAAGCTCCTGGAGGGCAAGAAATGTTTCACATTTTCTTGGTATCGCCAATGCCATACACAGTGCTTTGTCCGCAGTAGGAGATGAATAATATTTAAATAAAATTGAAATGAATTAGACAATTCCTGAGAGTTTACCATGATAGGATTTGACCTGAAAAGTATACACTAAACCTGAGCATTCAGTTATGAACAATATGACACTTCCCTTTTTGGACCAACTAGTTGCTTGGTTTTTCATACACAGCCATCATCTCTCCTATAGGGTTTCCTTCAGCTACAAGAAACACCTATACTACTACTGGAGCCTTATCATTTCATATGCCCTTTCAAGCATCCTATACTAAACTAAATTCATTGTTCTCCAAACATATTGTGCTTTCCAGTCTCTATGCATTTGCTCATGTTTTCTTTTTTCCCTTTGCCTGAAGGGCTTCCCTTTCCCAATCTCTACAGTTCTAAATTTGATCCATCTTAAAAGGCAACATAAAACATCATTACAATAAGTAAGGAAGCTTTTCCTGAGCTACAAATGACCTGAGTTATCCCCTTAACCAGAAATGAACCCTTCTTCCTGTGTCATTCTTATAATGTTCTAGGATCATGACACTTATCACTTCTGGTGTATTATAATTATTTCGCAGAATCTCAGTATTGGACAGGATCATGGAAGCCACCCCTAGACTAATAACAAGACTGTAGCATCATGGCTGTAGAACTAGAAGGGATCATAGAGGTCAAGTGCTCCAGCCAGCTCATGATAAAAATGAAGAAAAGAAGGCTAGGCACATAAAATGACTTGTCTAAAGTCATACATGTAGTAAGTGGAAACGTATGTCTCATTTTGACTTTGCACATAACTGATTTTGCACAACTCTCCCTCACTTAAATCTAACTCATGTTCAAGTCAAATATCACTGGGAAGTCACTGGTCTTCTTTGAAAACAAAGAATGAACATAACCACATGCTCTGTACTTAGCACAGTGCCTGGTACAAAGTAAACACTTAAGAAATGCTTATTGATTTGACCCCCTTCATGGATATTCTCTCATCTTAGAGTTTTCATGACACCACTTTCTTCTTGTTTTTCTCCTAATTATCTAACTACTGTTCAGTCTCACTTGCTGACTTATCATATATATCATGCTCCTTGACTATGGGTTGTTTTTTTTCCTGAATCTTTTTCTATTTTCTCTTAATTCTCTTTCACCAATCTCACCAGCTCCTATGGATTTACTCATCATCACATTGCTATTGCCTATCTTTCCAGCCTCACTGTACATTACTCTCTCTTTGGCACTCAGTGATCCAATCAAACTATCCTTCTCTCTGTTCCTTACACGTGGCACTTCATTTTCTCTCTCAATTACCTTTGCACTGGTCATCCCCAACGCCTAGAACACACTCTATGTTCACTTCATAAAATCCCTCTCTTCCTTCAAGATGTAGTTCAAGCATTATCTTATAGAGGAAGTCTTTCACAACCCTTCACTTCCCCAGTCCCCAATTGCTAATAACCTCTCTTTCTGACTTCCTTACATTTGTTTTTCTTCTTTTTATAGTTATTGTTTGTATTTTACTTATGTCCGTAACTTTTACCTCCCCTCTAAGAATGTAAGCTCATTCAAGGCAATCTTTTGTTTTTATTCTCAGTATCTAGCCCAGTCTCTGGCATAAAGTAAGCATCTAACAAATACTTATTGATTGGCTGATGATTTTTAAAATCTGGTTCATCCAACAACTAACCATAGCAAAAACAACAACAATGGCTTGCATTTATGTAATGCTTTATTTAAGCTTTTCAATGTATTTTATGTATATTATCTCTTTGGTCTTCATAACAACCCTGTGAATTAGGTGTTATTATAATCTTCATTTGCCAGAGCCAAGATGGTGGAGGAAAGGCAGTGAGTTTTCCAACTCATGACAAGATTGCTCAGAAAAAAAAAAAAACCACATCCAAATAATGCCATAGGACAATTCCTGGAGCAGTAAAATCCACAGAAAAATGTGTTGAGATAATTTTCCAACCAAGGACAGCTTGGAAGGTCAGAAGGAGGAAGCTGCTGTGCTGAGACAGGAGTGGAGCTCTACCCCACAGTCACACTGACACAGATCCAGTTCCAGGAAGGCCTTTCCATAGAAAGAGACCCCCAAAGACTCTGAATCAGCTGAAGCACCAGTGTTGTCTGGAACTAAGCTCACAGTTTGGTGACAGGGTTTAGCCCTTGGCAGGGGGAGATTACAGGGGTCTCTGCTGGTTCTGAGGTGGAAATTGGGTTTTTCACCCCTGCTGGGAACAAGGAGGTAGGTTCGAGTAGCTGTGGCCCAGGTGGGGGAGGGGCACAGGCTCATTGGAAATGACAACCACAGCACACAAAGTTGGTTGATTGGCAAGTTGGTCTGGGGTCATCTACAGACCAGGGAAAAGGCCAGGTGAATGAAGAACCTGCTCCTCCTAAATTATACCACCTGGGACCTCCTGAAGCTTAGAATAGTGCAGCCTGGAAACAATGCCCCACTTTAAGGGGATAAAAGTCAAGTAAAAGAAAAGCAAGATGAGCAGACAGAGAAAGGTGAGGACCATAGAAAGTTTCTTTACTGACAAGGAAGATTGAGGTGCACCCTCAGAGGAGGATGGAAACATCAGGGTCCCTATATCTAAAACTTCCAAGAAAAATACGAATTGGTCTCAGGCCATAGAGGTGCTCAAAAATGACTTTGAAGTTAAAGTTAGAGAGGTAGAGGAAAATATTGAAAGAGAAATAAGGGTGATGCAGGAAAGACATGAAAAAAAAGTCAACAGCTTGAAAAGCCAGATGAAAAAGCTCTCTGATGAAAATAATTGCCTAAGAATTAGGATTGAACAAATGAAAGCTAGTGACTATATGAGAAACCAAGACACAAAAATAGGCAATGTGAAATATCTTCTTGGAAAAACTGCTGACCTGGAAAATAGATCCAGGAGAGATAATTTGAAAATTATTGGTCTACCTGAAAACCATGATCAAGGAAAAAGCTTAGACATCATCTTCCAAGAAATTGTCAGGGGAAACTGTCCTGATATTCTAGAAGTAGAAGATAAAATAGAAATTGAAAGAATCCACTCATCACCTTCTGAAAGAGATCCCAAAAGGAAAACTCCCAGGAATATTATAACCAAATTCCAGAGCTCTCAGGTCAAGGAGAAAATATTGCAAGCTGCCAAAAAGAGAGAATTCAAGTACTGTGGAGCCCCAGTCACTATAGCACAAGATCTAGCAGCTTCTATATTAAAGGATTGGAGGGCATGGAATATGATATTCCGGAGGGCAAAGGAATTGGGATTCCAACTAAGAATCATGTATCCAGCAAAACTGATCATATTTCAAAGGAAAAAATGGGACTTCAATTAAAAAGAGGACTTTCATATATTCATTATAGAAAGGCCTGAACTGAATGCCAAATATAAAAAATTGGAGTTGGGGGACATACCTGGGTTTATGCAGGAGATGACTCTCTTGTATCTGAGGCTGGGTTTTGGCTGGGGTCCTCCTGGGACCAGGGTGGATGCTTTGTCCACTATGTCATCTAGCTGTCCCATGATGACACCTTTAGGGTAAAATTGAAGGGTGAGAGGAAAGCACTGGGGAAGACAGAAGGGCAGAGGTAGCATGGGATGAAATCCCACATGAAAGACACAGGGAAGGGCTTATGGAGTGGGGGAAGAGATGGGGGAGGAACAGGGCAATAAACAAACTTTGCACTCATCAGAATAGGCTCAAAGAACTTAATTTCATCAGAGTTGACTCAAGGAGGGATAAATACACACACCCAATTGGTGGAGTAATCTATTTAATCTGGGCAGTAAATGAGCCTAACACTCATAATAATTGGCTCAGAGACTTTAATCTCATCAGAATGGGCTCAAGGAAGGAATAACATACACACTAAATTGGGAGGAGTAATCTACCTAACCCTGTAGGAAAATAGAGGGAAAGGGCATCTAGGTGGCACAGTGGATAGAGCACCAGCCCTGGAGTCAGGAGGACCAGAGTTCAAATCTGGCCTCAGACAATTAACACTTACTAGCTGTGTGACCCTGGGCAAGTCACTTAACCCCAATTGCCTCACAAAAAACAAAAACAAACAAACAAACAAAAAAACAATAGATGGGGAAAGGGATAAAGAGGGAAGGGCAAAAGAAGGGAGGGCAGATATCAGGAAGGGGACAAACAGAATCAAATTCCTTTTGAAGAGGGATAGGGTGAAAGAAGATAGATAATAGAGCAAATATCATGGGGAAGAGAATAGGATGGAGGAAACAGTTAACAATAGTAATCATGAAAAAGAAAAAATGGGGGGAAATTGTACAAAAAATATTTATAGCAACTCTTTGTGTTAGCTAAGAATTGGGAATCATGGGAATGTCCATCAATTGAGGAATGACTGAAGAAGCTGTGGTATATTATTGTAGTGGAATGTTATTGTGCTATAGGAAATGACAAACAGGATGATCCTAGAAAAACCTGGAAAGACTCACATGAACTGATGTATAGTGAAGTGAGCAGGACTGGGAGAACATTGTGCATAGTGACAGCAGTATTCTTCAATGACTTAACTACTCTAAGCAATACAATGATCCAATACAATGATGAAGCATACTATCCACTCTCATAGAAAGAACTGATAAAAAAGCACTTATGGATTGTACATATATAACCTGGTTGATGTCTTGTGGAGGGGAGGGGAAAAGGAGGGAGGGAGAAAAATTTGGAACTCTAAATCTTATGAAAATGAATGTTGAAAACTACCTTTTGGTTATCCTCATTTTACAGGTAAGGAAACTAAGGCAGACTGAAGCTAAATGCCTTCTCAGTGTCTCACAGCTAACAGGTATTTGAGAGAACATATAAACTCAGGCCTTCCATACTTCAAGTCCAGTATTCTATATGTTGTAGTACCTAGCTACCTCAGAACTGGAAAAAAAAAAGTCCTTTCTACAACTCAGCCAGGAAATGGTTGTCCAATTTACAGCAAAAATCCATTCCATTTTGAGATATCTTTCATTGGTAAGAAGTATGTCCATCAAACTCAAATTTATCTCTTGGTATCTTCCATCTATTTCTCTTTCATGGCATGATGAAGTTGGAAGTCAAGGACATGGATTCAAATCTTGGTTTAACCCCCTGCGTTATGTCTATGTGACTTTGAGCAAGTAATCTAACCACCAAACCTCATTTTCTACAACTGTGAAATGAGGACTTGATTCTAAGACTAAGCCCTCTTTCAAATAACTCCTCAAATTCTTGAAGTCAGTTATCATATCAATCCACCCCTAAATCTCTAATTCTTTCAGCAAAATACCCCGTATTTTCTTTTTTTTCATAAGAGCATTTTATTATTTTCCAGTTACATGTAGAGATAGTTTTTGACATTTGTTTTTTATAAGATTTCTAGTTTTAAATTTTTCTCCCTCCCTCCCCTCTCTCTCCAAGACAGCAAGCAATCTGATATAGGTTATATATGTACAATCACATTAAACATATTTCTGCATTAGTCATACTGTTAGAGCAAAAGGGAAAAACCTCAAAAAAGAAAAACAAAAAAATAGAAATAGTATGGTTCAATCTGCACCTAGATTCCATAGTTCTTTTTTTTCTGGATTTGGAGAGCATTTTCCATCATGAGTCCTTTGGAACTATCTTGGACCATTGTATTGCTGAGAAGAGTCAAGTCTATCACAGTTGGTCAACACACAGTGTTGTTGATACTGTGTACAATGTTTTCCTGGTTCTGCTCATTTCACTCAGCATCAGTTCATGTAAGTCCTTCCAGGTTTCTCTGAAATCTACCTGCTCATTGTTTCTTACACTACAATAGTATTCCATTAAATTCATATACCACAACTTGTTCAGCCATTCCCCAATTGATGGGCATCCCTTCAATTTCCAATTCCTTACCACCACAAAAAAGCAGCTAGAAATATTTTTGTACATGTGGGTCCTTTTCCCTTTATCCCCAGTTTCTTTAACCAAGCGAGCTTTGTACTATATAATCTTGGGACCTTTCTCTTTCCAGGTTACCCTTCTCTGCATGTTCTCTAACTTATCAGTGCTCTTCCCTCATCTCCACCCCTCTCAATAGAATGAAAGCTCCCTGAGGGTAGGGACTATTTTGTTTTTATATCTTTTTTTCCCCTAATACCTAGCCTAGTACCTGGTACATAGGAAGGGCTTAACAAGTGCTTGTTTATTGGACTGAAGTAATCAAAACTGTACTCATTACTCTAGATGTGGTCTGACCAAGTCATAGAACAATAGTACTATTGTAGTACAATAGGACCACATCATTTTCATCTTCATCTCACCCCCAGTGCTTAGTCTAGGCCTTTGCACATAGTAGGAACTCAGTAAATGTTTGTCAAATGACTGAATGAAATAAGTTGTTTTCAATCCCCTCAATCTCCTTCATGGGTCATATTTATGCATTGTGAGATGAAACTTATAATACTTTAATGGATTTGTTAGTAGCAATTTGGCACAAGAATGAAGAACAGCACTTTAATTACTGTGAAAATGCTTTTGTAACCATTACTGACTATAATTGATGTCAAGTTTAACTGTGCCTTAAAACTCAAATTGCTTATCCTCAGAGACGCTAAGTAATAGCCCTAGTCCCTGACTGTCAGCCAGCTTGCTCCCCAAACTGACAGCATCTTTCTTTCAAGATAAAAAAAATATTTTGCAATTGGTATACCCTACATAGAACTCACAAAAGACAAAATGGCATTTCTCCAGAGTGAGAAAGACTCTAACTAGAATGATTATTCCATTCTATTCACTATTAAATGTGGCAAGTACTGTGCGAGATACAGGGTATAGAGAAGAAAACAAAACTGCCCAGACCCTCATGGAGGAGAAAGAAGTACAGAATGTGTGGTTAAGTGTCTTAATGATGTCCAATCATTTTCAGTTACATCTGACTCTCCATGACCCCATTTTGGGGGTTTTCTTGGCAGAGATACCGGAGTGGTTTGCCAATTCCTTCTCCAGTTTATTGTACAGATGAGGAAACTGAGATAAACAGGATTAAGTGACTTAACCTCAGGGTCCTGTAGCTCATTGGTGTCTAAGGCTGGACTTGAACTCAGGTCCTCTGGACTCCAGGCCAAACACTAACCACTGCACCACCTAGCTGCCCAGTTAAACGTCCAACAACCAATTGATAAGCATATATTAGTTAACTACTATGTATCAAGCATTACATTGACCTTTAGGGACAAAAAGACCTAGAATTTTCCCCTTCCTTGCCTCTGACTTTTTGAATCTCTGGATTCCTTCAAGATTCAGTTCAAGTGTCCCTACTACATAAATCTTTTTTCTGAGTCCCATTAAGATGTAGTGCCCTTCCCACCTCCAAAAAAATTTTCATGTATTTATTTTGTTTATAATCTGTATTCAGTTATCTGTGTGCCTGTTTTCTTTCTGAGTAGAAAGGTACCTTCTTGAGGGTAGGGGCTATTTCATCCCTATCATTGTAATTCCAGGCTCTAGCATGGTTCCTCAAAGGTAATAGTTGGCCAAAAGTACTAGATATGAATTGGTCACACAGAGGATTTCAGGGTTCAAAGAAGGTCATCCAGTCAGTACCCATGTAAGATTCTCCTCTACAATATTCTTGACATGTGGTAATCTAGTCTTTGCAGATGTAAAGTACTGTACTTTTCTTATGTCGATATTTCATTTACTAAAAAGGAGCAGAAAAAGGACGGGGTTCGGGTTTTTTTTTTTTTTTTTGCTTTTTTTATGAAATGTAGAAAAAATACCTTGAGGAGAAAAACAGACAATTCTGTGCGAGCCTGGAAGAGGAGCCAACCCTCAGATAAAAATGCTTGTGGCAAGATACAAAACATTCTGAAAAGAACCGAGTGAAAGCATTCCCAGCAGAGGCAAAATTACTGACTGATTGTAAAGATGGCTGCAGTGTATTGTTTCCTAGTAGTAAATATGAATCTGTTTTCTAGACTCTGGAGTTTATTAGTGGGAAGCTCTGCATCAAAGAATCATCTGGCGATTGTGAAACTTTTGTGTAATAATTATGCATGTGTGATTTCTGGCAGAAACATAGGGTTTGACTTTTCTCAGCATAATTTAAAGATGGGTCACTCCAGATGAGGAGGCCCTGATCTGAAGTAACAGGAGCCAGATGATAAATCACAGACATCAAAAGTCAGAAAACAGGAGCCAGAAAGTACAGAAGAGAGATTGGAGAAGCTGACAAGAGAAGCTGCTTCCAGAAGAGATCGTTTTAAATTATAGAATGCAGAACAAAAACCTAATGGAGTCAGAGCTGAGAGGCTGACAAGAGCTGAGAACTGTTGACAGAGAGGTTCTGCTGTTGATGAGGGATGAAGGGAGCTAATCTGATTGGAAGAAAGTTCTCCTGTTTGAAAGGGCTGACTGGAGGAAAGGAGACTTCTGTAGGTGAAGAGCTGTTGGGGGAAAGACTGACCAGCACTTTGGTGTAATTTACGACTTGGAGAAAGGGAAACTACACAAAGGTTTGCCTACACTTCCCTTTACTTTGTTCTGTTGCTCAGAAGGGGAAAACCCCACAAAGCCTTAGAGTACAAGACCTCAATAGTTTTGCAGATGTAAGGATTAAAGGGAACTTCTTTTCACTGAAATAGTGTCATGATACCTCAAGTCATAGTCCAAGAAGTAGACCTGAGATGCTTTATGGATTCTATGCTTGAAATTATTCTTTGCTTAAAAACAAAACAAAAACAAACAGAAAACCCAACTTATTGCTTGCTTTAGTAGAGCAAGAGAAGCAAAAAATATGCTTCATTCAGGGTCTGGGGGTGGATAAAATCAAAAAAAGAAACATCTAATACTGTGAAAAATTGTTATTAATAACTGATATCTTGGGGAGATTCAGAGCTTCCCCCTTTCCTTCAAAGCCATGACTTTTAGAAGTTCAGTTTCTTCTTCTTTTTTTTTTCCTTTTTTATTTTTTGGTGAGGCAATTGGGGTTAAGTGACTTGCCCAGGGTCACACAGCCAGTAAGTGTTAAGTGTCTGAGACCGGATTTGAACTCAGGTCCTCCTGACTCCAGGGCTGGTGCTCTATCCACCATGCCACCTAGCTGTCCCCTCAGTTTCTTCTTGATAATAAGATTGCATTGAATCTCTTCATCTTGGTCAGACCCATCCCAAGCTTGCAAGGAATCTAGGATGAGGAAGCTCTTTGTGTTCTATTCAAGCCTGGGTGGAGGCAAATCCATTTACCTAGATAGATGAAGGCTTCTTTGTCAGTGGGAGGTGAGGAGGGAGTCACTCAGAGTCCCCCCAATAAAGAGGAGCACATTCTTTGAACCAATAGCTCAAGACTGGAGATAATCTCTCTGTCCAGTAGTCAATACTTGGCCCTATTGACCACCTACTCTTTAAAAGGTGTAAAATCTCTGTGCCTGACTATCATTATGGTCTCTGGTCTGAGAGAGATGGCGAAATGACCTTATTTTTTTTTCATAGAAGTATTTTATTATTTTCCAGTAGAGATAGTTTTCAACATCTGTTTTGTCTTTTTGTGTGTTTTGTTTTGTTTTTGTTTTTGCAGGGCAATGAGGGTTAAGTGACTTGCCCAGGGTCACACAGCTAGTGTCAAGTGTCTGAGGCCAGATTTAAACTCAGGTCCTCCTGATTCCAGGGCTGGTGCTTTATCCACTGTGCCACCTAGCTGCCCCCTGTTGTCCTTATTAATAAAATTATTAAATTACCCAGAAATTATGTCTCTCAAAATTTTTATTTTTACAATACATGGATCATTCTATTACTTTAAATAGGCCATTGACAGCAAGACCCTTGGTCTAGAGTTGCAGGCTGCCCCAGACACATGGTTTTCTCTACTCATGTTCAGGCTTCTTGAAGTATGTTCTCACTCACTCTATCATGAATACTGTATGCATTTGGTAGGAGAGTGTGAGCTGGGTTTATAGGTAGAATCTATGTTTTTGTTTTTCCTGCTTTTGTCTTCCTTCTATCTAGAGTGTTGTGATTATTCTTGCTTTTGCCTTCTTGTTTAATAAATGTTTCATGTGTATCAGTTAACGGTATTATCATGACTGATTTGTATAAATTGGAAATACACTTGTAGGGGCTTGGGAGCTATAGTCCTGCATGCAGACATGCCTTTCCTCTACACCAAGGTTACACTAGAACTCTGAGAATCACTTGGTGGTGGCCATAGCTGGCACCCTTTTTGTGGGACCAATCTAACCTCTCAGTGTGTGTACAAGTGGAATGAGCAAGCCAGCACCATCACAAAGGAAAACAAGAGGGCCACAGGGCCACAGTAGGAGCCAGAGTATTTCTTTATGTGCACTATACTTGCACATCCCTGTTGAAGGCAAATTGGTAAGTACTTCCCAGGAAAGCCTATTCTACTTTAGGATCATTCTAACTATTAAGATTTTTTTTCCTCTCTTGACCAAGACTAACACTGCTTCTTTATAATTCCTTCCATTTCTTTTTGTTGTTGTTTTTGGTTTTTTGGTTTTTTGGGGAGTTTTTGGTGAGGCAATTGGGGTTAAGTGACTTGTCCAGGGTCACACAGCTAGTAAGTGTCAAATGCCTGAGGCCGGATTTGAACTCAGGTACCCCTGACTCCGGGGCTGGTGCTCTATCCACTGTGCCACCTAGCTGCCCCCTTCCATTTGTTTTTAAGTTCTAATTTATGTGGCCAAGAAGAGCAAAGCTAAATCTTTTTTCCATATTAAAGTCCCTTAGACACTTGAAGATGGTTATTATCATCCTTCAAAAATTTTCTCTTCTGCAGTTCCATTTCTTCCAGCCAATCATCATACGATATTAACTCAAGGCCCTTATTCATTCGTGTTGGCTTCCATTGTTTTGCTCTCCAACTTATCAGTGACATTCCTTTATCTGGTACCCAGAACAGAAGACAACACTCTAGATGAGGTCTGACCATGACACCAAACTCTCATCTCCTCATCTATTGATAAATATAACTATGAATAGAATTTTACATAGATATTCATGTTTGTGTCTAATGGTAGCCATCTCTGGGATAGAGGGGAAGGGGGGGGAAGAGGGAGGGAAAAAAAGGGGAGAAAATTCCAGAATTAACTTCATTATATATTTTAAAGGAATAACAAGTTGTACATAACAAATTTGTAGTTTCATATGAAATCTTTTTTTAAAAAAATTCTACTATGTTCTGTAAATGTTTGCTTTATTTACAATTTTAAAAAATAATAAATTAAGTTTAAAAAAAATTTGAATGCTTTACTCTCAATGCAGCCTAAGATACTATTAGTTTTCATGGCTTCTGTATCACACTTGACTCAAATTAAGCTTGTGGTCTACTATAACCTCAAGATCTTCTTCAGGCAAATTTCTTCTATCTAAGTACACCCTCCCATCCTTGCATTTGTAAAACATACTTATGGACTCTAATTCCACCTTCTGTGTAAGGCCTATCCCAGCCCCACCAACTGCTCCACTGCTAGTGCCTTCCCTCTAAGATTCCCTTCAATTTACTCATTATATATCTTATGTGTACACTGCTCTTTGGATGCTGCCTCTCCTATTAGAATGCAAGTTTCTTGAGAACAGGGGAGGTGTTTTTGCTTTTCTTTGTATCTTAAGTATTTATCATAGTACCTGACATATAAGAGGGACATAATAAGAATAACCACCAAAAAAAAAAAAGCCTGAACGTACCATGAATTTGTATAACATCTCTATTCTTGATCATTCAAGGAACCATCCATTAAATTATTACTTTTGTTCATGAAACCTCTTAATTATTAATTCATTAGATTTCATTAATATTATTTTTATTAATTACACTCAGCAGAAAGGCAAGTACATTTTAAGCCAATCATTGTACTAAGCTCTCAGGATGGAAAAGCAAAGGGGGAAAATAGTTTCTGTGCTCAAGTTACTTTTATCAGTGAGAGAGGAGACAGGGGAGAGGGAGAAAGAAGGAAGAAAACAGGAAGAGCGAAGGAGGGAGAGAGACATAGAGAGAGAGACAGAGACAGAGACAGACAGACAGACAGACAGAGAGACACAGAGAGAGAGAATACAAAATATTAAAGTATTTGGGAAGGAGTGCAGTAGTCATTGAGGGGATTAAGAAAGGCTGCATGCAGGAGCTAATTCATGACCTGAGTCTTGAAGGAAGCAGGGAAAACCAGGAGTCTTAGGTGGGGAAGGAAAGCATTTCAAGCATGGGCTGGGGGGTGGGGGCAGGGTGAGAACAAAGACACAGAGATGGAAGATGGAGTATGGTGTGTGAAGAATAGCAAGAAGGTCAGTGTCGCCTCCTTGGATGATAGAGTAAATGAAGAGTAATAATCTATAAATAGCATGGAAAGGTAGGAAGTCCTCAGATGGTGAAAACTTGTAAAAGTCAG